>NW_027480457.1:642009-963014 GCF_051401765.1 Calliopsis andreniformis
TATCTATAAGTGTATATGATCTAAGGCTAAGACCTCTGTACGTCTACTTGTGACCGATAGAGGCAGCAGTTTCGAGGGTTTCCAGTTAAAATAAACAACCTGTAAAGATCAGTGCCGCAATCATAACATTACAAAAGATTTTGAATCTTTTTCCTTGTTAATATTAATCAAATTTCTGTTAGCTCTGATCAATACATTTCAACGTTTATCAGAATTACGAGAATGACATCAGCTGTAGAATCTATGGTAGTGGATGAGAAACAATTACCAGAAAAACCAATAGATAGAGAAAAGGTATAAAATTTTTTAAAGATTGGTTTTTTATAGTACTATGTGAAGTGATCGAATAAAATTCGAGCTTGTATTATAAGGGGCTGATATACAATAGATTTTCTTGTAATCAATTCTGTTTGACCGATCTGTAACCACATAAACGCATGGCTGCGCAAATTGAAAAGTATATGCCAAATATTTGCAGACTAAATAAATTGTGTGTATGTACAGAATGTTTATTATTTACATATATCATACAAGTATTATGTACATACGTGTATAATGTACATACATGTATGATAAGTTTAAATCAGTGATGCCAGACATTCTACTATGATTGGGTGAGAGTAATAGAGAATACCTGGTCATGGTAGAATGCCTGACATCACTGACGTACATAAAAAAATGTTTATGACACATTTATTCATTCTTGAATACATGGATTATCTTTACTTGCTTGTTTGATTTCAATTTGTTTGTTGAAACACAATTATATGGTTTTGTTATAGGTAATGCACTTTCTTTACATATATGTATAAATGTAGCTGGTTAAAGCAGACATAGAACTTAATTAAAGTCTACAAAGTCTACAAAGAAAAAGTCTACTAGAGTTAATAGTTTTGAGAAACATAATTTGTAGTTCATTTTCATTTTTCACATATTTATACTCTTTGTTCTGTGCTTTTATTTTAAATTTGTTAATATTACATTTCCAGACGTGTCCACTGTTACTTCGTGTATTTTGTAACACAGGACGACATCATAACATAATGGAATATAGTAGAGGAAATGTTCCTTCCAATGAATTACAAATATATACTTGGTATTGATGAAATAAAAATTATACATTTGTTTAGTTTATTTACTTTAGTGACGTGTATATTAGCATTAGAAATAATATTTAGCATGTATATAATACTATTTAGTACTATTGCAGTTATTGAACATACTAAACGTGTATATATATTTTTTTAATTGAAGGATGGATGCAACATTGAGAGAAATTACAGGATTAGTTAAAGAGGTAAATCCAGATGCACGAAGTAAGGGGACATATTTTGATTTTTCTTTAGTAACTCCAGAATTACGTAATTCTGGATATCGTATGCGTGAAATAGGTGTTACTTGTTCTGGACAAAAAGGTGCAGATGATAACAAAACCCTGGCACAAGCAAGGTATGCAGTTTTTATTAAGCCTTTAATATATACAATACAGGATGTCCCACCTACAGATAGACATCTAAATATCTCCCCTACTTATAGCGATATCGAAAATATTTTGTATGTAATTTGTATAGCATTAAAAGACATTCAAAAAATTGGTTTTTGTCAAGGTTATTTTTTTCAGAGTTGGAGGTCATTTTTTTACATATAAGTATATATTAGTGCAACTGATGTTAAAGTACATTCTAATATACATAATGACATGACCTTGTAATAATCTTATCTCACAAAATTACCATTAAACATGAAAGTTATTTCTATAAATAATGAAACCATTGCAAACTCATTACAAATATTAAATTTAATAATAAACTTATCAATCCTTGCTCACCGTTGTTAAACACTGTGATCTCAGTAGAAATAAATTTCAAATTTGATGAAAAAATTAAATTACAAATTTATTTCTATCATGTTTAATTTTAATTTTAATTTTATGAGTCAAGGTTATTTCAAGGTCATCTCATTATATTTAATGGTAGTATTTTACAAAATATTTTAATAGCATATAAACGATGTAACAGAAAAAAATATACACTTATATATGCAAAAGACTGTTGATGATTTTCAAAAATCTGGAAATAATGACCTTAGTAAACAACAGTTTTTACAATATACTAGTCTTCTGATAGTATACAAATTACATACAAAATATTTTTTGTCATTACAGGTAGGAGAGATATTTAGGTGGCACCCTTTAAGTGGAACACCCTATACAGGGTGTAACAAAAATGTCGCAGTTCCTTAAAAGGGGTGATTCAGGGGGTTATTTGAAACAACTTTTTCCTTAGCGAAAATGTAAGATGAGGCTTCGTTAACGAGTTATTAATGAAAAACACCGGCCAATGAGAGCACGACTTTGCCGTCCGAGCGACTGCGGTAGCGTTGGGTACGCGCTGGGCGCTACGGTTGTACTCCAAACAAGAAAGTCGGCATGCGTCGAAGGAAATAGCATTCGTATGAAAATATTTGCATAACGTATAAACGAAAAAGCAATGCAACAAAAGAAATGAACGGAGACTTGGAGAATTAACGTTGAAGATAGAAACGTTGAAAGTAGTCTGCGTTAGATTTAAAAAATAATAATCATTAATGAATTAAATGCAATTCATCTGTAGTTTGTAAATCTGTGTCACTGGGTCACTGTACCGATACTGGTCATCGACCATCGAAATGGTTTATGGTAGGGTAGAATTTTTCCAAGGAAGCTCCTTGTACCCCCACGTAGTTTAAGCACCTCAGACCTTCCTTGTTCGGACACTCCGAGATCATGTCTCCTTCGAAACCAAAGCAATAAAGCCATAAATTACCTAAACGCGTGCCCTAGCATAAACCATTTCGACGGTCGATGACCAGGATCGGTACAGTGACCCAGTGACACAAGTTTACAAACTACAGGTTAAGTTTGTCCTCTTCTTCCTTTATTTTTCGTTGTATTGCTTTTTCGTTTATACGTTATGCGAATAAGAAATTTACATATTCGTGTTTTTACGTTGCACGTAGTTTTCCTCGATTTTAAGTAATTATTCGCTTCAAGTGATACACAAAAAAAGGACTCGGTATTATTTATTATGTCGCTTTCAGTTTTCGTACTAATGCTATTTTCTTCGATGTATGACGACTTTCTTGTTCGGAGTACAACCGTAGCATCTAGCGCGCGTACCCAACGCTACCGCAGTCGCTCGGGCGGCAAACTCGCGCTCTCATTGGCCGGTGTTTTTCGTAAATAACTCGTTAACGAAGCCTCATGTTACATTTTTGCTAAGGAAAAAGTTGTTTCAAATCACCCCCTGAATCACCCCTTTTAAGGAACTGCGACATTTTTGTTACACCCTGTATATTGGTGAATAATTTGTAAGGCATTATTTATTCAAGCAACATATGCAAATTTTTTTTTAGTTATTAACTATATACTATATTTATGTAATTTTAGGTTTACAATTGGAGATTATTTAGATATTTCTATTACACCACCAAATCGACAACCAGCAATTAGACGCGGTGCCTTACGGCAATACTAATCTACATAACATAAGTGTCATCCTTTATAAATCGTGTAATAAGTTATCAATCATTTTAATAAACGAATACAGTAACAAATATAATATTTTATTTATTTGAGTAGTAATCAAATTACTGGTAACAAGCCCACAAAAGTTAAAAATAGGCTATATACCATAACATGGGAGTAGTTATGATTTTGAACAATCTTTAAAAAAAATGACGGCTTAGTCGACACTTTCGTGGAATACAGGGAAAATGGAAATTGATTTATTTCCTATAGTATCAAATATCTCTTGGTTACTTAGTAGTTTATCAATTTCGTCATTTGTAAGTAACTGTTCATGATCATGATCTTGAGCATTAAAGTGGCAGAATATTATACCGCTATTTTAATTATACATTATTAAACTCAAGTTCTTTATTTTGCTAATACTCTTTTCACATGGCGATTCGGGAATCGCAATTCATGTATGCGATTTGTGTCCGATTCCGACGATTCTTTCATATATTAAGGGAGGCAGACTCTTTCGGGGCCTACTCTGAATCGATCGAAGCGCTGTTGCGAAGAAACGGGCATTAGTGGAAATATACAGGATGTCCCAAACTAAGTGCGGGAGCCGGAAATGGGTGATTCCTGGGGTGATTCTAAACAACATTTTCCTTTGCAAAAATGTCCTCCGAAGCTTTGTTAACAAGTTATTAACGAAAAACCCCGACCAATCAGAGAGCACGAATAGCGAGCGCTCGGCCGACCAGCGACAGGTCACAAGCTACGCGGAGCGTCTGCTACTCACCGTGCTCGAGGCTTGTACAAGAAACTGAAGACCTTTACACGTTATTGCCAAATTCCTCCTAAAGTATTGGATGGAAAATTATGAAAAAAATTAGGGACACGCTAACTATTGCGACACATATTGTGGAATTTTTTCAGATTTTTAAATTATTAGCCAAGTTGTAAAAAAATAAAAGACAATGTTAGTGTAGATTTCTCATAAACTATTGGACAAAAAATTATGAAAAAATTAGGAACACCTTAGCTATCGCGACAAATATTGTGGAATTTTCTCAGATTTTTAAATTAATTAACAAAATTGTAAAACATAAAAAACGAGAGACAAGAAAGATACTGACCAATTTTGTTAAAACTATTGGTGGAAAAATTATAACAAAAAATGCTGCAACATGTTAGCTATTGCGACAAATATTTTAGAATTTTTCCAGATTTTTAAAATAATTAACAAAGTTGTAAAACATAAAAAACGAGGAAAAAGAGTTTCAAAATGCCGATTTAGTACAGTAATGCTATAGTAAAAAAAATAAAAAGCAATGTTTTTGTAGTTCCTATGGATTGTACGTTATTTTACTGTGTATCAAAACATTGAAAACTGTACAATAATACTTATTTCATAATGAATGAACGAAAATTGGAAGTATTAGTTGCTGTAATCGGTAAAAAGTACGGAAACATTGATTTTTATTTTTTTAGTTATAACGGACCAAGGAAAAACATGTTTAAATAAATTGAGATTAATAATATGACTCTAGTAATACGAGTAATTACTATCGGTAAAACTCACCCATTCGGAGAGGAATTCACCTGCTGCTTGAACACTTGCTCCATTAGGTCGTTGTGCCGATCCCGATCATTGGGGGATGATGCCCAGGTAGCGCTGATCCCAGGTATCCAAGACCACAAGAAGACACCTTGCATTTACAACACTATGCGGTCACTAACAATAATCACTTCACTAAACGAGCACTTGACCTTTTAATGACCGACTATCGACTATTTTGAAACGTTCTGCGGGATTCCATAAATAAAAACAAGATGTTACACACTTCAGCGGCAAAATTACGATCGATACTAACGATTTTTTCCGAAGTCTCTTTCCTCGTGCCCTCGTATCCCTCCAGCGTGACTTCTCGGGGTGTAGCTTCGTCGAAATAGTCGAATTTGATTTGTTAGTTGACACCAACGAGGTTGGATCTTCTTCGGTTACTTTTTTTAGTGGAGGTGGTAGTCTCTTCTTCGGGTCGAAAAAGTCGCAAGCAAATTCATGGGGAAAAACGAAGGCCGTAACGAGTGTCTCGCAGATGTGGCCGTTTATGATCACAGGTATTGCCCTGCAAGTTCGAAGGAGCCATCGATACCCGAGACTGAAGACTGCAAGGGTCGCGTCGCGTTTACCATGGAAGTCCTTTTGATGCATTCGGACGGATGAAATATGGAATTGCCCGTTGTTAAAACGCTAGTTGGGGAAAGCTTCTGAACGTTAAACATTTGGTCAACGGATGTCTCGGATAGACAGACAAACTCGTCGATGAGGAGAAAATACGGCAATTGTATTCTCATTCTTGCATGCATTTTATTACGGCACACACACACAGTGATCATCCGATGTTTGTTTCTCTCTTCCCCAATTTTCGTAAACCTTTTCGACCTATAGGGGAGGCTTACCCATGTATTAAAGATTTGACGGATCTTTTACATACACGTAAATGCATTTAGGTACATGTAAAATCAGGACCTCCGTTATAAACTACTTGGAAATTAAATTCAATACAATGGCAATACTTTTTTTCCTTCGGAATATTTCAACGAATATCTGCTTATTTTTTCGATTTTGTTTCATAAAAATATTTTGAAAGATAGCAGGGCAAACAATAAGAATAAATGTACGGTCACTACATGTGCAGCGTAATAAAAAGCAAGGCTCGGTCGCAAGACGCAGACATCGAAATAGTTAAAGGGATTCGAATACAATTGATGTATTTAACCCCCGATGTAGCGACGAATTAGTCTCTGCCAGACATTCGTTGACCAAATGTTTAAGGGCAAAAGAGTTTCCCCAACTCGCTTTTTAACAACGGGCAATTCCATATTTCATCCGTCCGAATGCATCGAAAGGTCTTCCATGGTAAGCGCGACGCAACCCTCGCGGCCTTCGGTCTCGGGTACGGATGGCTCCTTCGAACTAGGCAAGGCAATACCTGTGATCATAAACGGCCACATCTGCGAGACACTCGTTACGGTCTCCTATGCTAATCCGATATGCCTTTGCTTTTCCCCATGAATTTGCTTGTGACTTTTTCGACTCGAAGGAGAGACTACCACCTCCACTAAAAAAAGTAACCGAGGAAGATCCAACCTCGTTGGTGTCAGCTAGCAAATCAAATTCGAGTATTTTGACGAAGCTACGCCCTGAGAAGTCGTGCTGGAGGGATGCGAGGGCACAAGGAAAGAAACTTCGGAAAAAATCGTTAGTATCGATCGTAATTTCGCCGCTGAAGTGTGTAACATCTTGTTTTTATTTACGGAATGCCGCAGAATGTTTCAAAGTAATCGGTTGTCAGTCATTAAAAGGTTAAGTGCTCGTTTAGTGAAGTGATCAGTGTTAGTGACCGCGAAGTATTGTAAATGCAAAGTGGTTTCTCGTGCTGTTGTACCTGCGATCAACGCTACGTGGGCATCATCCCTCAGTGATCGGGATTGGCACAGTGACCCAATGGAGCAAGTGTTCAGGCAGCAGGTGAATTCTTCTCCAAATGGGTGAGTTTTACCGATAGTAATTACTCATATTACTATAGTCATATTATTAATCTCAATTCATTTAAACATTTTTTGCTTTGGTCCGTCGTAATTAAAAAAATAAAAATCAATGTTTCCATACTTTTTACCGATTACAGCAACTAATACGTCCAATTTTTGTTCATTCATTGTGAAATAAGTATTCTTGTAGAGTTTTCAATGTTTTAATACACAGTAAAATAACGTACAATCCGTAGGAACTACGAAAACATTGCTTTTTATTTTTTTTACTATGGTATTACTTTACTAAATCGGCATTTTAAAATTCTTTCTTCTCGTTTTTATTTTTTACAACTTAGATAATTAATTTAAAAATCTGAAAAAATTCTATAATATATGTCTCAATAGTTAACGTGGTCTTAATTTTTTTCATAATTTTTCACCCAATACTTTAGGAGAAATTGAGCATTGACGTAAACATTTTGAGTTTCTTGTACAAGCCTCGAGCACGGTGAATAGCAGACGCTCCGCGTAGCTTGTGCCCTGTCGCTGGTCGGCCGAGCGCTCGCTATTCGCGCTCTCTGATTGGTCGGGGTTTTTCGTTAATAACTCGTTAACAAAGCTTCGGAAGATATTTTTGCAAAGGAAAATGTTGTTTAGAATCACCCCAGGAATCTCCCATTTCCGGCTCCCGCACTTAGTTTGGGACACCCTGTATAATTTATACATGAGACATTAGATAATGTGGCATTTAGCATTATTCTGTTGAATTACAAACGGGAATTGCCAAATCGCATCGTAGAAGAGTTCCGTTACGCTATTGCCACATCAATTACAATTTTATCCATCAGGAAATCTCTACTGAATACGCTTGAGCCAATATTTTGATTCATACCGAATATAGAAAAGGACAGTCCAAGCAAGAGAGAAAGAGTATTGAGAACAAAACAATACATATTTGCTACCAAAACAAACGTGTATTTTATACACGAATATTTCTGAAACACATAATAAACATGACTTAATTAAATATATTATAAACATTGAGCTATATACCTAACTGGAGTGCGGACCCCTGTAAGAAAAGAAGGAGGGAGGGAGGTCAAAGCGAGAGATCCGAACTGGGGTGAATCTGTCCTTGTTCTTCCTATTATCCCTCTCTTACCAATTGCTGTACTGTAGAGGGGGTACTGAAACGACGACACATACGTGCCTGCATGGTTAGATTGCGATAGCATTACCCTAGTTCTTGCCTATCCTGGACGGTCGCCCCTCCGCAGTACGCACTCCAGTTAGGTATGTAGCTCAATGATTTGTTGGTGCGTTTACGAGAACGCGGCGAGACCTTCGCGGTATCTCGTCATCGCGAGACTGCCTAAATATGGCCCCCCACCTATGATCGAGTGACGAATCAGAAATCAATTAAGATTGATTGGTCACATCGATAGCGGCGGGGATCTTGGCCTGCGGCTGATATAAATATGCGAGATCCGCAATCAATATAAATATAAGGTAATTCGCGATCATTGTGTAGTCTGTAGTCCGAGCAAAGTCGGAATCAGAGTCGAATCGGAATCGGAATCGAGTCGGAGTCGGAGTATGGGAGTGTGAGAGAGAGAGAGAGAGTGTGTAGCAGAGATTGTCAATACGCGGAGTATTAAGAGAAACCGTGTGAAACCAAATAAAGTGTTTAGTTGTCTTCATCGGGACTCTGAAACTCTCTACCCCTCTGTCCTCTCTGCCGAAAAACCCCTTACAGATTATAAATTATTTTTCGGCTATCCCCTCCCGGGGGCCTGTTTGCCATGCACTGCGGCCATCCCGGCTGTGCACTGTTACCGTCAAAGGTACAAGGCACTTATGATCTTTTCCATTACCCAGATATTTCTTATGACTCGATGTAGTATTGAATCTTATGAACGTAATGGTATTTAGCATACGACACACATTTATTTATTTGTGTATAACATTTACATCCGTCACATTCAAAATACCACTACATTCACATAATTCGTTCTTTACAGACATCGATGGAATTTATTGCAACGATTACTTTTTAAATTTAAAAATAAGCAGGCAATACATGTTTTACAAAATTGTTTATAAACTTTGAAAAATTGTTCTCTTCTCTTTGTAAAATCATTGACGCATTGTGATTTGTATGTGTAACAGCTTTTCGATTGAACATTTAGTATATACGTATTGTTTCACTCGCAATAATACTCTTTCTGTCTCTTTCGCGCTGTCTTTTTCTATATTTACAAGAAACATCGCGAGGTGAAAATTTCCGATTTTGATAAAACTTTGCAGAATTGTTGAGTAGCCGAAAATATTCGAGATGTATCTTTTTATCGGCTCTAATTCATGTTAAGTGGGTGAAATCCGCCCCAATGTTTGCCAACGTAGAAAACATTTCGCCTAATATCTCGCAAGCTACTGCGTGTAGCAAAATGTTAATCGATCATTTTGCAAATTTGTATGCAAATTCTATGGATAGATTACATTTACCGATTGATCTATATTTTCATCGATGCTGATGGTAACATGACCAAATTGTTTAAGATATTAACCATCAACGCTTCTAACGGCAAATCATTGAACTATTTTTCTGTTAAAACGTGTGCAAACGCAAATTACGCTTTACGCCTTCAAGAACTGTTAAATTGAGGAAAATCGCATTTCCACGATATTGTGCTAGTTCAAGGAAGGGTGGTCTGGTGTGCTATGAGTGAAAAAACCATTAAATCATGATATTTGCAAAAATGTCACTTCGGCAGCCATCGTGCTTGTTTACAACAGCGTGTGTTTCATGCTTACAGTTTGTAATTTTACACTTTTCTCAACGTATAGTGTTTATTGAAGTTTAAACGTACCAGAGCACCCTGTGGTAAAGTCTACCCGTGGGTGCTGTACCCGCAAAAAATTCATTTATGCAAGTATCGAGACGTAAAGCGTAATTTGCGAAACCGTTTGTCTCTCTCGCTCATCGCGTATACGTGTATAACTTTCTTTGCTTGTGTGAACGCACGCACACAGCTCAAAACACAAGGAGTCTGCCCCCTTAAGGGGGTACGATAGTCACGTGACATTTCGAAATTGCCAGGTCGGTATCTGCTATTACAGTTTTCGTTACAGAAATAGTATTATCCACAGACACGTGGCTGCTTGATGAACGCAAGATGGAGCCTTTCTATGATTTCGAATTCGGGAGGTAGCTTAGAAAATTTCCCCCTCTACTGCACACACTACTATACGAGCTATGTGTACGTGAACTCGACGCTTCGCGACGGACTTCGGACATTTGCGGAAAGTAGAGAGAGTGCGAATATGAGTCTTACTCTCTCACTCTTGAAACGCCATATTCAACTGTTCAAATCTCTGCAAATGGCACGAGCCACGCGCAATGTTTCCGATTGCTGAGGTACTTATTTTCAGTGATTCAACATAGCACTGAATCGTTTAAATGTAGTAGTATTTATCAAACGACACATGTTATTTGTTGTGTATAACTTTTACATGTGTCATATTCTAAATACTACTACATTCATATTATTCATTGTTTTCCCACATGGATACGATCTATCACAACGATAATTACATAATATATTTTTAAAATTTTGAAATAAGTAAACAATACATGTCTTAAAATTTTTTATTTAAAAAATAAAACTAGATCTAGATCTAGATCCCCTAGATTTAGTTCTGGCAGAATTAATGGGAATGTTTTTCCCATTAAAACATTTTCTTCGTAAAAGGGCCCGCCAAGTATGTTTTATTTTTTTTAAATTTTTCATAGCGCACACTGGACTATTCACATAAACTATAAAAGGCTTATGTACTTGGCTTTATTTCATTTCGATACTTTATAAAAGCGAAATAACCACGATTTTTGCAAATGTACTGGGTGTACATTTTTACACCGACAATGTTTTTGCTGGGATAGACTGATAGTGTTTTCGTAGAGATATATTGACAATATTTTTGCTGGGATCGGAATAATCACGATTTTTGCGAATGTACTTGATGCATGTTTTTACACTGATAGTGTTTTTGTTGGGATTTAATTATTTTTTGCAAAGTTTACCCCCTTTCTCCAATCAACACAAAGTGGGGTACACCGATAGTGTTTTTGTGGGGATACATTGACAATATTTTTGCTGGGATCGTAATAATCACGATTTTTGCGAATGTACGTGATGCGTGTTTTTACACTGACAGTGTTTTTGTTGGGATTTAATTATATTTTGCAAAGTTTTACCCCTTTCTCCAGTCAACACAAATGTGCTAATATTCATATATCACTTTGTCGCTACTATTTATTTACATAGACATTCAGTATTTCGATACTTCTTAAGACCGGAATAACCACGATTTTTACAAATGTACTGACTGAGTGTACATGTTTACACAGACAATATTTTTGCTGGGATTACAATTATACAATACCCCGAGCACAAATTGTTGGGTGCGGGAGGAGAAACACCGTTGAATAGCTTTGCAGGTGTTAAAGAAACAATAATTAAGAAAACAATCCCGTATCTTCTGCCGTGTTATGATTTTGGGAGAAAAAGGAGGAAAAACAACCACAGCCGCAACCATTAGAGTCAAAATCGCAAAATACAGAAATAAATCCAGAATAGAAAAGTCGTGAATAAACGTGATTTATAAGTTATAGTCACATAAAAGTAAAATAAAAATCAAATTAGAAGCTTCTTATGCTTATAACTATAACTGTAACTTATAAATATACATGTTAATTAACAATATACATGTTTACTTATGATTTTCGTTTTCTATATCTATTTAGGGCTGTTGTAACCCTGATAGTTGTGGCTGTGTTGTGATTGGAGCTGCAAAAAGTAATAATTACTTTCTATAATTAAGAAATTTATTAATAAGATACTTTTTGTGTTTTTATTTTTGTCGTTTTATGATACTATACTTTTTAGTAAAATATGTATACTTATGATTTTCCTTTCCTGTCCTTTCTACTTATTATTGCTACTGTAACCCTGATAGTTGAGGCTGTTATTCTAATTCGGACTGTGCGTACGATATTTCCATTTCATTAAAAGAATTTTAATAATTAGTAACTGTTGGAATCGCTTAAAATAAGAGATCCAACGGGGGTCCGGATGAGGTGAGAATGAGGGTACAGAAAGAAACAAATACTCGATTAAATTTAAGTCGGCCCTTACAAGGGCTTAGGTACGACGTTTATTTTAATCTTTGCGTGTCTTTGGGGGGCTGGGGGTTGTTGTGGTCCTCGGCGGCTCCTTGGTGGTTGGCGGTGGATCCGAGGGCCTGGTCTTTGGACGCCGGTCAGCGACGTTGGCGTCTGAAACGAAAATAGCGGCAGAACCGCGACGGTAAGCGAGAGCGTAAGTCAAGCTATACCAAATATTACCGACTCCTGGCTGTGACAACAAGCCTGTATGGAGGGGATAGCAATACCTTGCTTGTAACGCAAAGGTAAAGCAGTGGACTGTATGATCGACTTTCCTTTAAAATTAAAGGGATCGTCGACCTGCAAGTGCGTAGAGAGGAGAAACCTCTTCTCTACGTCTTATGCGCCTTTTAAAGAGGTGCACGTCGGTTGAATCCCTGCGAGAGCAGAGATTCGCGAGCGTTGAGATGCACTGTCCCTAGCTGGTGCTAGGCTCAGAGGCAGGTGACGGCCAGAGTCTCCACTACACCGTTCACCGCGCCGTGTGCATCTATTCGTCACACGGGGGTTGCTTCTAAACGGTTAGTACAGCGCGAGTAACGTAGAGGTGATAAGCACTTACGTTTACTCTATCTGGATTTGCCCGTCAAACAAGGCTCCTGAGCAGTGGGCTCGATGCTCTTCCGACGATAAGCAAGCTCAGAGAATCGTGAAAATCACCGATTCCAAGAGTGCATTCAATCGTTGGAATTATCTCTTTTGGCAGGCTGATTCGTCTGTCGCACGTATAATGCGTGTTATCCGAACAGACGAATAGATTCAGTCGCCAGAGAAAATCGTTCGATTAGCGAGGATTTCGCTCTTTGAGTTCTTCGAGTTCTTCGAGCTTGTTGGAGAAACCAATAAGCTTTATTCCAAGTAACCTCGAAATGGCTATACTTCTGCTAATTGAACTGTTCCCTGTCAAAGACTGGGACAAGACCTGTGCTGCCAGACTGAGGACGCAAATCTTGAGAATTACCCCCTCCACTACGCATACTAACGCACGGGGCGCGTATCCGTGAGCTCGGCGCTTCGGACAGTTTCGGGCAGCTTCGGGAGGTCGAGAGAGAAGGTGGATCGTGATACGCACTCTCTCATTCTTTGAAATGTTTACATCCCAATCGCTAGCAAGCGGCAAGCGGCACGGCACGCACCTTGCGCGAGCTTTCCGATTGCCTGGATATTTTCAGTGTCCAACTTAGAAAAGTATTCTAATGAAAAAAAATTTCAAAAATTTTTTCTGCAGAAAAACTCATTTTAAGACCCCCTGATTACGTTTTAACTAATAAAAAGAGAGCTTTTTTTTAAAAACCGCATATGTTTATTAACCGAATTGCATTCAAACGACTGAATGAATTTCAATGAAACTTTATATCTAAATTTTATATTCACATCTCAAGATCTTATTAGATTTAGAGCAAAATCGATGCATGGATTATTGTTGGAATGGGTAAAGGGATTGTTTTCTTAAAGCAGTAAAAGGGGCGGAGATCCTGGCAGGGACCGAAAGCGACAACCGTAGTCAGTCCGAGAGAATTAGACAACCAGTGCGGATCGCAAAGCTTCCAGCATTCTCCTTCTCATACAATATTCTTTTTAAACATAACGATTACTAATTATACTGATCCACGAATACACTGCGTGTATAGATTAAGAAGGAATAATCACATAATAAACAGTGTGTTATACGTGTGTGTTTTATTTTCTTAACCTTTAAGAAAGAAATTTCTAACAATTATGATACTTACCTCTTATAATTATATTTATATTACACATATATTTTTTACTATTAGGTGAGAAGATAAAGATTTTCATTTGTAAAGTTAACGTAACGCGATTTAGTCTGGAAAACACTGCTCTTATCGTATTAACCCTTTCTAGTTCAGAATTAATTGCACTTCAAAATTCAAGATTATCACAAAATAAATACTCTGATACTGAAAATTCGTCAAATGTAATAGACTAAGAGTCCACTCTTAACCAGTAACGTGCACGTTGTCACAACCTTCAATATAAAATATTTATATTGGTAATTATTTAAAATAAGAGCCTCCTCACCGATTTCTTTGAATCTTTTTTATATCATGTATCTTGATACGTGGATTAATTTTTCTAAATGAAATAATTGTCGCTCTCTTCTCGTTTTCGAGATAAAAATTTTTATATGCTTGAAAATTATGGTGGCAGGCCGAGGGTAGGTAGCAAAAAGGGAGTTTGAGTTGGGTTAGAGCTAGGGCCAGTGAAAGATATGTTTCGAGTTGGTTAGAGCTAGGGCCAGGAAAAAAGATATTTCGGGTTGGTTAGAGCTAGGGCCAGGAAAAGAGATATTTCGAGCTGGTTAGAGCTAGGACCGGGAAAAGAGATATTTGGAGTTGGTTAGAGCTAGGATCGGGAAAAGAGATACTTTGAGTTGTGTTACGTCCCCGTAACTTTTGACAGTAGTTACTAGAGCCTATATGTATATATATATATATACAATTTTATTTCCGGTTCGGTTCCAAAAGGTCTTAACGGAAACATTCTCGCGTGACCGAATTCGAATTCTTTCGTGGCCCTAGCTCTAACCCAACTCAAAGTATTTCTTTGCCCGGTCCTAGCTGTAACCAACCTAGCTCTAAACAAGCAGTGTGTTCCAGACTAAATCGCGTTACGTTAACTTTACAAATGAAAATCTTTATCTTCCCACCTAATAGTAAAAAATATATGTGTAATATAAATATAATTATAAGAGGTAAGTATCATAATCCATGCATCGATTTTGCTCTAAATCTAATAAGATCTTGAGATGTGAATATAAAATTTAGATATAAAGTTTCATTGAAATTCATTCAGTCGTTTGAATGCAATTGGGTTAAGAAACATATGCGGTTTTTAAAAAAAAGCTCTTTTTTTATTAGTTAAAACGTAATCAGGGGGTCTTAAAATGAGTTTTTCTACAGAAAAAAATTTTCGAAATTTTTTTTCATTAGAATACTTTTCTAAGTTGGAAACTGAAAATATCCAGGCAATCGGAAAGCTCGCGCAGGGTGCGTGCCGCTTGCCGCTTGCTAGCGATTGGGATGTAAACATTTCAAAGAATGAGAGAGTGCGTATCACGATCCACCTTCTCTCTCGACCTCCCGAAGCTGCCCGAAACTGTCCGAAGCGCCGAGCTCACGGATACGCGCCCCGTGCGTTAGTATGCGTAGTGGAGGGGGTAATTCTCAAGATTTGCGTCCTCAGTCTGGCAGCACAGGACTGGGACAAGACTGACTGCGAGACTTGCGCGTGCTCCGCGAATGCGCGGAATACGCTCGTTAGCCGCCACGCGGCGCTCGCTAATCAAACTGTGTCCTTTTCTAATCTTCGACAACTTTCTCTCTCTTTCTTTCAGGCTCGAACAGCTGACACAGGTCGTTCACCTGTTCGAGTTCAACTGTAATTATCTAAAAACGAGTCCTTCGTCAAATTCACCGTGTTTGTTATTAGTGACACTGAATCGCCAACCGAAGGCGACCTTCGGTTGGGCACGTCGATCAATATACAACGGCTTTTCGTAACGAAATAGAGTTCTCAATATATTAACTCTTTTTTAAACAGTAACTGTATATAACTTACATACTTTTAAGCACAAAAAGCTTCTAATTTGATTATTAATTGGTGCTTGATTTACAAAAATTTCGACCTCAATTATCTATAAATATTAAAACTGATAAGCGCATAAATAATGCTTATGCCTAAATAACTGAAACCATAAAATAAATTTAATTAATAAATTAAACTCAAAACACAAACTCCTTTATTACTTTCATTTAAAGTACACAGTTATAGAGATAATAATACTCAGATACATAACCTCTATCTCAACAAACTGTCAAACGAAAATCATATAATCATCAAATTTACCTGATGTAAAATAATATTCACAGCATTTTAAAAAAAAACCGGCAATCAGTACACGATTACTAAAAATAACACTGCTAGCTTATAAACATTTTAGAAGATTTTAGTAAAGAAGTTTCACGATATTATGCATATTATTCATTCATACTTGGCGCAAATCTCTGCTAAACTCATGATATGTTACCAATCACTTCAATCGAACAATGTCGACACACTTTTAAATTAATTTAGGACTAGGAAAATCGCATTTGGCATCTTTCTCGTTCGCGCAAATTTACATAAGTGTATCTTTCTCGCTCTAACACAGTTAGTGATATAGTTCTTACAGACATATTCCTAGAATATTACCACCCATTTTTCGGCACACGAGCCGCTTAATATACTATTTTTTTGATAATGCATACACTAATTTCATTAATATTTGCATCAGTACGTAGATGAAGGTTTATAGAGTTATAATTAATCAACTCCCATAAAGAAAACATCTTCTAAGATACTTTTAAAAATAAAAAGCTCAAAAGTTCCAATATCTCCTCTCCAGACCCTCGTGTATAGATAGTCTCGGCGAGCTCTCGCCAATTATCCCCACCACTCATGATGCGTATGTAATGTACTTGGCGCGAGTCTCTACCGAGACTCCTGATAAAAAATGAAATAGGTTTCTTTTCAAATACACTTTTTATAAATAATACATATCGGAATTGTTTTAACAAAAAGAAATTACTTCTCCTTTTTACAAGAATTTTGTTAAAAATGAATAAACACTATATAAATAACCGTAAAAATTGATATTACGAGTCAAGTACCCGACACGCATGCGCAGCTATACACAATATTTCTCGCTTGACGCTCTCTTATAGTAATGATATAATAATTTTGTTATCGATTACATATTTGTAATTATTGTACAAAGACCTTTGAGCGTTATTTGCGCAAACGACGCGCAATCGAACGGTATACATCAAGCTTTTCATTTATTTATATTATAACGATAAATTAAGATTTTAGATAAAAAAAATGGGCGCTAAAGTCTCAGCGACCAAAAAGTATCTTTACTATTCTTAAAAATGCGAGCACGCGCAAAAAAATTTCATAACTACATTTTATTAATATATTTTCATGCGCAACCGATTAAAGTTAATTAGAATTACATTGGTTGATCTTGGAGGCTAAGTTTCTAGAACTTTCCCGAACGCAGCTTGTAGTCAAAGTGTTAAAGGTTATGGTACCTAGATTATTACGATACATGTACTGTATAAAGTAAAATCAATGAGTTGCCAATATTTTAGTAAAGATATATCAGAAAAACTTGTAATCATATTAATTTCAATAAAATAAATACAATAAAACTAAAAAATTGTTGGTTTTAGATTTTCGAAAAATAGTTTTAGAAGTATGAGTACTCAAAAGGGAAATTTAAGTCGATCAAGACCGCAAAAACATCAAAATCAAACTGTTTTTAAAAATGATTTATATGACAAGTCTCATCAAATAAAAGTTATTAACAATATTGAGGTTGCAAATGTTTGTGAAAGATGTAAAAAAATAATTGAATGGAAAATTAAGTACAAGAAGTATAAATTATTAAAGACACCTTCGAAATGTGTAAAATGTAAAGAAAAATCAGTGAAACATGCATATCACAATATGTGCTTACCTTGTGCTCAGCAATTCAAAGTTTGCCCCAAATGTGGCGATGCGAGTGAAATTATAAAAGGAAAACCAAGTAAAGAAGAAACAGTCAAATTAGATGCAGAGTTGCAAGCTCTTCTAAAAGAATTACCAGAACGAAAACGTAGAACATTTATACGTTATACCCATCGTATTGGTATTATAAATATTATTTCAAATTCTTGATTGTATAATTTATATTACCCCATTTATATAAAATACTTTTTTTTAGGTACTAGTAAGAGTAATTCAATAGATGATAAGAATAAGAATAAAGAACAAAATGAAGATATGGAACAGAAACAAAATGAAATTGTAATAGAGAACATTGCTAGAGATGATCTACTATTAAAACTAAAATCATTAACAGTTAAACATGAAGCAGCTGATGATAACTTTCATAGTGATAGTGATAGTGACATTGATTGTGATTCACTTACATGATGAATAAAATCTATTTTCATTACTTTTATATTAATATTTATTTGTATTGAACATATTGAAAACCTTAGCAAATAGCTTTTTTAATAAGCTGTATCAAAGTACAATAAAATATTCATCATAGAAAAAAAAGTTACACTTCATGTCAGTCATTTGCAAATAATAGTGGTTGTTACAATAAATTGCCTATTAAAACTGTACAGTTTTATAGTAGAGATGTTTCACTTTCTGACACTTTACGTCAGTCATTTGCAAATAATGGTGTTTGTTACAATAAATTGCATACTAAAAATGTACAGTTTTATAGAGATGTTTCACTTTTTTACACTTCACGTCAGTCATTTACTAATAATAGTGTTTGTTACAATAAATTACATACTAAACATGTACAATTTTATAGAGGCATTTCACTTTCTTACTTTGAAGTCCCATAAAATATCAAATAATTTTTTTGACAAGCAAGTAGTATTAAAAATAAATTTAAGAAAATCTAGTTAATTATTCAATTTAATTAGTTATTCTAAATAAGCCTTATATACTACTATTACATCCAGTTATTTATTTCGTATCTATTATTATTTCATTCTCAATCATAACATGTGATAACGATATGTGTTACAAATTGCGTTTATTCTTGTTACATCACTATTACATCTAGTTTTTTGCATATTATTATTTCAATTATACGTACAAGTTGTAATAAAAATACTATAATCTCATATATTTTGTTGTAAATAGTAGAAATGAAAATATATCAAATAATCCATAATTTTTATGTATTGTATTTAAATATATCTGTAGAAATAGAAATATTTTCTTATTTGAACATTGTTAAGAAAAAGTAATTTTTTTTTTTAATGTCGCGCCGTGAGACAGGAAGAGGGCAGATCGAATGGGAACGCTTCCGTCTTCCTGTATCAACGCAGCGTGTGCGAAGTGTGCGAAGCTAAGTCGTAGCGCCCGCAAGTAAAAGAAATGTATCATTTAAAAAAATGTATTATTATGAGGAACAGTGATCAAACTAAAGACCGATGCAAGAGAGGAGAAACAAATTGCGTTTAAATTAGAAGGCACCTTTATTTTTTAAATTGTTTTTCAAGCCTTTCTTTTCTATTAAAATATATCACTACCAAATGTACACGAGTGAGATGATTTCATAGAACAGCCCTCGACCCAAGAAAACTTCCTAAACCGAAAGCCAACAAACATTTTATTAACGAATTAAAAAATGACAAATAACATCGATTTATTTCTTATTCGTGACTAACGAATAACTTATTTAGTTTTGTTTACAAATGACAATGAAATCAAACTTATTCGTCATTATTTATTCGTTACTTAAAATGAAAATTGTTCAACACTGATAATGAGTTATGTCATAACTGAGCGATATGAAAAACTCTTCGAAATATAACGTAACTACAAGCACAGGACATTCTTGCAGAGGCGAAACTTCTGTCGAAACCTTTGATATTCGTGTCCATCGAATTCCATACAGATCGTGCACCCCGTAGAGACAGTCAATTCTCTAAAGAAATATGTTTCCGTCACTTTCTATGGGACAGTAGGTAAAAGAGGAAAGACAGATATCGAAGAAACAGTGGAAAACGAGAAATATTTCGAGCGTAGTATTACAGTCTCTATGGTAATATCATATTAAGCATTAAGAAATTATTTTTGGGAGAATACAAAATTCGTCGAGGCTCCCCCATACACCTGATGTTGTTAGATACCTGGATTTTCCCCCAAAGGTCCCCTTATCTTTACTGAAGGTTTAGGCTGTCGGAAAACCGAGTCGATGCACGAAGAACAAAGTTAAACTAATTACATGAGTAAAATCGCGCTTGACGTTTATGTCTTTTGCACTGATTACTAACAATCTTTACTTTTCTGAGTGAATGTTAGCAAAGATTGCTAGAAGTAGAGGTATTTTCTTGGTGCTTAAATATACGGAATTTCAAATCAATCAACACGTGGATACATTTTAAAAAGTAAAATATCATATCCTATTTCATGACGGCGTGATTCTCGTATTATCAAATAACCAACTGCGAATATTTATTTTCTGTTCGCATAAAACAATGTTCACAATTGATTTATGACACTATCCTTCACTTTCAATTGTCTTTTAGTAATGTTATAACCTTCGCTGCAGATCTAAAACAACAGCGTATACCAAACTGCCAGCCGCAATGTTCCCGCTAACTAAACATGGATCCATCACGCGATTGTGGGTGGCCGGTTATTTTCAGGAAAGCCTCTTCACGTATTGACACGTAATCGATAGCGAACGCATCATACAAAGTGTATGAGTCAAATTCGTGAAAAAACGTGAACGGGTTAAAATGAATTTGACATTTATTTTCAAATGAATCTGCTTCAAAATTCTTTTTGGATCTTCATAAGCGATTGCCGTATGCATCACACTCTTCTGAGCGTGTTGTGTATTTGCAGTGGCCGCACAGGTAACGAAGTATCCCTCGGACAGCGGACCCCGCGCGGTGTTATACACAAGGCAGTGCCTAACCCAGGCATCTGGTGTCGTCTGAGTTTATGACACAATTCAAATGACCGGCGAACACATTTTGTATACTGGCGACTGCCTGGTTTTGGAAATATCGCGGCCTAAATTTTTAGCGGTAGTCCTCCAAGAATACTCTTGACCGACAACGCAAAATCTTTAATTTAATTTAAAACTGTATTCGAAAAAAATGTAAGAAATCCAAATTCGTCCAAGAGTTACACCTGTATGGTCACCATAGAACCACAGCATGCTCAGGAGATAATAGTATCTTTGTTATAAGTAATCGAAATCATGAAGTGTTCGATATCATTTTCATCCGGAGAGTACAAGGAATCGATTGATGTTACTTGCGTGAAAATCCGTTTGCAAATAAGAAACTTCAATTTTTCCTATTCTTAATCCCTAATGTTATCCTTGTCTTTTATGGCCTTATCATTTTCGGAAATTCAGCTCAAGCGCAAAGGTTTCCATTGTTTGGTTACTTTGTAGCATACAACAAATGAAGTAATGGGAATAGCGGCGATAGTCGATCGCGATACCCAAAACGAGCTTCGGTCGAGTAATTTTGACAATACTAATATAATGAAATTAGAAAATACTTGAGAAATTATTTAATGAAAAATTTATATCAATGAAGGAATGAAACATTAGTTCATTTACCAGTCGCAGAATTAATCTAGAAAAAAATCATATTTATGTTCAATTACACAAACGCATAATTAGTTTCAAATAATATTCAGCTAACATTTATGATCGCAATAATCATATCACTGCCATATGAATCACAGAATCAACCGTCAAGAAAGGGGTTACAGAATTCTTCGATCGGCGACGGATACCTTAGTGCTCTCCTATACATTTCGAGAACGTAACAGGCCAGGAAGGTGAAATTAGAGAATCTGCATTACGCTTGAAAAAGAGAAAAGCCATTCAGAGGAGAGCTGTTTTAGCTGCTCGCCCAGGGTTGTGAAGTCAGCAGTCAAAAATTGCGTCTCCAATACTGATTCAAACTCCTCTTTTTCTTTGATCTTCGATTCTGTCTCCGAATTTTGTATTTACAATAGATTCTTAACATAATGAGTATATTTATATGATTAATAATATAACTTACTGATATTAAAAGGCTAAAGCTATCATTATCATAAATAAGGCAAATGAGATAAAACATTTTAATTCGTACGTTTCTATAAATTAAATTGCAGCTCTTACTTATGCATGCGAAGAGAAAATTATTTACTTATTTTCAAGACATTTCTGATTTTGTGTGAATATATTTTTGTCTGCAACTCTGATTCGAGTGATTAGAATTTGTTCCCAAACTTCGATTCGAACTCCAACTTTCACATCGACATCGACGTCGACTATACAGCCCTGCGCTTGTCTCAGATACGTTTTCTCCTTCCATCCAGACTTTTTCCATCTTCGACTGAATGACTCGGGTGGAAGCGGTAACCTAATATTCGTGTCTTACAAGAAGTCCTCTGGAAACAATTACGGGCTTTCTCCTACAACACAAATAACGCACCCGTATACGAAAACAGAGGGGTGCAAATTGAAGAGAGTTAGCGGGGGCCAAAGCTCCAAGAGGTCCAGGCACGTCCAGGCAGGTCCAGGTCTCGGGCCATGCGTAGGAGCAGGTACGAAGTAGGACCAACCTCCAGCTAGCGTGTCCAGAGTCCACCCATGTAAAGTTAGCTCACACTAGTAACCAAATTCAATAAAACATAGGTCAAAAAATTACTCTTTAATTGCCCATAATTGCTCATTAATTACTTTTAATTGCTCACCTTTAGTTTTCGAAATATTTCCAAACAATTTTTTTGGGCATCTAGGAATTTTTATGGGTTGGCAACGATCATACCAAAAAATTGGTCTTTGCTCATAATTAATTTCTCAACCTTTACTAAGCAACAAGTAGGTCAATAAATAACAAATTTTATAAATAAGAATATGAAACCGAAATCTAGTAACTTCCAAGCGCGCATGCGCATAACTCCAGCAACATTAATACAGATCGTAACTTCGTATCCCCATGGAAACTCAAAAACTTGCTCCACCACATTGCGCAGTGACATAAACAATTGCTTTTTATTTGCTCCTTCCTGCCTTCTAATTACTTTTAATTGCTCATTCGTAATTTTCTACAACTTTCGAAAAAATAATTATGCTACAACTATGTTAAATTGGCAGTACATACAAGTTTACAATTTTACACTTCCACAAAATTACTCTATCTCATTGCAGAATGGCTTAAAAAATTGCTCTTTCTTGTCCATTATTGCTCTATAATTAATTTTAATTGCTCACTCTTATTTTTCGAGAAATTTCCAAGAAACTGTCATGCCGTTTCAACTGCATTAAGTTGGCGACATGTAAAAGACTGCTATTTTTCATTGAATTAAAAAAGTATCTCTATATATAAAACTTATAATTAAGTAAAAATTGTAAATCTTACATTTTCACGGGTATATTTACAATATATACGCTTAGCTTAAAAGCATCTTAAACGTTTCTTCGCGTAAAATCTGAAAAAGATATCTTTTATAGTAGCAAAGTTGTCTGAGATTCAGTTGTCTAATTCTTCGAGAAATCCTTATTTCGTATTGGGAAATACTATTTTTTAAAAAATCCATAATTTTTGTTTTAAAAGGATAACTCAATACATATTGACATTACGCACGAACAATATTTTTGGATGTGTGACTATTCCCGACTTTGTTGTCCCAGGAATATGGATATAAGAGCTTTATCATATTTCCGGAGGAAATTTAAACTAAGGCACCTTTTATGTAATTAATAAAGTGGGATTAATAAAGTAGTAAGTGCAATAATATTTAATAATAATATTCAGTGTGCAAAAGCATATATGGCTAAAAAGTTAATTGTTTTTCAATTAGTATAAAAAAAAGGATTGTACACAAAATAATTTCAGGAATCATCTATATTTTTAGACTACACTATTTTAATATTACCTTTCATATATTGTTAGAATAATAACATTTTAGAATCATGGTGCCCATAAAGAGAAAACGTGGTCCTCAATCATTTGCGCCTCCTGAAATTATTTGAAATACATTATTAAATTTTGAAATATTTGATGGTGATAATTCATTGTAGCGAAGAAGAGATCCAGTCTGGAAAGAGATATGTGCAGCGTTAAAAAATGATAGACCTAGTGCTGCATTATCTCTTTTCAGGTCTGTTCAGTTAGATAGAAACAATTTAAAAACCACTTATAAACAGAAGTGAAATATAATTGAAAATGAAAAGCAGCATAAGGCCTTATATTTGAATGATAGTTCTGGCAGAGATGAAAACTATGAAAAGTTAATCCACTCTTGGTACCAACAGAAATAAAACGTTTAAAAAAATGTTTATACTTTCTAAACGTGATAATATTAAATGACATGCTTCTTACTGCATTTTGTAGTGCTTTCCCCATACTAGTTACAACAACATATGAAGTTTTCATACTCTCACTCCTGATTTCTTTCACTCGTTCAACCAATAAGTTATAAAATTAGCATGCTGCTTCTCAGACAACATTTAGCATACAGGGAATATTCTATTGTTTCTCTTTCCTTCATGCAACTATTTACCTCTATTTTATTAATCAACTTATCACCTATATGCATCACAATTATATATAGAAAAATGACACTTGAATTGTTATTAGGCAGATGAATTTTTTTCACAACGCTTCCTATTGCATCTATGGAAATTTGTGTTTGAAAACTTTTAAAGACATTGTTGTAAAGATTTATTTGGTGCTGTGACCAATAGAAAATATGGCACTTATTAAATCCAATATCCCTAATGTATTTATTGAATTCAACCTTTTCTTTTAGATTTGTTAAAGATTCCCACAAGGATATAGGGGAATCAATGCCCAGTTTTTTAACCCTGTCTTATTGATGAGCTCTTTGCAATACCTCAGGCTTTGGAACATGAGCTAGCTTAAGATCACCATAGCTCATTTCTGTATTTGCAGCCTCTCAATAATATTTCAGTGCCCTTACATTCATTAATTTGTCTTGATATTTTTTTCTTTTTGCCCCACACAATTGCCTCTTCTTTGTATGTGGTAAGTCACACGTATTCGATGTTTTGATTTTAAAAATAACACATGCATTTCCTGAAGCTGGCTTTTTGCATTCACCATATAAAAGGTTGTCACATTCCATGTATTTACTTTTTATTTTAACCGTTTGCGTATCAGAGAGTTTTGAAAAAACATGATCGAAAAGTGTCAAGGAGAACGATCGCAACTTTTGTGATCACACATGGCAGCTCTTGTTCTTGCCAAATTGCAATGATCATATTGGAATAATCTACTTGCACTGGTCTTATAGTAATCCACTCTTCTCATTCAATAACAATACTAAATGTTAATTTTTTTAAATGTTTTATTTCTGTTGTTACCAAGAGTGAATTAACTTCAAAATTTTCATTGCTGCCAGAACTATTATTTAAATATAAGACTTTATGCTGTTTTTCATTTTCAATTATATTTCACCTCTGTTTATATGTTGTTTTTAAATTGTTTCTGTCCAACTGAGCAGAATGGAAAAGAGGTAATACAATGTTAAATCTATTATTTTTTAACGCTGTACATATCTCTTTCCACACTGTATTTCCTCTTCGCTTCAATGAATTATCATCATCAAATATTTCAAAATTTAATAATGTATTTCAAATAATTTCAGGAAGCGCAAATGGTTGAGAACCACGTTTTCTCTTCATGGGTACCATGATTCTAAAATGCTATTATTCTAACAATATACGAAAGGTAATATTAAAATAGAGTATTCTAAAAATATAGATGATTCTTGAAATTATTTTGTTTACGATACTTTTTTTTTTTATAGTGATCGAAAAACAATTAAATTTTTAGCCACGTGTGCTTTTACATATCACGGTATTTAGGAATATTATTGCACTTACCACTGTATTGATCGAATGAAAACTAATAAATTCGCGAATACTGTAATTTTCTCAATAAATTGTCAATTTACATTCCACAGGCAAAGATCCGCGAGAATTTTCTGCTACGGATGTTCCGCCTTTGTTTCGTTAAAACAGTTGAACGCTACGAAGAATGTCCTTTGTTTCCGCAGTCTTTTAGGTATTTCCTAATTTAAAGCTGGGTTTTTATGATTAAGAAAAATTAATACTCAAACTTGTATTTAGAATGAAAAATATAATTACATGTCTGCACGA
Source organism: Calliopsis andreniformis (assembly GCF_051401765.1). Classification (NCBI taxonomy): domain Eukaryota; kingdom Metazoa; phylum Arthropoda; class Insecta; order Hymenoptera; family Andrenidae; genus Calliopsis; species Calliopsis andreniformis. Next base: position 667,984 of record NW_027480457.1, read on the forward strand.
TGCAAACTCTAATTAACATATATAAGAATTTTCACTTTTGTGCAACTTGCATTACAAAACATATTTTGTTTTACATCGAGTGGTTTTACATATGGGCTTAGAAAAATAGATGAAATTATAATTGCACTAAGTATATAATTCCATAGTTTTATAGATTTGTATTAAAACAATAATGCAATTACGGGTGCTTTAGTTTAAATTTTCCTTGGAAATATGATAAAGCTCTTAAATCTATGTTCATGCAACAACAAGGTCGAGAATAGTAATACATGCAAAAATATCGTTCATATATAAATATCAATATGTATTGAGTTATTCTTCGAAAACGAAAATTATGGATTTTTTAAAAATTGGCATTTTCAAGTATCTAACAAGGATTTCTCAAGGAATTCTTTCAGATAACTTTGCTACTATAAAAGATATCTTTTTCAGATTTTACGCGAAGAAACGTTTAAGATGCTTTTAAGCTAAGCGTATATATTGTAAATATACCCGTGAAAATGTAAGATTTACAATTTTTACTTAATTATAAGTTTTATATATAGAGATACTTTTTTAATTCAATGAAAAATAGCAGTCTTTTACATGTCGCCAACTTAATGCAGTTGAAACGGCATGACAGTTTCTTGGAAATTTCTCGAAAAATAAGAGTGAGCAATTAAAATTAATTATAGAGCAATAATGGACAAGAAAGAGCAATTTTTTAAGCCATTCTGCAATGAGATAGAGTAATTTTGTGGAAGTGTAAAATTGTAAACTTGTATGTACTGCCAACTTAACACAGTTATAGCATAATTATTTTATCGAAAGTTGTGGAAAATTATGAGTGAGCAATTAAAATCAATTACAGGGCAAAAAGGAGCAATAAAAAGCAATTGTTTAAGTCACTACGCAATGTGGTAGACAAATTTTTGAGTTTTCATGTAGATGTAAACGCATGATCTGTATTAAAGTTACTGGATATATGCGCTGTACACTTGGAAGTTACTAGATTTCTGTTTCATATTCTTTTTTTTATAAAATTTGTTGTTTGTTGTCCTAATTGTTGCTTATTAAGGGTTGAACAATTAATTCTAAGCAAAGTACAATTTTTTGGTAGCTTCGGTAGATTGTTTTGTGCATTATTTTAGAAGTTTTGTGACATTGAATGACCATTGCCAACCCATAAAAATCCCTAAATAGCCAAAAGAGTTTTTTTTGGGAAATATCTCGAAAACTAAAAGTGAGCAATTAAAAGTAATTGATAAGCAAATATGGACAATTAAGGAGCAATATTTTGACCTATGTTTTATTGAAATTGGTTACTAGTGCGAGGTAATTTTACACGAACATCAAAAGTTCCGACAAACGTTTCGCCTCTGTAAAAATGCACTGTGGCACTGTGGTTGTACCACTCTTGGCGACACAGAATAGGGGAAGTGAACCAACTGTGCATACATATAAATTGTGTTTTTATGTATGAATTTGGTATATAAATTAAAGCGCATGCGCGATGAAAAAGGTGCAAAAGAAGCGATAAAATTTGAACGTCTATTCAAGTATACATTTGTGCTGATTTATGCTAAAAGTCAATTTTTTATAACTTGATAAAATATTGGATGAAAATAATACTTATTATAAATAATATCATTTTTTGTAGTAAAAGAAATAAATTGGTTTTCATTGAAGTGCAAATAACAGTATATGTATTGTATATAATACAATACAATACAAATAATGTAAATTTTTACAATTCATACAAATTATAATATTAACCACAAATATTTTCATAGTTTTGAAGTTCATTATTCAGATCACTGATTTCCTCGTAATGCTGAAGCATGCAGAGCTGCTGTAAACATATATGTAATAAATACTGTTTGAAACATTTGTATATATAACATATTTATGATATATATCAATAAATATTGTTATTGAAATTACATATATTTGTGGCAGAATTTGACCTTTTGCATTCTGAGGTTCCCAGTTTCCATTCATTTTGTCCTCTTAGAAGAGACAACCGAGTGCAAGAGGTTAAATTCTATGGTGTATCCTTAGATAAATTTTCTGAAGAGACTCTACCTGACTTCTGTCTATTCACTTTTGCTCCTGGAGTATTATAAAAATTGGTAGATTTAAAATGTTTTGCACAAATTATATTCCATACATTGTTACAATCCATGCTGACATTAAATGTGGTTCACTTAATAAAAATCTAAGTTTTTTAATATACAAAGTTAGGTTTCAAATAAAGTTCAACATAGAATATGCTTTGCATAATTTCAAAATAATATAATACTCACTGGAAGAAACCAATTCCGAAACCTTTTATACTTCTACAATGATCAACTACACATTTGGTACACACAATTACACAAATAACTTTTACTACACACTGACGAAAACCAATGTTGACCAATGCTTCGATCAGCTTTAATGCGATCAAGATCAAAAAGAATAGCATACAGAAAAATAGGCAACACATGTTATGTACGTATGAATAGATATGATACTTGGTATATGTATGTACTTGCACATTTTCATTGTGCATGCACCAGCACAGACTTTTTGGGTACATGAGCAAGTATACATGAGGAGTTCGCAGTCTATTATATTATATGGAAGTCTATGCTCCAGATGTACATGCTCTAAGAATATGCATATCTTCACTTATGTTTTCTTAAACAGCCAGATTTGGTTCTGAACAGTGAAACATTGAATAGGCATTGTGTATACTGTAATGAATGAAGTTATAAAGTGATATATAGAAACTATTTTTTATTTTACATTCCTCATTAAGTGCTATGTAGTAAAATGGAAGTAAATGATAAAGACTTATTAAAAACTTTGTAAAATAGTTCTTTATTTCGTCATGTATGTCATTAAATCAGTTTCCTGCATACATTAGTTGATAATGTTGTGAATATCTGAAATATTTACATTTATACTTAAAATTCATGTTGACTTGTTAAACTACCGTTCTTTTCAGGAAAATTAATAGATTAAGGATTCTTTTAATAATGAAATTGTCTGTAGTTTATAATTCTAACTGTTTCACATTATTCTACTTTTAAATTATTTTAAATATGTACATATAGTAATTATGTGTTTGAACAAAAATATTTCAGATTTTCTTAAGAAAACATAAATTTTGATTATTTGATTAAAAACTTGAAAACATTTTTTGTTATTTGACATTTATGTTAAAAAATGAATAGGTATTATTTTTCTAATAAATGTAAAATTTTCGTGTTATTCCGTGTTATTGAAAGAGGTTATATTTTATTGAAAGTTTAATAATAAAATTGAAATACATTTCTATATAGTACGTATTAGCGAGCTATAAACATACATATCGCATGAAACGTTCACTTACATAGATTATGCGACAGGGAATAACGACGCAACACTGAAATCCTGCGTTCTGCGTTCTGCGTTTACTGGTAGAAAGGATGTTAATGTTTTCGCGAATATGTGATATTTTACATATATCGATAACACGTGTGTGTAGAATAGGAATGACCATTTAGAAATGAAATTTAGTTTCGTCGTTTATTATATAAAATAATCTGCATCTTGCATAAATAAAACATCTTTTCCGGCTAATGGTGTTTATTAACATATATAAAAGAATCGTAATTATTAGATAAAAATACAGCGTTTAAAATACATGGAACTAATTGTTGTAAGTAATATAGCAGAAGACATTTTTAATAAATATATACAATTTTTTTTCTCTCTAGTGATAATGAATTGTGATATCGTGACAAATAAACATGGCGCTGATTTGATACTGGACTCCCTTGCATCGGATAAGCCGCAAACTTTGTCTTTGCACAAAGTCAAATATTTCGTTTCTCACATCAGCCCGTGGACGACCTGAATAATTTACAATACGGTGAATGTGTTGCCCGTATTTCGAGCTGCTTTCGAGAAGAAACGTTTGTTAAATTTGCACGTCATACATGTCAAAATGGCCCGGGAATATGATCATTTATTTAAGCTTCTAATAATAGGAGATAGTGGTAAGTGTTCTCACTTCTGTCAAATATGATTCTTAATGGACATATGTTTGTAGATTAGTGGAATATATAAAGTTACAGTTCATTGTAAAACAGTAATAGGTCATCTATGTTTCTATCATGAAACAAGCAGTATTTAAACTTATAGTCCAAATTCAGAAAAAACTTCATTTTATATGACAGTAAAGTATAGATAAAAGATGATTAACATGTACTTTCACAGAAATTATATAATGTTTGTATGAATTAATATCGGACTATATGAGTTTCAATGTGTACGCTTTCAGTGTTTATAAAAATGTATATAAATGATGTAACAATAAGAAGGAAATTTGTGTAAGGATTTATTTATATTAACTAATAAAGCTTATTTAACAAAAAAAGCTTTTAGATTTATTAAGTTATACACAACATGTTAGTTTGGATGCTTCTTGTCTTATATTGAGTACTTTAACCATAATTTGATGAGTAGTATCGAATAGTTATTTATAAATGAAATTAAGTTTGAATGCATCAAAGTGGAATGACATTAAAAATTAAAGGATTGAAATGATGTTTCTGAAAATGCTGATATCAGTTGTATTTTATTTGCATTAGAGGAAATGTAGATACATAAATTCAACATTATATTTTTTTATATGGAGTAACATACAATATAAAGCAATATGTTTATTTCATATTACATTAGATTATTAAATTCTACATATAATTGATTTATGTTTTTGCTTGCTCTGTATCTAAAATTTGGTACATCCATTATGTTTCTTCTCGATTGTCTCTTAATGTAGCTGTAATATTTATTTTCTCATTTGCTTTATCTACATTCTTGCACTATTCTCTTAAGTGCTTTGGCCTTTCTAATTTTTTGTTATACATCTTAGACTTGTTTTCTTCTTCTTATATTTGGTATATATTCTTTCGTTCTTCGTTTCCACATCTGAATCTTGCCATCATTGCTTGGTATTCTTCCACCATATTTTGCTGATAAATATAGTAGTTTTGTACTTTCTCTTGCTGCTGTATTTTCTTTTATAGTACTGTACCTTACCTTTATAGTACTGTACAGTACCTTTTTCCTTTATAGTACTGAATCCTTTCTTTCTCATTACCATTTGGTTTTTTCTTCTTCTTGTTATTATATATTTCCTTCAAGTACTATTTCACTATCTTGTTTATTTTTTTCATATTTCACTGACCTTCTCCTTGTATCTTCTTTATTTCTATTTCTCCCATTAACAGATATGTTGGGCTGTTGAAGTCTAAGCCTAATATCCATTTTATATATTTTTCCTGTAATTTCTTTCATTTTTTGTTTCACTTTTTAATCTCATATTTCTATTGCATACAATATTGTTTTTAACTAAACTATTTAAAAATATCATTCTTTTCTCAAAGTTTTTATCTTCTTTTCTCCAATCGTTTCTTTGATGTGCTATGATTATGAATAGCACTAATTGTATATTATAATTAGAAAAATAACTTTGTATTCATTACTAAGAATGTATTTTTTGTATTCTGATATTAAAAGGAGAATTCAGGAGTATAGTATGATATAAATAGACACATTTTTCCAATTTGATCATTTTTAATTCCAAATAATGAATATATTATAAATATGTACATGTTGCATGGTGAGTTGATTTTTTTTTATTTAAAAGTGATTCAGATGAGTACATTCAAAGATGATTGATTTACAACTAAGTATTGCATTAGATTTACTAGTGATTGAATATTTGTCTTTTGAGAACTGAAATATTTATATGCACATGTAAGATCATATAAATATTGTAGTTACTCTACAATGCATTATTAATGTTATTAGGAATAGTACTAAAATAAATAGCTTCTTATGTTTCAACTTAATTTCATTAATGATTTTAAATTAAAATATGAATTTACATATACAATAATTAAACATTTTTTTATAAATGCAATAAATAATATATACATATTAATTAGAATATCCATAATATGTATAATAAGATTCCAATTAACAGGATCTTAAGTATCTACATGATTTAATAACAGTAACGAAATTTAAACAATTAGGCATCAAAAGGACATGCTGATTCTTTTCTTTGATCTTTAGACTTCAGATTATTAGAGCCAATTAATTATATTGTAGTTATTCTTGCATATTAAATATTTATAATGTGTTAACATTATATTTTATTACAATTTTATGTGTAATTGGACATTGATTTATTATCTAATTAAATATATGATCAAATTGAAGAAGTTCTACTATTTTCCTATCTATTATTTCATTCATATTATAAATGCATAAAAGTAATTAAAGAATTTAAAAAAAATTTAAGTATGGGTACTATTACTAAATATGTTTAGTTTAAACAAATTTAACATGTTTTTGTTGAAATATGACCTATAGTAAACTCTGTATTTGATGTTTTACCTATATAAAAATAACAAACTATAGCATACAATGATAAAAAAGTTAAACTGTAGGTGCAAGCATTGGTTTATCAAATTGTAGTCTCATTATCTAATGCTTTTCTATTTATTTGTTTAAGGTGTAGGCAAAAGTTCATTACTCTTGCGATTCGCTGACAATACTTTTAATGGCAGTTACATAACAACAATAGGAGTGGATTTTAAAATACAAACTGTGGAAGTAGACGGTGAGAGGGTAAAGCTCCAAATTTGGGATACAGCTGGGCAAGAACGTTTTCGGACAATAACTTCGACTTACTACAGGGGAACACATGGTGTTATTGTTGTGTATGATGTGACCAGTGGTGATTCGTTTGCTAATGTTAAAAGATGGTTGCATGAAATTGAACAGAATTGTGATGTGGTGAACAGGGTACTTGTAGGAAATAAGAATGATGCACCTAATGAAAAGGTTGTATTAACAGAAGATGCACAAAGATTTGCTAATCAAATGGGTATTCAGTTGTTTGAAACTTCTGCTAAAGACAATATTAATGTTCAAGAAGTAAGTAGTACAGAATTTCATTAATAAATTAGTTCTTTTCAAACATTTTACTGATCATTTTTTCATAGTGAATTATTATACATAACAAACTTTTAGTTATAAGTTGTTATTTATATTTCTATACATTTTGGAAAACAAATAAGAAGGAAATTTGCAAAGGTGTTTAATGTGAAAAGTACATTTATTAAAATTCAGATAACTGTGGAGATTCCAGATGTAAAAATAAGACGAATATCAAGATTAATGAAAGTGCATATAAACATTCATTTGTTAATTATAAGCATTTAAAGAACTCTTTTTACATAGTTGCAGAGAAATTTTATGACATTCGACATGGGCAGACTTTATCAATTTGAAATGCTTATAATTAAGAAATGAAGATTCAACAGCAGTTTTGATAATCTTAATTTTTATCTTACTTTGATGTCTAGAATCACCCCTTAAAATTACCATCACTTGTTATTGTTAATTAAAATTTCATTAATTATCTTAGATTTTTAATATTATTGATGGTATGGGCAAGCTTAGTATTTCTTAGAAAATTTATTTTTGAATAATTGTTTTATATATTTACAGTGGTAATAGAGGAGTTCAAATAGAACATAAAATGAGTAAATTTTACGATAATAATATTTTAAAATTAACTTTTTAACCTTAAAGATTCATTATGGCAAATTAATTATGAGGTGTGTCATTTATTAGATATAACAACTTTAAACGTATTTATAATTTACTAGAAGTAATGAGGTTCTATACTTATATTTAATTAATAATCAATTTTCAGAGATTAGAAAAAATTTCCGCTGGCATGTAAAAATTCTTGTTTCATCTCTATAATTAATTATATGTACATGTACAGTATAGTAATGATTAGATGGTTTTATAATTTTGCAGATATATTAGAGATGAACAGTATGTAGTAAAAACAGCCATTCAACTTGTCAATGTACTGGGTCTTCATCAATTTCGATGATTTTTAAATATGTTGTAGAAATCAACATTTTGAATAACTTCTTTTACATGCTATCGACGGCGGGTTAGCTGCAGTTTCCGAGATCTTAGCAAAAAACTTGATGGGGTGCATGGTTAACACTAAGTTGTGTGCTGAGAGAATGTGGGGTGCGTGAAATACGGAAATGGAATATGAAACATCTTTTCGACAACCAAAATTACGATTATAAAAATTAACTGTTTTAATCTCCTTAAGAAGTTACCTGACTGTGATTCCCTCAAAACTAGTGAAAACTTCGGGAATTAATTCTATAAAAGTTACAACTGCGATTTTATTTAGTCTTGGTAAATCATTAATACATATTTCAATAAATATATGTTGAAAATTTTATAAGAAAGTATTAACATTTGTTGAAATTATGTAACTTCATATCCAACGTTTGTCTTCATGTGCGACCGAATGGTGTATATGATTTTGGCCACCTAATTGATTTGCTATAGAAAAACAAATTTTTTTAATAAATTAGATCATATTTGCTATGGTTTGATCGACGATGTTTTTTTTTTACAAAATATGAGCAATACTAGTACAAATTTGTGTGATAGAATCGTAAAAGAAATTCAAACATTCTTTTTGTTGTCAATTAAATAAGATAACAGAAAAGGGTTGAGTCGCGCAATAACAAATACGATCTTATATTCGACCACGCATGAAGAATGACGTTGGACATGAAGTTACATAACTTCAACAAATATTAAAATTGTCAATATATATTTATTGAGATGTATATTAATAAATTACCAAAAATAAATAAAATCGCATTTATAGTTCTTCCAAAATTAATTCTTAAAATTTTCACTAGTTTTGAGGGAGTCACAGTAGGGTAACTCCTTAATTTAAACTTTGCTGGGTCATCAAAATTAGAAATGTATTAGTATCACCCAGTGTGAACCATGCACCCAGATGGGTCAGAATTTGTCATCAATGGTTTGTGCAATCGGTTGTGCTTGTGATTGTATGGGCAGAATTCAGTGTAACAGTACTGAAAGCTTTGTTACTAATATCCCGCAAACTAGGATCAACCGACGATTACATATATAGGAAAAGATTGTTTAAACGGTTGATTTCTGCACATGCTTCAAAATGATCAAAATTGGTGAGAAGCCAATTCACTAACAAACTCATCAAAAAGGGTCATCAATACAGTTATCATAGTAGTACATAAACTTTGAGATAAATGTTAGTACCTTGCCGGCCGTACATTCCACACGTGCACTCTCACCGACTGCTGGTGTTTCACGCAGACCTTACTGCAAGTTATATTTATATAACATTGACTGATAGCTATTAGCTACAAATGAAATCACGTAATTGTGTCGGTGCTCGTCAAGATATTAAAGTTTATATCTTGTAATTGTTTCAAGAAAATATTGCAAGTCCAAAATAGTAGTTACCAGTCTCTGTCACTGCAGTGAATGTGTTAAATGTATTTGCTTGACAAATATGTACCGTTATTCTCCTTTCTAAAATCTTACTATTAATTATGAGGATTACTTACGGTTGAAATTGAAGCAATATTTGGCTATAGAACATTTGCTATTTTATTTGCACTCTTCCATTTCTTTTTTTTATTACATTTCATTATATTTTCTAAGAAGATGTTGAAAACAATATTTTGTGAACTAATTGATTAAGGGAATGAAGTATCTGTTTTCTAAAAGATTATTATGACATAAGGTTTAATTTATTTTTAATATTTTAAATATGACAATTTTATAGGTCTATAAACACTCCTTTAACCATTTTATTTAAATTTTTTTAAACTTATACAAAACAATGTTTTAGATAAAAATTTAATAATTTTGAGGGGGATATAAATTAATGTCATTAGACTTTTTGTGAGTTGATAAATAGAAAATACATAAATGTAGTTCTTAATTACCTAGGAACAAATTTTTGATTATTTATACTGGATAAGCAGTATAGATGGAAGCAAACAATGAAGTATCACTTGGTTAAGTATTCCCTTGAACTCTGTTACCAATCCTTTGACAGTTCACATTAGTGTTTTTCAACCTAGTTCACTGATGGTCAAATGTGTTGAATCTCCAGAATACTAAAAATCACTGAAAAGTTTGGTGAAAATCTTACCATGAGCGGGAGCAGAGGGATCTGCTGCTTGAATAAATAATGCTTGATTGTTTGCTCCCATGTAAAGTTTAGAATGACTTATAGTTAGTAACTTTGTTTGTTACAATCACAGATGAGAACTTTAAAAGTCTTCTGAAATGGCATGCTTAAGTAACCAAAAAGATTGGATTAACAATGTATTTCACTGTATTTATTTTACCTTTGCATGAGCTACTCTTCATATGTATATTATATTAACTTTACTGCATTATTACTGCAAAACAAAGGCAGATAAAATATTTTGTGTTCTATTGGAGCTTCTTTCCCATCTTTTCAAATATTGTAGTATATGTACGTTACTTACACTTGTATAAGAACATTGTAAAATGTTATACCAAAACCTAAAATATTTTTACGACATATTTGCTACTATGCAGTATGAAATCATTTTTATTCATATTGTTAGTACATCTAATACTATAACATTTTAATTCTACAAAAAAAATGTTTATTTCTGTTACATTTACAGTAGAATGATTTTAAATTTAGCACAGAGTGGAAAAGTAAAAGATAGTAGCATTGTTCCATGCCAAAACAATTACTTTTTTCCTTCTGAAATTTAATTAAAAGTGGAATATGATATATTTCATGCAATATGGTAGTTCATCATTTTGGTGATTTCAAATTTATTTAAAGAATACAAGCCTTTGAAATTTATAATTGTTGTTCACTTTTATGAAAATGGGTTGCATTTAAGAATTTTTTATGTCGGAAGCTATTTATCGTATTTAAGTTCTACTTTTTTTCAATTTCGAAAGATTTTTCACTACAGAAAAAATCTGATTCTCGTTGAAAAATGATTTTAACAACATTGAAAATTATAAACAAATTCTTATTTTGCAAATACAGCTTCAAGCTATGTATAAAAATTTTATATATATTTTATATTCTAATATTGTATTCCATTTTAAATTAAATTACTTAATTCAACATGTAAATAAAAATTCTATGTTTATAATTACCTAAATATGACTCCTTCATTAATTGAAAATCGTAAAAAAAATTATAAAAAAAATTAGAACTTGAAATTACGAATATTTTTAAATAAAATTCATGTATTCTTTATTTAACTGTAGTCACAGTATTTTAGTATGTGGTCTGATTTATCTACATTTACAAATATAAATGTAGTCTGATTACATTGAATCATTTTTAATAGTATAAAACTTTTTTAAAGGGAATTTAAATAAAAGATGTAAGTAAATACTGTACAAAAGTTATGTCGAATTATAATAAACTATACTGGTTTTTTGTATTTTAGGCAGCGTTTATCTAAGTTATAATTATTGAAAAATTTGTTACAAAAATATTCTTCACTGTATAAAAAGACTTTTCATTATACCTGAAACGAAGTTGAAATATATACTTTTATATAGGGTGTTCGACGACAAGTATCAGAAATTTGATAGTGTGATTCTACATGTCAAAATAGGATGAATACAAAAAATGACGAAATCGAGTTTGAGGCTTCATTTCAGAGTTATTAATTATTCTAAAAACGTCTAAATCCACGTAAAATATCTCTGATTTAGGACTTGCGACACGAAATTTTACGTGACGTGACAATAATGTGTTTGCACCCTTATTCTACTGCTGACATGCATAGACAGGTCAGGCACAGCGTAGCAGTAGAATAAGTTCCGAGTCAGACACATTTCACGCGTATCTTGCGTAGGCGTTTTCTCAACAATTAATAACTCGGACACAAAGTCTAAAACGTAATTTCGCCTATCTTTATTCTCGTTTTATTTTAACATGTGGAATCACCCCTTAAAATTTACTGACACCTATAAATTGAATTATTTAACTCACCTATTTTAGTTTAGTTTTACTTACCGATTTTCTTATTTTTACTCTAAGCCTAATTCTGATTTATTTGTTGCATGTAGATGTTTATGGCAATAACTCGTCAAGTATTGAGGACCAAAAAAGAAAGGAAGGAACGACAAGCCATACAAACCAGTGAGACAGTGAATCTGAGAAAAAGCACAAAACAGCATAAAAAGAAATGTTGTTAACAGCATTTGATAAGTAACATAGAAAACTATACAAAGGGCATACGACAAAAGCGAAAGATGGTCACATAGCATAACGCTGGTGTTTTTTTAAAACCATAACGTTTTGTATTAAAATTACATCGAAGATCGTATACTCATAGAAATATACTTTGATGCTAGAAAACATTCGATATACATAGGATGCAAATAATGTAAGTGTGTAGTGTTCATTTAGGCGAAGTAACATTGTAAGCAGCATACTTTTCAAAAATATTGCATATTTTAAATGCAATATTACAAGTATAAGGGCCTATTTGTATTATGTACAACATAAAAAAGAATCAGCACAAGAAAGAAAGAATAATGAATTATATAATTGCTTTCTAATCATGCTTTACACAACGTAAATTAATTTAAAGAGAAAAATGATATAAAATAAAAGATAAAGTAATATACCTTGTACAAAAGCTTTATCCAAATTTTTTGAAGAGAATAAAAACATGTATACAGTAATATATCATTAGATCTGAAATAATTGAATTCATTAAGTCTGAAATGTTGTGACATCACGAACGCCAAAAATTTTCCAAGCTCGGTTTTAACCAGAGAATCTATGTAATCTGCAATCATTTTTTTTCTTTATGGAAAGGTTTATGATGAATTAGTGAAATTTTCCTGAATAAAAGAAATCTGAACGCGGTGAGAATTAATTTGGAGTTAATGAGTTCATTTCTTTTAGAATTAGCGAGACATTACTGTATATGTATTAATATATGTAATATTATATATAAACAGTACGAGTCACTAAGAACTATTAACTAAATTAGCTCGTTATCTGTTGGTTATATTAAGAAAAATATTTTAAATACAGTATGTTATGTTTGGAAAAGTTAGATGTAATTTGATTTTTTGTATTTTATATTGTTTGAGTTATCAAGGCGTTCTTTTTTTCAAGAAAAATATTTTTTTCAATGCTGCATTATTATTAACAAAAAGTTGAATTTGAGGGCCAATAATAGTATGACCTTGAATTAATATTGAATCTTTATCAAACGAGTTCCTCGGATACGACATTACACTTAAAATGTTTTTTCAATACAATCAATAGATAACTAGTTATTCGAGATAATAGATCTCATTGACTCATCTAGTATGTATGTATATAGAAGGTATATCAGAAAGTGTGGGACATTTTAGAAGAGTAAATTCTAAACGCGAAGATAATGGAAACAGTTCATATGCACATATACCCGAAAATGCTTAGTTTTTTAATTATGCGCTATTTTGTTAAAAGCCGCGGTATCTCTGGACCTAGTAGGTCCCAATATAGCACACTATGTAGGCAGGAAATAGATCAGCATTTTACGCAATATAAAATAGCGCCTAATTGAAATGCTATGTGTTTTCTTGCATATATTCAACTTTATTTTTTTCAGTGGCTTTGTGTCTAGAACCTATTCTCCAAAAATGTGCAACATTTTTTTAAACCCTCTGCATATACATACATGTATATTATATTATATTATGTATTAAAAATATATATATATATATACACACATATATACACATTTTTATGATTGCGGGAAGTCTTTTTTAATGAGTTACCAGAATAAGAGTTAATAACATGTAATGTTTAATAAAAAAGGACGATTAATATTACGAACAATTCCAGATAAGTTTTAGTATATTTTATTGTATGTGGTTCCTGTGGTTCGATGACACCTTTTAATGCAATCTGAATAAAAAAAATTGAAAAGTAGAATGTGTTTACGGTATAACAGAGGCAAGCTTATTAATTGGTAACAGAAAAGTCAAAGATTATACATTATACATCCTATTTAGGCGCAAGAAAATGGAGTTGTTCTTTATATGTCTAGAATAAATCACCAAATCGCACGAAATCTTAATACCTTAATACATTATTAACCAAATTTTATATAGAACAATATTTTTACTTGAAATAATTTGATAAATTTTAGGACTGATGTCAAATGAAAAGATGTATTATTATCTTTATAATCATATGTGAAGTATATAAATATAATTTAAATAATCTATATCTCTAATAATCTTATGGCTTAAATTATAATTCATTAATGTAATCAAGTACAGAAATCAGATATTTTATACAGATTTTTGTACGTATTTACAAATATTTTGTTTGCCATTTCATCTGAAGAATATCTAAGGAAGCCTAATGTTTTTATAATTGTCAAAATTTAAAAGAAAATTAGTAAGAAACTTGTTAACATTAAAGTTGAGCAGGAAAGACGAACATATAAGTATGTAAGAATTTACCAGATTTGAAGGTAAATATGGTATGGTTTATATGCTATGTGTTATGGTAATATAAATGTCTTCTTTCCATCTGTGATAATAGTTAGGATATCAATTCAGCTGCCGCTGTAATACCGTCATGAATGACTCCCCATGAATTATCATGATTAATGTAGTAATTTTTCGTCTAAACAACATATCTGTTGAAGAAGGCAATGAAGCGGCATCCTGTATTATGTAAATATTCTACTTGCCAGTTTTAGTGGCATATCACAAGTATTCTAATCAAATACATTTGCTATTGTTTTACTGTTATACAGTTGTAACATTGTAAGATGAATTATTATATACTTTCAAATATGAATAAATATGACTTCACATGTACATGTACATACTTCATGTTTTTCATATCGTTCTGAAGCCATACATTATCACATTCCTATTAATATTATTATTGAATTTTGATTTAAGTCGAAGATAGTATACTCCCCTGATCTAACTCCTTCGGATTCTATAATATCATTAATTATTTGAAAACACTCAAAAACCGGATTATTAATGCTTGTGACAATATTCGTAACCTTCATATAAAACGTCGATGTGAAATGTGTATTATTGCAGAAAAAAAATATTTTTTAGCAATTTCTTTAAGTAAGTTCTAAGTATTTCTAAAATATTTCGTCCTAAAAAATGCTTATGCTTCGGAAAGTAGGGTAAGAGAATCAATTATTCCGTGCCGACCGACCACTGTGGGACTGTAAGTATTTGATTTTATTAGGAAGACACAAATATTTTCAATCTAATAATGCTACGTTCTGCCATGTGTGAAAATACAATTTGGGGGGGGGGGGGGGGGGGGGGGGGCAATCATCGGTCAGCAGTTAGCACATATCTAATACGTAATTAATACTCTTTCCCTGATTGTAAGAGTTTCGGGACCTATGTTTATTTAAACTTTCTTCATGTTTAGAAAAAGTAGTTTATCAGGTTATTAGTTAGTAGCCCAATAATACATAATAAAACAATTATAACTGTAAAAGTTAATAATTAAAAGTGTGGTTGGAAACAGCCTAGTTCAATTTATTAAAAAAAATTCAAGATAGTGCGAATGTAGCTTCGATTACTGAAAATTTTGCGACTGACGTGAGATATCCACGTTAGAGATACCTGTGGAAATCAGCTCAAAATCGAAGTGCAATAGGAAGCCTCATCTTGGGGGAACTGCCTTCTCGATCACAATAGTCGCAGTAACTTCTACGACAGTAAGTATACCAGGGTAGAATAATCTAAAGTGGAATAATCTATCAAAATGGAATCAATTATTTTGGTGCCACTTCAAACAATGACTCGTACTAATATTAGGGTATTATTTAGTAGAAGTAAGTGACTAAACGCGAACCCCTTCCCTTATCTCGAACCACCGAATTAACTTTTTACATGAATTTTGTCGAGGCAAGATTTTTAGATAACTAAATAAAGAATTTTTTTGCCATTTAAATATTAATTTTAATGTTAATATTTAAAAAGTTATACAAGAAAAACCAATTGGAAGTTCGACTTTGGTCATTTTCCTATATAATTTGAACTTCTAAGGTTCTAAATTTTATGTCTTGGATAAATGTAAAACTAGCAACAAAAAATATATTACATTACATTATAATGTAATATAGAGTAGATATCAAAAATAAAAAAGAGTTATTGATTTACTATGTATGATTTTGTTAAACAGAAAATCCAAAGAAGATTAAATTTTGATGTAATATGAACATTTGGACACTATAAATATGGATGTAATTAAATTAAAGTACTGATATTTTTATAAACATTTAGGATTCGGCTGAATATTATTTTTCTTTTATAACAAATTTTAAACGATTTTTCATATTAAAAATTATTTTTTAATGTACTGTACTGTACGTGTTATGGACTGGGTGCGTTTAATGTCAGTTCATACCCCATAATCCCAAACACAATACCTAGTGGTAATGATAACTACACACACACACACCATTCTCTGGCAACCATGCACCTATTGCACCTAGTAAATATTTTTATTCGAAAAAATCACCGAAATCGGTGAGGATCCAGTTCATCGGGAAGTTCACCAATTTGAGTCGTTAGATTTAGAGCAAAACATTAAATATTAATATCTATAACTCGAAATCGAAAATTAAAACCGACTGCCGCATGTATGTAAAGAAAAAAGCTGCTTTAAATGCCGTCCTTTACAATATATTTCAAGCTTGTTGAAATCGATATGAAACACAGATTTTTATATAATACACTAAACTGCGAACTCCCCATGTATAGCTGCAGACAAATGTCTCCCAAAAAGTATCTATTAAATTGGTGCATGCGTGATGAAAAGGTGCAAGTATATAAGTACCTGTACAATATACATACATACGGCAAGTATATAGATACTTGTAAATACGTACATAATATTTGTTCTACGTGGCGTTCATTTTGATCTTGGTCGCACTGAAACTGATTAAAGCATCGATCAACATTGATTTTCGTCAGCGTGTAGCAAAAGTTATTTCTATAATTATGCGTATCAAATGTGTAATTGATCACTGCGGAAACATGAAAACTAAAAGTTTTGGAATTGGTTTTTTTCCAGCGAGTATTATATTATTTTGAAATTGTGCAAAATTGTGCATGTTTATGTTAAACTTTATTTGAAACCTAACTTCTTATATCGGAAAACTTTTAGATTTCTGTTAAATGAACCACAATTATTGTTAGCATGGATCGTAACAATGCATTGAATATAATTTGTGCAGAATATTTTAAATCTACCAATTTTTATAATACTCCAGAAGCGAAAGTCAGATACAATCCCATCAGGCAATTTATCTAAAGATACACCGCTTAGTTTAACCTCTTGCACTCGGTTGTTTCTTCTTCGAAGGGGACAAAAGTAATGGAAACTCGGAACCTTAGAATGCAAAAGGTCAAATTCTGCCACAAATATAATGTAATTTCAAAAATAATGTTTATTGATATTGTTGCGGCGATGAGCCGCCCGAGCCTCGCGCACTTCACTAAACGGCAACACAAGATTTATGCAGCACTTTATTTACAGCTATGTACAAGGGTTTTTTCGTAGGCTTAGGGTACATGTATCACGATCGCGGTTATAATTATGACTGACAGCTGTCATGCTGTCAGCGCAGTCGATCTTCTTTGATTTTCTGCCGTCTTCTCGCGAGCACCAGTTGGCCGTGTCTGCATACCGGATGCTCGTACCAACATGTATTATAAATATGTTATATGTGCAAATTAGAGCTCTTCTTACTATCCAGATATCCGAATACTTGAAATACTCATTGCAATTTGAATTCGAAATCCGGATCCGAGTATCCGGAAATACGAAATACTCGAATCCGAATACTCCAGACTCGAATGATCGGGACTTGGATACTTGTAAATCCGAGCAATATTAAAAGCCCAAGTACAAATGTATCAAACTGTATTTATTATATGTATATATGTATATGGTTAAAACAGGTCTGCATGGTTCAACATCACAAGGAAGTTAGTGATCTGAAAATGTTTGAGGTTAATATTATAATTTGGATGAATTCTAAAGTTTTGCATTATTTTTATTACAATTTTATTTTTATTGCTATACTGCTATATACAGTCATCTCTCGATCTACGTGATTATTTTTTTTACGCAGTAAAGATAATTCTTCGTCTTTAAAGCTCTGAATTGTACATAGAAAGTGAATCAGCTAAATGGGACTACTTAAATATCTATTCCATTTAGTGTTTTATAAAAATACTTTTCGCGATAAAGTTGTACTGCTCAAGGGGCATATATAACCATGGAAAAAAATTTGTTTTTAAAGTCATTAATATTGCTTTAAATGGAATCATATGTTTTTCGATGTCCTTTTAGAGCATGAAAAAATTAATCAGTGATCATATTAACCATACATGTTGCACGTGCATCAATAACGGCACATGAAATAAAAATTGTGTACCAAAAAATAATTAAAAGAAATATTGAGAACTAACATGTAGTTCTGAGCATTTTATATATCTGGATCCCAGAGTCAGAGTGTATTAAATTCATTCGTTTTCTGTGTGGCTTAATATACTTTGGCTCTGAGGCCCAGATATAGTTTTGAGATTAGTTAAAAATGACTAATTTTGAACTTGTACTGTTCTTCAATTCACCAATTTGCATTTTTCTAATTAAAACATTTTGTCATAAATAATAACTTGTCTCTAGCTACGACAATATTATAAATACGTAAACGATCGCGTACATGTAGCAATTTATTTATTACTAGCTGTTAATTACACCAAAGATAACTACTGGCTACTATCAATCAATGTTGGGTAAATCTTATTCTAAAGTACGAAAAAAAAATAACGAATAAATTCAATTTAATTGTTATTTGCGATTAACACCAATTAAGTTATTAGTTACTTGCGAATTAATAGAACAGAATAGAACAGAACAGAATTATTTGACATGTGTCAAGGTCAAGGTCATCGAAGCTGAATTCCTTAAACTACATAATTACCGAATTACGTACTGTTACTTTCGCAAAAATGATCATATGTTTTTAAAAAAACAAACTTATTTTAATCCCCAATTTAAGTTTTACAATACTTATATAAAACAGAATAATTAGAAGAAACTGATTATACAACTACGACGTAAAGAAACTTAAAGTAAGTAAGCAAATTGAACTGATGAAGAACGGATCAAAGCTGAATTAAAAATGGAACATGACGCAATCGAGTTTCGGGTTTTTATAATATAAGCCCTCATTGATTGGAGTCTGAATCATAAGACTGAACATGTTGACATGACTTAGAGGTAACAATACTTAATTACAACTTTATGAAACATACGGTAGTTAAAATTTACTAAAAGATCTATTGTTTCAAAATGAAAAATGATGGTAAATTTATGTATAAGATGATACACCAAACAAGGAA
This sequence comes from Calliopsis andreniformis, assembly GCF_051401765.1. Classification (NCBI taxonomy): domain Eukaryota; kingdom Metazoa; phylum Arthropoda; class Insecta; order Hymenoptera; family Andrenidae; genus Calliopsis; species Calliopsis andreniformis. The sequence continues at coordinate 687,322 of NW_027480457.1, forward strand.
ATATAGATCAAAAGTATTTGACTTATAGCAATTTCCTCGCGTAGCCGCGATACGTCGACTTCTTAATTATTTTAATCAGTCCCACTGTGATCCTGAAATAAATTAAATTTAAATCAATTAGTAAATTATGTAAATATTCTAGAAATCAATATAGGCGTTTATGGGATCCTGAATTGTCGGGATCAGGATATGAGGGAGAATTTTGAGCAAGATTGCATATTGGATGGGATATCGAAGCAATACGAACGCTCGAGATCCCAAAGTTCGCGATTCTTTCGGGATTTCGATCGTCTCCAGATTTCGAGTATGTACAGCAGTGCTCCGTTAGATTGACGCCATTTGGGACTGACAGCGTCAAACTATCGTACCCGCGGTGCCTACTCTGGAGAGTCTCTTCTCAAGGAAGGCCTGAATCCGAGCTAGCCGTACTGTCGAATCATGAGACAGAACATGAAACCTAGAGAAAGCAGACTTTATTTGTGAAAGTGAATTACATTACTCGTTCAAAATAATCTGATTGAGGTCGTGTTTGAACCAGGAAGTCGAAACTGAAAAAATTACGGTCACGGTCACGGTCAGGTCAGTAAGTCGACCAAAATGACACGACGAGTCACTATCGGGGTTATTGAGAGGTTTGAGAGATTACGGGTTATTAACCAAAAGAAACGGTCAGAATTTTTGGTCAACCGGAATTCTGAGCGGTTATAACAGATTAAAACTGCGATCAGAACTCCGATCTAGACTGTCTTTCGTGAGAGGAAGAAACGGTCAGGTCAAGAGTTTCCTTTCAATTAGTATCGAGTTGAATTGGTAAGCTGCTATTCTTCAAAGATAGAAATTCGGTCAACCTAAATTCATGACCAGAGTTCAGCTGTATCTAATTATGTTATGATTACCTTTGTGATCGATTATTGAAGTAAATATGGTAATTGTAATCATTCACAGGTTAACCATTATTTAAATAAATCAGTAATTATAGATCATGGTTTTAATCTACAATCATAAATGAATAATTTATATTTTATTAAATGCAGTAGGTACACAACAGAATGTTTGAAAGAAGAGTTAAGTAAATTAAAGTTAAAGGTAGATATGTAAATTATACTTCTATACTAAAATCATACTTTTCATCAATTCTCATTACATAAAAAAATTATTTGTTCATTTAATTATCTAATACATATGTATTTTCATACAAATGTTCACAATATCATTATTGTTATTACGTATTATAAAGCAATATCTCGAGGTGTGGATCTTCAATTTTTATGAAATTTGGCAATTGTATATTTTTAAACAACAAATATAACTATGTAAACAGTCTCTTTAAAGCATTTATTTGTTTAAATAATATATATTAAAACTAGCATATTTTCGTTGTTTTTTTTAATAAATGTCGGTCGATCTTTTGTATAAGCCGAAACATCAAATACGGATAAAATAGAACTTTGGATTTTCGCGTTGTAACAAAATAAAAACAATCTATTCACATTTTATTCGAAATTGAGTCATGTAACGAGTAGTTTTGAAAAAATACATATATTTTTACATCTTCATTATTGTATTATACTAAATATTTCACATTTCCACTACCATAAATCGAGTAATATGTTAGTAAAAATATCATGTAATATGTGTTTTGAATTCGTCTCAATGTCCTCTATAATATGATAAAAAAAATGGGTTCCTATTTGTAAAACTCAAGGTCACCTTGATTTCGCCATGAAAGCAAACTGTTTTCGAAACTTTTTTACTGATATCTATTGTATACCGCATACCCTACAACTTTTGTTCCAAACTTTTTTTTAGTCAGGTGGCTACAAGTGAGTGAAAAATTGTGCATTGCGTCAGAGGTAACACTCTGTATATACATATATGTATAGGCATATAATAATATATATCATGACTTATCAGATCTATTAGATTTTTACGCAAGTAACACCAATCGATCCCATGTGCATTCTCGATGAAAATGGTACTAAACACGACACGAATCCGATTATTTATAGCAAAGATACATAAAACTTGATTTGTAGAAGGGAAGGTCTTATATGGCCTATCCCAAATCTTTCTACAAACCAAATTTTAGACAGTTTTATTATAAATAAGCGGAATCGTACCGTGTTTGGTATCATTCTCATCGGGAGAGCATAAGAGATTAATTGGTATTATTTGTGGAAAAATCCAATAACAAATAAGGAATTTGATTTTCTCGACTTCATCTTTCCCTTGTCGTGTATGGCTCCCCGTTGTTTTCGGGTATCGAGCTCGAGTGTGAGGGGCCTAGCCCAGCTGTCTCAATTGTAAGGGTCGATTCGAGACCCAAATCCTGACCGTGACTGTTTCTCTCGTAATCTTTTAAAACCTCAGAATCAGTATCTCACCGAGCAGTCACAGACTTCTGATCAAAACTCAATCATTTAGTTTTTCCGGTCAACCTTGTAACCACTCACGCTCTTATGGTTAGAATTTCGGTCATCTCTCATTACGACTACTGGTCGCTGAGAGGTTATAATCGGTCAACAATTCTGGTCACAACTTCAGCCTTGACTCCCTGGTTTGAACTCATGTTTATCAGCAAGATCTTGCCAATTTTATGAAAATCTTTTTAACATAAAATAGAAATTATAAACATTTTATTTGTCATAATTGGCTCAGCGTCTAACCCATTGTTTCGAATCCCCCTACACTTCTAGCCTGCGCACTTTTTCTAATGTTCGAAAATTGTACAAAATCGCCTGTAGGTCCAACAAGGACCTGAAACGAAGGTAAGAAGATATATTTGCGACCTAACCTGCGCTAAAGTATCGCTTACACTCCGCGAATTTTCTTCGAACGTCGAGCCTCGGATCTTTGGGCTAGATGGAATTTTGCTACTGGTTTCTTTTGTTCAGAACCGCAAGATCGCGAACTTTGAAGCCACATTTCGCAGTGTTTCCATCTAATTTTGATGTTAATTATACAAATCCATTTTTCTTAACGAAATCTTTCCAATGATGTCTAGGGCAGCACACCGAAACAGTATTTACGAGCATTCGAGATCTCAAAACTTGCGTGATCTCGACTCGTCTCGAGATCCCCAGTTCAGATGTTGCGTAAGTACCTATACGCAACGTCGTATTTTAGCTCACAAAAGTTAAACAACATAATATTTATTTTTGGCGGAGTTGCGTATATACAACATTGATTCTCGAATAGTACTAAATTTGAAGACTAAAAATGATTATATTTTATATGAAGCCTATTTAGGCTCCTATTATTCATAAATAGTAAAAAAGACTTTCACTCATTGTATTCGGACCTAAAAAGGTTAATATAGGAAAACTAATAAGGAAACATTGAATTCGTACATGCCAATTTTGATCAAGCTTTGCAGATTTCTAGAATAGCCAAAGTTAATTCTTACCACCAACCAGTGCTAAATACTTGTTTAAGGGGATAGAGATGTAAGAATACTCGGTAAAACCGAACTGACAAGGAACTTGATATACTAATGGAACATCGGAAAATATTAAACGCATACATTTTTTAGCTGCTGATATTTATGTTTAGTGGGATGAAAACCAACCTCAAATTTGGTATGGAAAATATATTTTCATAAATATCTTAAAAACTAATGCAGGTAGAAACAAATGGTAAATATACAAAATCCGTGATGTTTTATGAACAATAAGATAACATAGACAAAATTTGAGATACTTACGAAAACTTTTTTTGCTCTAACTTAGGGGGTGGTTTCCATCCCTAAACGCGAATCAGAAGCTAAAAAATATGTATTTAATATTTATTGTAAATGTAATCCTATGTATACTTCTTTTTGTTTTATTACCTTTTTCGCCATACGTTTCCCTTTTTTTGTTATTTTGTTATTTTGAGTCTTTTTTGTTGACAATAAATGACCTTTAACTCATGGATCGATTATTATTGACACTTTGATTTTTTTCATGAATTAGAATTTACAGTTTAACGTATTTCATAGTATAAAATATCCCCAAAATCTATCGTTTATGCTATACTATAGTTTGTTTAAATTTTATCCATGTTTCTCTTATACCAATTATACACAGTTTTAAAAAAAGAATGTATAATAAAGACAATCTTGGCGTGGATGTAAAACAATTGAAAATCTTACAAATTACGATCACTCTGTATGTTCTTAAAATTTTGATTATATCAACTGTTACGTAGTGTCCCAAACAATTTTATTTTAACAAACATAGATCTGATAATTGAAGTTGACAAGGTTTTTTCTTGTCCTTTATTTTTTGGTCTGATGCTTCTTACAGAGTGACTTCCTCTCGTCTAATCCTAATGTCTTTGCTCTTTGGCGAGGGGTAGTTTAACCCTTTTAGTGCCGGGAGCCGATATATCGGCTTCTGCTACACTGGCGAGAAGTGCCAGAGCCGATATATCGGTCCGCGCCTCGTAGCGCTTTACTATTCGCATTGCGGGAGAAATAATCCAAACTAGTGTCATTGTTTTGTTTTCTATTTCATCCTTAGTACACTGCTTTTTGAATCATTTAAATATTGTTTCTCGTTTGGTTTTTATGAGCATTTTCCTAAACCCTAGTAAAACTGTGAAATTTGGCCGGTTATTCTCGCATAGGCACCTATTTTTCGCCCGGCACTAAAAGGGTTAAGCGTAGGAGGGGTAGTTTAGGCGTAGGAAAGATGGTTACATCTTACAATTTGGGGGCGAAAATGGATTTTGTAAGAATCCTCTTGACTTTTAACATTAATACTAACGGTTAGCAACAAGTGCTGATAATAATATTATCAGCAATACTTATAATTATATAATATCAGCAATGCTTATAATTATATAATAAGTTTATAATTATATATAGTAAATAATAATAATAATAGTGATAATAATAATGATGATCGTAATAATAATAATATGTAGGTACAATAATCAGAAAAACAATAATAATGATAATAATAGTAGATACTATCTACAAGATGGTAAGTTCGTAACACAACTGAAAATAATTTGTTATATTTACGTGTAAAATGTTCACGATGTATTATTCACTTTTGCACTTCCTTGTTTCTTATTGTTTACTGATTCGTAATGTGAGACAAATGGGGATCACACTCCAACGTACTTAACATTAACATATTTTTGAATAATTCATTTCAATGCTTATTACTATGAGACTCGGATAAAACATTACTTTTTAAAGAATTATGGTTTACTTTAAAATTATTGTCTAAATAAAAAGACGGATCGTGATCGATCTATAATTTGCATTTTCCTATGATATAGTATATATACATATATATATATAGCTGATAATTTTAAACCCACAGAAACATTGTTCATACTTTGGGTGACTTGTTATATTGCATTGACGCGATTTGGGATTGACAACGATAGTTCGAATCTCAACTTCAAAACGATTCGAAATTTTTCATGACTGTGAAGATCCGAATCACTTCGAACATAATACGAAATTTAAAACTCTTGAAAGTTTGGAATCTTGAATCTATAAAATTTCGATACGTTTTGAAAGTTTTGGAAACTTTGAATGTCTTGAAAGTCTTGATAGGTTTAAAATTCTTGAAACTTTCGATTGGTTTTGAGAGCTTGGTCTCCCAGCTCAAAATATTCTCATATAAGAACGAAAAGTCAAGTCCCGTAAAACGATGCCTCAGTATTGTTTTTTACTGCGTTATCGATAAAACAGAATAAAAATGTGACAAATCTAGTTGAGCTTTTACGAACCAGACGGCGCCTAGGTTGGAAGACTGTCGATGTGGAGTCGGAATCTGTGATACCCAAATTGGCAATACAAGTTACTGAAAATTTCCCCCTTCACTACATACACCACTGCAGTAGTACATGAGCTCAGTGCTTCGGGCCACTTCGGACAACTTCGGAAACTCGATAGAGAAGGCAAATGCAAAGTGAACCTTACTTTCTCGCTCTTGAAAGTGCAACATTGTCCAAGTTGCACGTAAGCGGCATGAACCATGCATACTTTTCTCGATTGTCCAAATATTTTCACTTTCCAATTTACAGTTAAAAGAGGACTCTTCGGTGTGATCCTCAGAGGGTTGTATGTAATTTTGAGGGATAAATCTAGAAATTAAACGATGACATTTTGAAACTAATCTGTATACACTGTATGGTAGGATGAGTGGTACAGCTGCGAAAGAGATCAACATGTAAAGATAAACCGAAAATAACGACCGCCATACATATATAAAGCCCAGAAATAATGAGGTACATATACAGGATGTAACAAACATGTTGTAGTTCCTTGAAAGGTGTGATTCAGGGGGTAATTTGAAACAACTTTTTCCTTAGCGAAAATGTTAGATGAGGCTTCGTCAACGAGTTATTAACGAAAAACACCAGCCAATGAGAGCGCGAGTTTGTCGCCCAAGCGACCGCGGTAGCGTTGGGTACGCACGCTAGACGCTACGGTTGTACTCCGAACAAAAAAGTCGGCATGCGTCGAAGGAAATAGTATTAGTATGAAAACATTCACATAACGTATAAACGAAAAAGCAATGCAACAAAAAAATGAACGGAGAATTGGAGAATTAATGTTGAAGATAGAAACGTTGAAAGTAGTCTGCGTTAGATTTAGAAAATAATAATCATTAATGAATTAAATGCAATTCACCTGTAGTTTGTAAATCTGTGTCACTGGGTCACTGTACCGATCCTGCTCATCGACCGTCGAAATGGTTTATGCTAGGGTAGAATTTTTTCAAAGAAGCTCCTTGTACCCCCACGTAATTCAAGCACCTCAGACCTTCCTTGTTCGGACTCTTCGAGATCGCGTCTCCTTCGAAGCCAAAGCAATAAAGCCATAAATTACCTAAACGCGTGCCTCTGATCTATGTTAAGGTGATTAGACTGGTCCTAGCAGCGACAACTCAACACGTGTTGCTAAAAATTTTTTTCTTATTCTTCGGGAACGGAAAAAAAATTCTCTTCTTCGCGGACCCTCTTGGACCGATGCACGATGTGTCTATTTTCTGTCTCGAAGCATTGGATACGTAGGCAGTAAAAGAGTGGAGTGAGCGCTTTTGCAAAACTGCTTGCTGGTCCATTCGTTGTGCACTTCTGCAAAGCACGTATTTTCTTGGCGAATACTGATTTTTTTCTCTCTCAATCTTGTTGTTGTAGTGGAAATTAACTCATAATAGAACGATGGGAAACTATGTGAGGGTAGAAGGAGCTTCTTTGGAAAAATTCTACCCTAGCATAAACCATTTCGACGGTCGATGACCAGGATTGATACAGTGATCCAGCGACACAGGTTTACAAACTATAGGTAGAGTTTGTTATCTTCTCCCTTTATTTTTTGTTGCATTGCTTTTTCGTTTATACGTTATACGAACAAGAAATTTACGTATTCCTTGTCCTCTCACATTAAGTAATTATTATTCTTGATTCTCCTTAAACAAAAAAACTGTATTCGTGTTTTTACGTTGCACGTAGTTTTCCTCGATTAAAATTATTATTCACTTCAAGTGATAAACAAAAAAAGGACTCGGTATTATTTGTTATGTCGCGTTCAATTTTCATACTAATGCTATTTCCTTCGATGTATGACGACTTTCTTGTTCGAAGTACAGTCGTAGCATCTAGCGTGCGTACCCAACGCTACCGCGGTCGCTTGGGCGACAAACTCGCGCTCTCATTGGCTGGTGTTTTTCGTTAATAACTCGTTAACGAAACCTCATCTAACATTTTCGTTAAGGAAAAAATGTTTTCAAAATACCCCCTGAATCACCCCTTTCAAGGAACTACAACATATTTGTTACACCCTGTATACTAAAGAAATCTTTAATTTTAATTTTTTCGAAAACTAAGTACCTTATGAAAAGAACTGTATTCTTTGTTTTCTGTTTATTTTGATATGTATGTAAAACCGTCCTCTTCCCGGTTGTATTGCACGCCCTGCCACATCTCATATGTTCAAAAGTTAGTAGTATCCTCCAGATAAGCGGTTGGGTAGCTACGGATCATAATTTCATTATATGTAAGTAACACGTTCCAAGTTCGATACCCAGTATGGAAAGAACTACTTTTCTTCAATATTGAAATTGCATGTAAGAGTATTTTACAAATATTGTACTGTTTAAATACAAATTTTCGTTTATATATATATATATATCGTTTATAATACATAGATACGATATGTATAAATATATCGTTTATAATACATAGATACATATATTTTTATTTTCTGCTTTTTTCTGTGTTTTTTATCGAGGAATTTCTAGTGCCTAAGCCCGAGATACAATGGAGTCTAAACACGCATAACGTTTCCGTGTATGTATAATCTAGTGTATTTATTTTCTTTATGTTGTGCGTGGTGACTGGCCACAACGCCAGACACGTTGTTTTAATTCTGTATAAATATATGCACATGTATATGTATACATATGTATATACGCAATATATACTTATTGTAGAGAAAAGTTCAAACATTTATTAGATATCTATTTACGACTGAAAATCTGTATACCAAAATTACAGTATTTGTGAAGTAATATTAAATATTTAAAAATTTAAATATTTAAAAGAAAAACAAAAAAGTTTTCTGCATATTGTCATTTAAAAAGAAATCATTATCCGCAGCTACCCAACAGCCTTCCTTGGAACTATTATTATTTTCTAAGTACATATATACGGACTTGTTTTAATTGTTCATAAAAAATACACATAGAGTTATTCCCCAGAATGTCATCGCTTGATCTCAAGATTCATCCCTAAAAATTTCATAAAAATCTCTGGGAACCGCATCCATACCGGATTTATGCACAGGTGCTTAGTGGTTGCCTCAGGACCTATAAGAGAGGGATCCTCTATGCAACAATAAAAATATACATCATTTAACCAGAAATTCCGAACGTGTAAATGAACAGAATAGTATTAGCAACCACTGCCAAAAATTTCAAGCAAGTCGGATGACAATTTACGCCAGTTTACGGAATTATTATTAGCTTTTAACATCTGGGGTTTGGATTATATAGCTATGTTAGTATCGTGATAAATGTGAAACAGATGTCTCGGTCCTCTTGAAGACTAGATCCGCCGCTGCCTCCTTTTATAAATCGAAAAAGGAAACAAGTGGGCAAATGAAAAGATTGTGCATGACTCGTATCGCTTGTTGGCAACTTGAACAGGTGAATCTCAGCGTTTCAAGAGCGAGAGAGTAAGGGTCACATGTGCCTTCTCTCTCGACTTTTCTCAGCTGCGATACGCTGAGCTCACATACACATGGCTCGTTTAATACCAGTTTGGAACCATAGTGACTGCATTTCGCCTTCATAAGGCAGCCGCGTGTCTGTAGGTCATAGTATTCCTATAAATAGTAAATACTAAATAGTATTTCTATAGCGAAAACTGTAACAGCAGATACCGATTTGTCAATCTCAAAAAATCACGTGACTTTCGTACCCCCTTAAAGTAACGTGTCTGACGTTGCGGCCAGTTGCTGCGTTTAACGCACACAACACACAACACTTGAGAAAAAAAATGCAATGAATCGCATGCGCATGGAAACGTGGTGTGTGTGTGTGTGTTTGAAACTGCGTTTAGGTAGTGGTAGTGCCTAGGTAGTGGAAATTTCTCGATTAAACACAAAGAAAAAAGTAGAGAAAGGTTCAAATATATGTATGTGTTAAATATGTATTTATAAATGCAAAATTTGCATGAAAAAATTACAACATAAAATACTGTTATGTGCAATTTAAATATTTAAAGGAAACAGAAAAAGTTCTTTCAATACAACTGGGTATCGAACCTGAGACGTGTCACTTATAATGAAACTATCATCCGCAGTTACTTAACCACTTGTTTTGAGGATACTATTAACTTCTCAAGATGTAGAATGTGGTAGAGCGTACGGTATAACTGAAAAGACTGATTGGGTGAAACCGAAAATAAAGAATATAATTTTTTTATAGGATACTTAGTTTTCGAGAAAATTGAATTTAAAGATTCGTCTGATATGCATTTATGTAAATGTATGTGTATTTAACTATCCCTGGGCTTCATGTATGTATGGAAGAATAAGCAGTGCTAATGTCTTTTAATGTCATTTTATATATACCTTTCCGTTTGTACCACATATCCTGTTGCCTGCTACAGTCTGTGTATAAGTTTTGATTTAATTTTTACTAAGAAATACGCATAGCACGAAATATTTCACAAAATGTTACGTTTAATTTCTAGATTCAGCCCTCAGAATTTCATACAATTCTTTGAGAATCACACCAAAAATGCCCTTCTAATTATAAGTTGGAAAGTGAGAATATTTGAAGAATGGAAAAGATCGCGCGTGGTTCATGCCGCTTGCTCGCGACTGTAACTTGGACAACGTTTGAGTTTCACGAGCGAATGAGTAAGCTTCACCTTGCATTCGCGTTCTCTTTTGATTTTTCGAAGCTGTTGAAATTTTCGGTAACGCACGTCGCCAGTTTGGATATCACAGATTTCGATTTCATATCGGCAGCTTTTCTAATTAGGTGTCGCTTGATTCGCACAAGCCCAACTAAAATTAATTATGTATTATACCCTGTTTTATTGATAACCCAGCTCAAAGTAATATTGAGGTATAGGTTTACGCCCTGACACTTTCTGTTGTTATATGAGAAGATTTTGGGTGGAAAAGAGTTCATTCGAAAGAAAGAAGTTTAATGCAGCGCGGTTTGGACATGATAAAAATGCTTAAATTCCGCGGCTATGAATGGTCGATGTTTGCTCTACCTTGTAACCCTTGTATTACTAAGTATCAGCAGAATGTCGTTAAATCATGACTTTCGAATGAAGCCTTTTCCAACTCAAAATCTTCTCATACAAAGATGAAAAGCTGAATTTCGTAAAGCCATGTTATTGCCTAACTTTATCGTTAACGTCACTACCCTGACATATCCGATCAAAAAAATTCAAAAACAAGAGTTAATCACTTTAATCTAAACTACAATAAAAATAACTTTAATCAGAATAAATCTAGTTATCCTCCGAATTAGAATAGAAAAAGGATGCATTTTAACAAACTGACAGTCATGTAATGTCAATTCTTCATTTATCATAAAATTTTGTATTTCTGTGTGGGGTTAAAGAAGAACTACTGTAGATATTTATGTAATTTTAGTTCGGAGAATTAGTATATTCATGCTGACTAAAATTATGTCTGGTTTGTCCATTTCAGATGAATACAACGGCGTAAATTGTGGCAACCATATAAAATGATAATATTATAGAAACTGTGCAATAACTTTTGTAGATAAAGATAATCCTATGATATTTATATTGTGTTGTCTTCAAACATGCCTGAACATGTGACATGAACATGAAGCAAATGCCAAAACTGTTAGTCTACAATTATATAAAATTTATTTATTTTAAAAATCGTCTAAAATCGAATTTTCAAAGTGAGAATACCTTCTTAAAGGATCTCTTTTTTTATGTACATATTAAACAAAATTTCTGCAAATAGTTAAGAAATAAATTATTTTCCATTTATTAATGGTTTTTCTCAAAAGTTACATTTACTACGGAGCTTGGAGTTTACTTTGACCCAAGGTTTGAAAACAGTTGTTCTTTATGAAATCCTATCCAAAAGTAAAGAATATTTTAGTATAGTATCCTCATCGTTGTCCAATCCCGGGTCTTCTAAAATCTTAATCCGGCCCTAGGCTAGAAAGAATCGAACGACTCGAAAGAATCGAGCGGTTCGAAAGAAGCGAAAGTGTAAACAGTGGCGTATGTAGTCTTCAATAGGCCTGAGACGTTACAAATTTTTGGCGCCCCGTTAAAATAAATCAGTTGTGCAGAATATATATCTTTTTATTTCTATGCAAAATTATATACATATAATTGAAAAATGTTCGGATCAAGTGAATAAGATAAGGATTAAAGACTGAGCGGTCGCCTTAAATTTTAACATTGTTGAAAATATGCAGGGCACCCTATAATTATGTTGTATTCTACTATATCAATACGCTTCTACGACTCTTTTCTTTTGTCGAGGAATAATATTTGGAATTTAGTCGAACTATGTTTGTTGTATTGCACGTACGGTTTTCTGTATTGTATATACTTAAATGAAGGGTCTTTCCAAACACGTGGGACATTTTTGGAGGAGGAAGTTCTACATACATAGACAATGAAGAAAGTTTATATGAATATACAGGGTGATCAGTATGACTTTTTCGAAATCATGTTTTTGTCAAAGTAAGCGAACCAATAACTCATAATTAGTAAATTGTCATCCGATTTGTTTCTGTAGCGGTATCACCTCCACAAATACCTGATCCCCGCATCTATACTATAATTGTAAGGCTTTCAATTCATTCAATTTAATTTTACTCTTCAGCGGCAATCACCGTATATTCTACGGATTGCTGTTTTTTCCTATCTACATATGCTATTTTCGAATACACCATCCTATGGATCCATTTAGGAAAGTCCTAAATAATTCTTCATTGATTATGAAATATGTACGAATCATTTAATTTAGAAAATACAAGCTTTCTAATGGTGTAATTTTCATTTTTCTTTGCATAGTGCATTTCCAGGCAGAAAATATGCCGGCGTTGAATATGCCGGCTATTAATACTTAAATTAATAGTATTATCAATTACTTCATAAATATTGTAATGTTATTGTAATCATATAAATATGAATTAATCTACATTACAGTAATTATACGTTCAATTAATCTATAAGTAAATGTTGGCACTGTCATTGATCGTGTACGAACCTCAATACAATCTCTATCCATACATAAAGAAGTTTATTTAATAAGACAATTTTCATCCAAAGAAAATCAATATCTTTATGACTTTATTGAAACTAAAATTTATATTAGAGAAACTATGAATCCTATGAAAACAGACATTAACAACTTATTAAAAGAACTATAGTTTATTTAGCTTATCTATAAACCTACTCTGGTTTATACAAATTATGTAAAATGAACATAAAAATAAAAGTGAAGATGGGAAATTAAAGGCAAACAGTTTCTTGAATATAAATTTCAATTTCAGTAAGTTCATAAGGGCATTGATTTTTTTAGGTTTTCTTTCTCTTTTTGTATGGACAGAAATTGTATAGCGATCCGTGCGCGATCAATGTTATTCTAAATATTTATAGATATTGAGAATATTATTGATTGTGTGCGGCTAATGTCGATAGTAATTTATACTATGATTTTAAGTATTAAAGTGGATTGGCAATATTATTGTCAAATTGAGATTAATGCATTATTGATCGTATGCGGGTTCTAAAGTCTAAAAAGGCCATCTTACGTCCTGCCCTTCAGCTGGAACGGTGTAAACTTACGACTAAAAAGAAAAGAAGTTGTATAGAAGAAGTTTACGAATTTCACTATCGCATACATTTTTACAGGTACATATAGAGTAGACCAATGATTGTCAGAATACCGATTTATGGAACGATTATCCGATTTTCGATTACCGGTCAATTTGATTATCAGAATATCGATTAACGGAACATACTGTTCGGATAATCAAATATTGCTTAGCAAGTAAGGAAACGAAATGTATCCGACGTATTTATATATATATATATATATTACAATGTTTGCATTTTGAAAATGCTTCCACTTATTTTCTATGTTATCAAGGTAGACAAGTCTTTTTCGTACATAAATTTTTCAATTATTTATTACTTAGTATTTATAGATTATATTCTGTTCGTATTGAAATTTCGGTGAAACAGAAACGTGTTTTGGGCATGCTCGCAGTAAAAGTTGTGATTATTGATTATCGATACTTTATCGATACCTTAATGATACTTATCAATATATTTCTAATATCGTTAAGATATCAATAAAATGAATAGAGATTATTACATTAATGTTAATTGTAGTAAAACGAAACGCATTTTTATATTCGCGTTTTATGTATATATACGTACATATTTTTTCAATTAATTCATACTTTAATGAATGCAACTCTGTTTTGTAATCAATATTACATATCACATTTTTCACTACTCTATTAATTTATACACTGCCATTTATGTATCTACATGCATACATTACTAAAATGTTGTTTCTGTTGCTCATTGTCAGAGTTGTATATTGAAGAATTGAGTAATCCAACCTGAGTGTTTATCTAATTTTAAGAATGAAGTAAACGCTGCAGAATTAGTCATGAAAGAACAACGAACGAATCAATATCACAGTTTTACAAAAAGAGCGATTAAAAGGAGAATGATTGTAAAGAATACATTGTTTATTGTTGCGTTCTGCTGTTATATTTTGTTTGTTTTATTGTGTTCTTGTCTTAATAATTTCAATTTCTCCTGCGGCTATTTACCTTAACGATATTTATCAATATCTGTGTCAATAGTCCCACCTCTAGCTTGCATGTGTTGAAAAAGACATATACAGGGTGTCCCAATAACCCTATAACAAGGCGATATCCTCCTTCCTTTTACTGATAGGCGGAGATGTTTCAGGAACAATTAGTTTGGTTCAAAGAGACACATGGCGGGAGTAATTTTTTTCTCAAAGAGGTGGGAGTAACTTTTTTCTCAAGACCATACTTTTCAAGATTTCAGGATCATCGGTGTCTTTTTAAATGGGATTATGTATTGTTATCATTATGTAATAGCTGAGATTAAAACGAATCCAATGACCTATGATAACATTGATCTTCAGGTGACCTCGAGTGCGAAAAATTCAAAAGCTTTTAGGGGTGTACGTGATTATTAAAATAACTACATACAATAGAGAGATAAATAATGAAAACTTATTGTAATAAATACTTAGAATCCCCTGACTAAAGTCCCCTGACTTCTAAACATTTGTTAATTCGATTTTGAAAAGAGCGTCGCACATCTGCAAGTTTTTGGCCCTTGGTCGCCATGTTCTCCTAATATCATTCCTCTCGATTTTTTCTTTTGGGACTTTATTAACAGAAAGTGTTGGAAACAACGAAACCTATCATCTTCTACTGCTATAACGCCCTAAATGCTTGCAGATGCTCGACGTTCTTTAAAAAGTCGAATTAACGAATGTTTAGAAATTAATGGAAATCGTTTTGAACATTTATTACATATTATAATAAATTCATTTCATTTCATTACTTTTCTTTCTATTGTATGTAATTATTGTAGTGTTCACGTCCACCCCTAAAAATTTTTGAATTTGTCGCACTCAAGGTCATTGGATTCGTTTTAACCCCAGCTATTACGACGTAATATTAAAAATACATAATCTAATTAAAAAAAATATCGATGACCTTGAAATCTCGAGAATAATGATTTCCACCATAATATGTGTCCCTTCGAATCAAATAAATTGTTCCTTAAACATTTGCGCCTATCAGTAACGGTAAGGGAGATATCGTTTTGTAACAGTTACCGAGACAACCTGTAATATTTGTGGCTATTGTCATTAGACCATCAGAATTTAAATTTATTTGTATTAGTATTTTCAACATGTTTTTGAGTGTTTTAATACGAAACAATTTGAAACCAACGTTAATTTTGTTCAGCTTACTTCAACTTTGTATTATAAAGGTAACGTGTTACATCTTCAATAGGTTTGGCAATAAAGTGGTAGCTCATATTTAGTTACCCAAAAAAAGAATGAAAGTTAAAAGCAACAAAAGAGTAGGTATAGTATGGAGTATAAAATATAAGGTAATCGAGATCCTGAGAGCAGTCGGGATTTCGATTCCGAGACAAATCAAGGTCAAGATCCCGTGACGTTCGGGATCCTGCAAGTTTCAGGATCTCGAGCGCTCCTACTGCTTACTGCTTCGGTATTTCGCTTGCTCTTGCTCGAAATTCTCCGTCCCGTTCCAGTCCCGACAACTTGGGATTCAGCACAACCCTAATAACTATGTATTATCTATGATAAACATTTATTTCAATTTTGTTTATATAACCATAAACGGCCTCATATACACACCGCGACCAAACTGTAAAACCCTTACAAAAATTGTGAAAATTTTTATGTAGCTTAGAAATTGCGTCTTCTTTCATTCGTGATATTATTGTTTACGTTCTAAAAGAATATATCGCTAAATTCTACAAAATACGCAAGGCAGCGGTTCCAAGAACTGAGGTGAAAAATGTAAACACGTTATTCGGTCTGTGACAAGTCTCCGGTAAACCAACAAATATAATGATACGAAAAGAGATTTTGGTTTCCATTTATTGTTGTTAGACGTACATAATTCTTGAGAAAGGCGGCCAATTTTAAGACATGCATCGAATTCTACGATGATAGCACAGCAAATAACAGCAAAATATAACGTGAAAACTAGTATTAGGGCAGTACCGAGAATAATAAACAGTTCGAAGCATTTATAAAAAGGTTTAAAATGATGAAGCAACCACCACTAACTGATAAACATAAACAAGCCAGACTAGAATTAGTAAAAAGTGGAGAAAAGTGATCTTTTCTGTAATTGTTTTGATTTAGACGGACCTGATGGCCAAATTATTATTTCAAATCATGTTGCAAAGGCGGCAAATAGGTGGTGGCGGTATCACGATATGAGCTTCTATAGGATATTGTGGAAAGATGGTTATTGAGCTTGTGTCCCCAAAAATGAATAGCAAAATGTACGTGGGTCTCATCAATTGACAATTATCGAAATACGCACAAAAGATAACCAAGCAATAGTACACATTTCAACATAACGCTGCTGCGCATACTGCAAGAATAACACGAGCTTATTTCGAAGATAAAAATATAGTTTATTACCATGGCTAGCATGACTCCCGTACTTGAATATCGTTGAAAACTGTTGGAGAATACTAGCTAAAAAAGTATACTCCAGAGGAAAGCAGTTTAAAGATACGAAACACAGAACGTGTAAAAAATGGTATAAATCTCTCCCAAAAAAAATGTTGGAGGTTGTTAAAGGTAAGGGTGACAATGCACGCTATTAAAAAGCAACAAAAAGGATTCTACGTGTTGATGATTTTACAAAAAACCCACCCTGTCTTATAGTTTTGTCGCATCCGTTTTTCCTATAAACTATTACCATTACTGTAAAACAGCATGAATACTGGCAACTTTTTTTTATATATCACTACGGCAAGGCTGCTCTGCATACCTTCATATACAAAATCTTTGTACACGTCCTTGATTTTAAGAAGTACTAGGAATCGAGGGGTATATTTCTTCATTTTATCTTACTTTTTTTTACTTTCTCCTTTCTCGTTTATTTCTTTTGTTGCATTGTATTTGTGTTGCGTTATTATTATAGCAACTGTGGTTAAATTGTAATAAAGAAAGAAATATACAATTCTAAAATATTTATATGTTTTTGTATAGGTATCTAAATTTCTTGCGTAATTGATTAAAAAAGTGTTTCTTCATTACTTAGTTAATATAAAAATACAATATTCTTAATCTAGGTCAATGAGAGTAAGAAATACTTGTAGAAAACTGAAGTTTAAAACTGATCTTTGTACACAGGGTGCTTCAGGAATAGTCGGCTAAACTTTGATATCGTATTCTACTCCGCCTAAGAATGAGAAAAGGTCACGTAAATATAGGTCTGGTATGAAAGTACCAGATTTCGAAGTACCTATCTGTGATTTTCACAGATTTTTATAATCAACATCTGTGTATGTATGAAAATTCGCACGCTGTTAATCAATCTTGGGACCAACATCGGTTTTTGTGTGACGTAAGGACTAGAATTATTACAGGTTTTCTTATTGAACCAGTTTTTTGCCATCTACAGCTATGTACACTGAACGATGAAAATTGCACACAATTTTTAGAAAATTAAGTCCCTATACTATTACACTATTGATATACCACTGACAAGCCATATTCTAATGTGATTTATGTACGATGAAACATTGTAATCGAACGACTTAAGAATTTTTTGTATGGCCTACACGTTCCCCTGACTTAAATTCTTTGGAGTTTTATTTGTGGGCTTATTTGAAAATATTTCATTTATGACAATAATACCATCGAGAATGTGATAACTAAAAAACGTGGATTGTTGTTGCATGTGAGAAAATTCGAAATACATCATGTATTATGTCACAGGAAGTTATTTTCAACAATTCAAGCAAGTTACAAGCATTTTTAAAATATTCTCTTATAAACAAAAAGCGTTTAGTTTGGCCAACTATTCCTGAAACATCATATGTATATGTGTATGACTATTAATCAGGAGTCTCGGCGCGAGTCTCTCGCTAGTCCATCTCCATTACTCTGCTCTCATCGAGACTATCTATACACGAGATAACGAATGCGACCATGTTCAACTTTAAGCGTTTTAAAAGTATTTTAGAAGACCTTTTCTTTCTGTGCCATTTCGCGAGATTTCTTTTCAATTACGCATTCTATAGGTAGTTTTGTGAACTGGAAAGTTGGCGAGTCGTAAGTATGCGAGTCTGATTGATAAACTACAATTTATGTACTTGTTATCGCCCACCTTTTCTGTCCTGACATCAAATACGTCAGCGTGTTTTTTGTTTGAATAATGGATCGTGGGGGAAGGTAGAGGAGGAGGGTAAATGCGATATAAAGCACATACATTTTTTTAACCTTTTTTACGTTATTTACACGAATTGAAATTTGCTTGTAATTTATATTTCAATATTTCTATCTGATACTTTAGTCTAAATAATGAAATTCATATTAATTATTTATGCATTAAATATAGGTATATCCAATTTCAAAATGTGAGGTATCATATATACATATTATTATTTCGATGACGGAGAGGGGCTTCTTTTCCTCGTCCGTTTCACTCGCTCTGAATCTGCCACTGCTCTTGTAAGTACCTATGTGTACATACATGAATGTATAAGTAGTGATGATAACATTGACAACTGAAATACTTCGAATCGCTTTGAATTTGTATACAATACATGCATTTGTATGTATGTACCTATGTATGAAGAAGAATTCGAATTACTCCGAACGTGTTTCGAAGTTTAGAACTCTTGAAAAGTTTAAAAGTTTTGGATGTCTTGAAAGTTTTAATAGTTTTAAAAGTTTTGGGAGATTCAATAGGTCTTAATGGTTGGATAATAATTCAATATCTTAGAAGCATTTTTAAGACGTATTTTTATCCAAGCAATTCTATTACCATAAAGTATTAAAAAAAATTGAAAAAATTGGTCTTTATACTTTGCAGTACTTACATATATATTACAAATGTGGTATGTATAGAAATTCATAGAAAAAAAAGAAATAAAATAGTAAAGATATTCTAACAATTGGAATGAAATTTTGTAAAAAATAAGTTTATTGCTTTTACATAAGTATTATTTATTTTATAATAAAATCATATTTAAAATTAATAAAATGTAATATCCTATTTGTAGTGAAATGTAAGACGTATAGTACCGATATACATAGTACTAATTATATTTAAATAATACTACAACATGGATGATAATGTTTTATTGATTTAATAATACAGTTGTAGTACGTAAATAAAATTTATTTTCCAGCCTCATCGGCTAAGAAAAAGGAATTCGGCTTTACAAGAACATTTTCATTCACTTTTTTACATTCTTGTCCATTCTTCTTATAAAAACTACTTTCCATTTTTCTTAACCATTTTATTATTTTCTCCTTTGCTCTCCCATCTAGTACTTCTTCTATTCCATATTTCAGTCTTTCAATCTCTGTGCAGTCCTCTATTAGATGCTTTAGTGGTTCCTGCCCAACTTCACATAATCTATACCTTCTCTGTTCATCCTTCCTCCAATACTTGTTATTCTCTTTCATATTACCACTTCTGACTCTAACTACTAACTTTCGACTAATACCTTCCCTCCTTTTATATAAATATTCTGATAATTTTATTGTATTGCACTTGTTCTTGAATCTTCTTATCTCTTTCTTCTAGTACCACATATACTTTCCTACCTTCCTGTTTGAATTCTATTATTTCTTTTCGGCTGTACATATTTCTCTTTAAATATTTTAATCTCTTTAACGCATTTCTAGTTTCCCCTACTAACTCCTTTTCCTCTTTTATGTAAGCTTTAACCTATTTCCTACCCTTTGATCCATTTTACTACTTTCATACATCTCTCTTCGAATTTCGTTGCTCTTTTTTTTTTGTTTCTTTTTCTCAATTGTTCTCGCATATTTCTTCTAATTTTTTCTAATTCGAAACACGATCTAATATACATATTTCGTCTGTATTCTCTCTATATTTTCTCTATATTCTCTCTTTCTTTCTATCTAAATATCTCTGCTCCATAAATAGTTTTTCTACCACTAAATGATCACATATGTATATTCTGATTTTAAAATCATCCCTAAATAATCTTTTTTCCTATGCCCAAACTCCTCTTAATAATACAGTTGTATTTAAAGTTCTAGATATTTTAAAATATTTAAAAAAATGTTTTCACAAAGCACTGATGTCGCGGGACAGTAGTAGAGAATATTTTTGCTAATTTTGCGAGAATGGGATATTCAGATACTTGTTTAAATTATTTTCCAGTGCGTACTCTAATAGATTAAGATGTCTATTAATATAACTTTCTGCTCTGTAAGTTTTGAATTCGTTTATTGGTCCAAAATGTGTGTCAATTAGATTTTGCTGATATTACTTCGTTGTCAAAAGATATCCATAGTCATGAGCGAACCGAATGATTATAATTAATCCATTTTCATGCTTAGGCTCCAATCTAGTCCTGCGATCTGACAGTATCTCCTTTGTCTTTGAAAGAGTGCGTATACTTGGAACAGATGTTCCAAGAACTGATAACTACTTTATTATTGGTACTGGATATACCTGTGGTCGTAAGAAAAAAAGCGATATGTCACATGTTTCCACCGTCGAGATGTATGTACGATACATTAAAGGCTGTCATATGTAACACGAAATTTCCGCAACGGTAACGAATACGTAGCGAAACGAGTAAACAAACATACGAATTGATATTGGTACAAAGAGGGTGTCACAAAAAATTCGCCGCGAATTTGCTGCCGCCGCGGAAAATTCGCATTGGTCTATGAAGGCCTTAATTCTTCTTATTAGCAATCTTTTCTTTTCCGTTTCCTTTCCTATTCAATATCTTTTTTACGACACATTTATATTAATATTACTTTCACTATTATATCTGTATAATTAACGTGAAGCAAAAAATGTGAAAAATTACATGTGACAAATGGTGTTAGAAGGTCTTTTAAACATAACTGAAGAAGAAAATCAGAACTTATTTTATATTGATTTATCGATACCAAAAAGTATAGAAAACACTTATCATGATTTAAATTTACTAGAGACCGATGAAAAAATAGTATATATTAGTGGAGAAATAGAACTTAGAAGATTCAAAAAAGCGTTAAGAGAATACATATGTATTCCCATTTAATGGCATCGATTTCAGGCAATTTTTAAAATAAAGAATTATGATATAATTACAGATCAGGAGTTATTAAATTTTTCACAGTATAATTTGTGTGCATTTATTTTTATTATTGTTAAAACTATTGCCCATTTCTCGCACTATATCGAAGTTAACCACTGAATTGAAAGAAATTTATAGTACGGATCGATAGTATGTAAGACAGCAGCAATGATAGAAAGCAAATCAAGATATTGTTCGTGTTTACAAACAACCGTACCGTTGGTGTACGCGTACCCAACGAATTTTCAAAATCGTTTTTGTCGAAAACAAAGCTTCCAGATACCACACCTTCTTCCGTAAGTTGGACTTATTTTTTCATGAGAAATCATTTCACGAGCAAAATGTTTATTAATATAGGGTAGATGACCACAATTTAGGCAATGCTTTCACATTTCTCACACATGAGAAATTCATTAACTGATATTTAAAATATCAAAATAACATTAACGTTTTAGGCGTCAGATAAGAGTCTAAACTTTATGGGACATTTGATAATTTCTTTAAATGTTAGCATGGTGAAATTATCATCACCTACCTTAACATTACTATTTATACATTATTGGTATATCATTGATATATCGATTACTATATTGAATTTATTTACCTTTAAGACGTATCAAAATTTTATATACTTAAGATTCAAGACTTTCAAATGTTTTAAGATTTTCAAGAATTTTAGATTTCGAATTATGTTCGAAGTGATTCGAATATTCACAGTCTTGAAATTTTTCAAAGCGCTTCAAAATTGAGATTTAAACTGCCGTCACTAGCCACATTATGTGCAAGGGTCTCGCTTTTCCCATGGTATGCTGCTTGGTATCAAGTCGCGCGTCGTGGGAAGTCGACTTTAGTTTGGACAAGGCTTAACACATTTTAAATGGCCAGACAGGTTAGAAACTATGCTCCGTAAGTAATTAACATTAATTATCATTGTTCTGTTAGACAAGTTCATTTTTTTCTAGTGTTTAATAATAAAATCGTTATTTTAGTTCAGGGACTTAGGTTTGTAATATAGGTTCAATACTTGTGTGGCATCAGGATCTGAAGATCTTCGATTTTTCTTAGAGTATTTAAACAGTGGTAGGTATATGAAAAATGTACAGTTTTATTATTTTGGGTATCTGTGCATTCAGAATACATCTTTCTAGGCCTTTGCTTAAGTTCTGTTAAGTTACTTTTAAAAATTCGAAATCCATTTTCTATAAATATCTTGCTCTTTTAAAGCTGTACAAAAGTTAAACTGTAACAGGTACAATAGAATCTATATTAAAACTCTTTTGCTCTGTTTCTGTTCTTCAATGCATCTTTAAAATTACAGAATCCTCTGATTGTTAATTTAACACATAGCTATGTTAACTTTAAGGCATTATCATTAGAAAATGGAGATAGATTGAACATTATGTCATAAGACACTTTGTGTTCCATTTTAATTTCTCTACTATCTTTGAAAATTTTATCACGTGTATTGTCTGCAACCTGTATAGGCAGTACTTACAAAAATATATAATTGTAGATTTTGTATTGCATGTTTTATACTTTCTGTAACAATTATAATTAGATATGATCTCATTTCGGTGCTAATATTAATTATCACTAATTATTTCTTAGCAAATAAGTTATAATATATTTAAGTTTCTTATTGGGGGCCCATACACCACCAATACTTTTTGATATCGACAATATTATTGATCGTGTCCGTTCGATATTGAAGGAACGAGGATTGAGTATAGATGAAATTTTGACTTTCATGATCCAACCGTCAATACCGGTAATGCTAGGGATATCAGCAATAATATTGACCGATTGTCGTTGAAGTTCAATATTTGAAATCAATATCCACACTATCAACCTTATGTGTTCAATTATTTTTTTTATTAAATGAATCGATATTGTGTCAATAATAGTAATCATGTGCGGTTTTAAAAAGATTGAAGGGGATCGACAAAATTATTGTCAAACTAAATAAACACTATTATTATCAATATTACTAATCTAGGAATATTTGAATTTATTTTAAATATAAAAATTTAAGCATCGATCAAGTACTGTGAACGGCTCGGTTATAAATCATAATAGATGAATTATTGTAAAAAACTCATATATCCGCATGCTCAAAAGTATTGTACACTTGTTTGTTCGTAACAAGTACCTATGTATTTAGAAAAAGTTATGAAATCGTTAATAAATTTCATGAAATGTTAAGTATTTTGTTTTACACCATTTCACAGTGATATATTTCAGATATTCGATACATAATCCATTACATATCTTTCCAAAAATACCAAATAATTTATCACTGCTTTTACAGTTCTAAGCATACTAGCTATTAATTTTTGTATGGTGCCAAACGTTACGTTGTTCCATTATCTTTCTGTAACTGTAAGAACTTTTTAAAATTGTTTCAAAATATTAGAACAAAATACAGCAAAAGTACGTCTTATAAACATGTAATTTCGAGACATGTTGATTTCGAGAATATAATCAAATTAATCGCATCTATACGGTCAGAATAATTCTTAAAACGAATATGCATTACATTTCTATGTGTTTGTAATGGAATGTGCAAAAAGCGATTTAATATTGATAATTCATTATAAAGTAAAAGTTGAAAATGATATTCTAATATTTTTAAACGAGGATGTATGTATACATTCCTAATAAATTCCATAATTAACAAAGATATTTGAATATTTGTTAAACTCGCTACGTTCAGAATGATTATCGCACGGGAACTACGCTTACACCAAAAATTTGTGAACACCCTGTAGAATATTTTGTGTATTTCAATCCCCTGTATACCTGACATTTTTAGGGGGTGTCGCAAGTACCGTTACTTTCTAGTACATTTGAAACGTCTATTTTCAGACAGGCCATGTAGTTTACCTGAACATGCTGAAATGGATTTGTGACCGGAAGTTCGGCCGAAAAAGAATCCTGTTATAGGGTGTCTCAGTTCTTTTTAGCTAAACTTTGCATATCCTTTAGGAGACTACGATAAATTTTATTTGAAATAAGAGTAGAAATTAATATTTTAAAAGAATTTATTGTCTCGACTATTTCATCTTTTTATTTTAAAAATAACGTAGAAAAGAACTTTAGTTTGTGCTAGAATATCTCATTATCAAATAGTTTTTTATTTAAGCTACCTACTTCATTCGAATAGAGTAGCAAGTATAATTTCATTATAAGAGGTTGTCGTAAGAACATCCATTACTTTATTTAAATGAAGCAACTTCTAGTTCTCTAAAATAAAATATTAAAAGTTAGAATTCGAGAATTTTTATAATGGAAACCTGTCTGCTCCTAAAATTTGTCTTGCTTCAAACATGTTCCTATCAATTCGCATGTGTGAGACACTGTGAGGAAACTTGTATTCTGAAGGCAGTTCTAACTAAAAGGTTCTTTTATTTAATAATTATATACAAAGTCTAAAAAGAATTTAATTCATAATTTATTTTGTGCTGCATCGACTTACATTGCTTACAAAAGAAGCAGTAAATCCAATTTTTTAAGAATTTTGATCACATTCATAATTAACAGCAGACATATGTAGATATGTATAATACTTTTAAGAGCTAGAAGGAAGTAACATAAGGCAGAAAATTACACAGGATTCGTTCCTTCGTATCTTAAACGTAGAATCTGTTTTATGTCATTATTCTGCATAAAAAAAGCTTTCGTTTAAATAAGGTTAATTTAAATACTAACATACATACTTTGTTGAATATAATTGTATACGCTCGATTGATCTCTGATAAACGAAGGAATGTAGTACTGTTTTCTCTGAATAATAATGATACATATTTTCAAATTCTAGTTGTCTGTTGTCTAAATTCTTTTTCACATTCTTTATCCTTCATTAGGTACAAAGGTTTTTTTTACAAAATGTATCTCAAAGCATAATGTACAACATTTTGAATGAAGTCTTCAATATACTCTTTGAATCTCTAACATACTAAGGTAGGATTATTCGAGGATTACCCCAGTGCTCCTCGCACACGAAGATTTAAAATTTGCAGCTTCTTAAATATTCAAATCTTCAAATTTTTGAATATTTAAACTGCAAATCTTTAATTGCTCTAATTCTTAAAAGTTTAACTTTCAAATATTCGAAACTTCCAAGTTTTCACATTTTCAAAACTTTAAATTTCCGAATAATTAAAATATTAAATTTTCAATTTATTAAGTCTTTAAAGAGTTTTGAGATTTCTGTACATTTTACATGTAAAATCTTCGAATTTGTAACTCGTAAATATTAAAAGATTTCAAACTGTCTAATTTTCGAAGATTTTTTATAACAAAGATTAATACACAAATACGAATCTCATTACCGAAAGCTGTAATGAGATTCCTTACTATAATATTCGAATGAATGAAGTCAAATAAAAAACTATTTATTAGTATATTTAAAATAAACTTTCTTTTCCGATGCTATTTCTAGAATAACAAATTAGAATAATTATTTTCATTTGAAATAAAAGTCACCTAAGCCTGAACACGTTCGCGAAAGTAAGGCCTTACGATGTCGCGAGTTACTAATCCAAGGCACAATTTTAAAATAGAATTTTTTATCGAATCAGATACCGAAGAAAGTATCGTGGAAAAAAGCTGAAGAATCAAAGAATATTTGTTCTAGAGCGAAAGATAGACGCTTAAGAAAGATTAAAAAAGGGTTGTAAGCTATACAGGAATATTTGAGGAACGGTGATAGTCGCAGCATGGTTTGGAGTGCACGATATTGTACCCCCACTTCCCTAGGAAAACTTAAAAATGCCGCCGCAGCACAACCCGAATCGATATTCGCCGGCAGAGTCACGTGGTAGCGAGGTAAGCGTTGCCAACCAATCAGCAGGCAGCCAGACCTCGGCTCGCTCCGCCTGTACTCCGAAACGACGACACGACATCTGACTTCGAGTAACTGGAACAACAGTTTGCGGCTGGCAGCGCACCGGTTCATGTTTCGGCGAGGCGTACGAAGGGCAGATGCGCGAGTGTAATCTTCCATCGCGTATGATTTTGAAAAAAGGACGAATTGTACCAGGAGCAGCATCAATCAGTGTTCGAATGTGTCCTCTCCTCCTGTCTCGTCTCAAAGAAACGTCACCGCGTCGTGTGTGTGAATAACGCGTCCAGAAAAAGGTGACCAGTGCGTCAGAGAGTGAAACAGCAGAGAAGAGACTCACAGTGTGAGTGAGACAGAGAGATCGGAGGAGGTGGGATGGTAACAAGCAGAGAAAAAAGACGTAGCCAGATACAGGCATGCACACACGCACGCGCGCGTGCGCGCGTGTGTGTACGCCTTTGTAGATGAATATGCTCACCCCTTCGTATGTGTGCGTGTGAGAGGAAGAGAAGGGCGGTGCGAGGCTAGTCGAAGGAGGGCGCCTGAGGGGGGAGGGGGAGGGGGAGGTGGAGGTGAGACAGAGAAACGTAGAGAGAGATGAAGAGGAAAAAAGAAGACTAAGCGCGTGGAAGAAGAAAAACACGAATCGAAAAGTACAGTGGTGTAACATGTGCGACACGAAGCTCCGTTGGTTCTAAGATTGTGTGGAGGGTGTGATTTTTCGACATGTGCACGAATGGTCATCTTTTTAATCATCTACGGTAAACAACCAACCACAATATTTTTTTGTAACAAGACGCAATTGAAAACTAAAATTCATCGAATCGATGCGTCCCAAATTAACGTAATTTCATAACATTAACTTACAGTGCGTTTACTTGCAGCATGTACCGCGCTTCTTTCGGGACCTTTGAACAACAAGACTGAAAGACGAAGATAGGCGACGAACGAGTAAAAAAAGGAAAGAAGACAAATACCGGAAAGAGGGTAAATAAGGAGCGACACACCGAAGAGGACCGCGTATATGTGCGTGTGTGTACATATCGAGCAAGATGGAGGAAAGTCATCTGTTGATGACGGAACTTCCGACACTGACGCCGGCTCGCGGTAGAACGTTGCTCCACCGCTCGGGCCACTATTACCAATTGCACCAACCACACCTGGCGATACCGACGTCACAGAGCCAGCCGATTCTCTACAATTCGAGCACCGCGCCACATTACACCGCCGGTGCAAACTTGCCAACGTACGCGCAAGGTCTCACCAGACAGCAGTCGCAGGTGGCACGGGACAACGCGAGTAGCACGCATATCTCCTGTCTCTATCCTGAAATATTGGCGTTGATTTTCAGTTACCTGGAGGTCAGGGACAAAGGCCGAGCGGCACAAGTGTGCACTGCGTGGAGGGACGCAGCGTACCATCGCTCCGTCTGGCGAGGAGTCGAGGCGAAACTACATCTCAGGAAGCAAGCGCCAGCACTGTTCGCCAGCTTGGTGAAACGAGGGGTGAAAAGGGTGCAGGTGTTATCCTTACGACGGGGCCTCAGCGACGTCCTGAAAGGCGTGCCGAATTTGGAATCACTGAACCTATCGGGTTGCTACAATGTAAACGATCTAGCTCTAGTAAAAGCTTTCTCGCAAGAATATACCACGCTGACGGAGTTGAACCTGTCCTTGTGCAAACAAGTGTCTGATATTTCTCTCAGCTGGATCGCCAAATACCTGCAAAATCTCGAACACCTAGAGCTCGGCGGTTGTCGCAACATCACAAACGAGGGAATTTTGTGTATATCGTGGTATCTGAAGAAACTTAAGAGACTTGATCTGCGAAGTTGTTGGCAAGTGTGCAATGATGGTATCGCATATTTAGCGGGAATTCACCCTCAAACACCTGGCGCGAGCTTTGTGATGGAGCAGTTGGCAGGGCTTGTTGATTTTGACGTAGCTGGAGGGAACTTTGCGTTAGAACATTTAAGTCTTCAAGATTGCCAGCGAGTAACTGACGAAGCACTCAGGCACATATCCACCGGATTGACGACCTTGAAGTCTATCAACCTCTCTTTCTGCGTGTGCATCGGCGACACGGGCGTCAAGTACCTGGCTAAGATGCCCACTCTGCGAGAACTAAATCTTCGTTCCTGTGACAACATCTCGGATGTCGGTATGGCTTATCTGGCAGAAGGTGGCAGCAGAATTTCCTCGTTAGATGTTTCATTTTGTGACAAAATCACCGACCAGGCGCTCGTACACATCTCTCAGGGACTCTTCAACTTGAAGTCCCTCTCCTTGTCCGCGTGTCAGATTAGTGACGAAGGCATTTGCAAGATTGCACAGACGTTGCATGATCTGGAGACGTTGAATATCGGCCAGTGCAGCAGGTTGACCGATAAGGGGCTCTACACGATTGCCGAGAGCATGAAGCACTTAAAATGCATCGATCTTTACGGATGCACTAGGATAAGTACCAGTGGACTCGAGAAAATTATGAAACTGCCACAGTTGAGCACGTTGAATCTTGGTCTATGGCACGTGCGGTGATGGCTTTCTGCAAAGGGTAGTTAGAATTTGTGTATTACAAACATACGAACGTGTTTCCTCGATGCTTGTGAAAGTTCAGTGGATGCTGTACCCGATTGATAAGTACTAAATCTTTCCTCACCGCCGATGTTTTTTTACGACATCCTCATTGAGAAGCGAGACAACTTCGTTTAGAAATCCTCTGTTTGCGACAATTTTAACGCATGTCTTTGTTTCGCGTGATTCTAACGTTACCATCGTGTGCGTCGAGAACGAGCTCTAGACCAAGTAGGTACCGAAATTCCGATTTCAAGCAAACGTTTCTGATTCTAAATGTTGCGACGCTCATTGTATGCATCCGTTGCAAAGTAATCTAGAGCAATAACTGAAAAAATGGCATGTTATCGGGTCATGTTACTAGGTTGACTAATAAGTTCGTTTTCATCATTTTTCTGCAGAGTCAAGTGTTATTAATATTTTACAAAATTTGACTATTCAACGTCGTTGATTTCATTCATTACTTATTATCAAATTTTATATCTTTTTTATTGAAACGTTCAAAGACTAATTCATCAATCTTCCCTATGTTTAAGAGATTTGGAACAATAACACAACGAAAAATAGTATATCTTTGGGATCTTTTTAATAGAAGTTATTCCAGACAACAGTTTGAAACTTTATATTTTCATTTTTATATACATATTTTTTATAACATTTTATACGTTTAATACAAATTAATACGAAAGTGCAAATCAGCCGATTAAATATCTACTTCATTTAACGGTGCATGGGCAGTTTATATCTTTATTTTTTATACACTTTATACAGTGTGTGTACTAAGGCGCAAAATTTGAATTAGTTGTTTTGAGTAATTTCTGTTTTAAACAAATCCAAAGATACACGCTACACACTGTATCCATTATATTATTATTTTTGTTTCAAAAATTTGTAATAATGTTTAGTATATTATTAGAGAAACGTGTGATCTGACTTTATCTTGTTGAAAACTTATATCTTTTGCAGATATTAAATAACAATCGGTTTCTGTTGTCAATTGATTTAGTTATCTTTAATACTTTTCAAGAGATACTAATTGTTTGAATATCGAAAAACAACTCGGAATAAAGTGCAATTATGTAGGTACATCATTGCGCAATCACAATACTATCCTTAAATTTACCATCTTTTACAATAAAGTTGGAGCTACATGTACATATATTATGGATCAGTAGTGATTTCAAAAAGTTTCTGTGCACCACGCTTTACTTTTTTTTATATAATATAATAAAAAAGGATGTACCTGTATAGAAGAATAATTTTTATGATATTTTACGTAATAATATATCGTTTATTAAAATAAGTATAAGAAATATTGGATAATTACGCGATAAGAAAGTGTATATTGGTGAAACGAAAGATAGTATAAAAAAAGAATGCTGTACAGTGATTTTCTAGTGATGTTAGGTTGACTGTTGATGCATTTGAATATTATTGCATGATTTAATTGTCTTTTTACTTTTTAAGTTGTTTTTTATACATTTCTATATTTTCTTTCATAAATTTCAATATAATGTGCTTCCAAACTATATATATACGTATAATGATATTAAGTATTTTTAATTAAATTTAGCCTATCAGATGCGCTGTTTTTCGTGTTTTTTTCTTTTTTTTTTATTATTCTTCAAGTGCTCTTGAGATTCAATTTTTCTGGTTCACTATCGGTTTTGAAAATAATACTTTTTCTTGTATTAATTTACAGGATATCGTAACTAGGAATGAGATTTTTATCTGTTTCTTCTATTTGTCTCAATAAAAGTGTTCATATAAATTAGTAATCAATTCGTGAATGGTAATTGGTTTTTTCATTATAATATTAGGTTTACATGCAGAAAGTCCCATTAATATGCAGGCACTAATACAATTTCAATACGTCAACGATAGAACGTTATTAAAAAAATTCAAAAAAATTGTTTGACTAAAGATGATTAATCAGCGTTGATTATTTACAAAGAACAACTTTTAATACGTCAGATCGTTTAAAATGCATTGCTTAACAAAAGTTGTATTTAACCGAATCTTAAACTTTGTGAAATATAGTTATGTTTTATTACATAGTTTGTAAAGTGTTCAATGTTTGGGTAAGATAAAAATTCAGAAATTGAGAAATAAATTCGCAGAATTTATTTTGTATCCGCTATGAATATTATACTTATGACTGATTCCCTGCAATATTACTAGCCTAACTTGTAAAAGCACATTTGGCTTCTGTAATGCACAGCGAGCTCAGCTCGTTATTTTCCGTAAATGGTTTAAAAAATCGTATGTAATGAATTAAGTTTTTTTTTATTTTTTTATGTTTATATATTATATTATAATATTATGTAATACATTTTTGTTGATAGTTTTATGTTTATTCCAAATGTAGAGATTAGAAATTCAAATTTATACTAGTGTCCAAATATTAATGAGAGTTACTGTATATATATATTTAACATCGAATTATCGTTTTCTAAATTTCTTAATGCAGAACCGAGGTAGCCGATCTATTTGTTTACTAGTTTTGTTTACTGGTACTACTTGGAGAATATGTGTGGTGTATAGAAACTTATTTGACCCTGATATAAACTTCAGC
This sequence comes from Calliopsis andreniformis, assembly GCF_051401765.1. Lineage (NCBI taxonomy): Eukaryota > Metazoa > Arthropoda > Insecta > Hymenoptera > Andrenidae > Calliopsis > Calliopsis andreniformis. Next base: position 718,682 of record NW_027480457.1, read on the forward strand.
CTTTAGTTTAGTAAGAGACTAATAATAACATTACCGCCTATGTTTTTGTAGATTATCATTTTGCATGAGGAATGAAAATTGTTATATAAATATTCTATTTTTAATATTGTTTCATAAACAGTGCAGTCTCAGAAGTCGTCTTTATGGAACCACTGTATATTGGAAAAAGTGAATTAGTTATTCTGGTTTATAAAAACCCAAATGAATTTCTGTACTTTTAATATGTTTCTCAGCATTTGGTAGTTGAATATTGAAAATCAATACAAAACAAGTTCATCTTTCAAGAATAAGTCAATTTTATGCCGTCCTGAGAATAAAAGATAAATGGTATATTCAATCATCTTCAAAACGATTTCTCTCTAATTAACTTAAATAAGGATCAACTGATACTGTAGGCAAAATATTTTGAATCATTTATCAGTTAGTATGTGTGTAAAAGGCCGCTATAAACTAACATTTTTTCTGTATACAAAATTTATTTCTGCGATAATAATCCCGTCGTCGCCTATAAAAGCCCTTTCACAATGCACTATCGTTTTTTTTTCCAAATAAACTCGTTCGGTCTAAACTTCAATTTATGTAAACATTATTTTCAAATAATACTCAGAATATTAAAATCTATTATTAAAATGAGGATGAACTTATTGCTCAACTGAATACTTGAAATATGTTATTACTTTTGTCTTATCTTGTTTTTTTCCTCTTTTTTTGATAGATTATTTCTACAATTTCAGCTAAAGACTGAAATATATTTTTGGTGCAACATTTCGAGCAAAGTTTTGAATAAGTCCCGAAGATTGTACTGCGTGCACCCGAGATTCTGCCGTAAATCTTTATCTTCGATATTTGAAGTGTCACGAAAGATTAATCGAAACATTGCTCTGTTATTTTGGACCGTATACATACAGTATTTTTTATCATATATTTTTAATCGCGCAGATGTATGTATGTATGTAGTTGTGTATATATGTATATATGTATATATGTACATGCGCGTGTACGCACTCGCGTACGTATAGGAATATAAAGTCTATTATACATACATGTATATATGAGATTTAATTTTGTTGCATATGTGAAAGGGGGATTCTCTGTACGTCTTTGGACAAGGCTTTTCAATATACCTAAGTATAAAGCAGTAGATTAATATACTATCGTCCAAAAGAGAAAATATTGTATAAAAGTAAATTTAATGAATTCAGTGTAAACACAGTAACACCACTTTGCTGGATTGATAATAGACTGATCTGCTGAATTATACAGACATTAAAAAACGTTGTCTCTGTTGAATGTCGAAATGAGATGTTATAAGTATAGGGAATCCCTCTTTGAACTAAACATGTGTGCGCAACGTTCGAACGTGAAACGATTTTAGCACTTTACCATGAGGACAACCGAAAGATTTTGTTTCCCAGTTCCATTTATTATTCATGTTTCTCGAGTCTAATATTACCATTACACAACGATGCCAATACACTGATTTGATAGAAAACGCTACTTGTATGTATAAAATTCGCAAACTAATGATTAGACTGCAGATCTTTATACATTTGTGGAAAATCTCAAAATGCAAAACATTCATCACAGAATCCATGCAATATGCAGAAGTGTAAAAAACATACACTTTGTAATAGTCGGGCAATGAAATCAATGTTCAATTAGGTTCCACTTCTCTAACTATGTTTATGAAAATAGAAATTTGTAGAGAAGTCCGTAGTTAAATAATGACAAATAACTAATGGAACTGGAAAACAGCATTTTCCAGGATTCGTAAATGAAGTATTCATGGTTTTATCGATTTTCTTAGTGGCGTGTTACTCGCGAATAAATACATATATTTTTTTGTCAACGTTCCATTTTACAATTTATGTTTCCCCAGAAACTGATACGTCTTAGTCTTAGTTCCTTCCTTCGTGGGAACTGACATTTTTTTGTTTTTGTATGAAATGTGCGAACTGCTACTCATGTTCGTTGATTCGCGTGCCTTTACGACGATATATTGTCAACTGTGTTATTCGCTTGAAAAACTTCTCTCATTGACTCCGTAACTGTTTTGTACGTTAGACCAAAGAATGTAAAGGGCTGAATAAACAGAAAGAGAAATAAGATGATTATTGGATTTGTCTTTTCTTGATTTGATGGCTCAGGAAGGAACGTTATGCTCGATTCAATTCATAAAGCGTGCTACACTTTCTGTAGTAAAATACAAATTTCAATACTGTACCGTAATTGGAATTATTTGCGCGATTATGTACTAATCAGACTTGAAAAGTAGGCGTACCCGATGAGATCCTATAAGTATGCTGAAGAAACTAAGCACACTTGAAAGAATAAAACAAACAAATATATGCTTATATGTACTTACATATGTTTTTTTACATATTTAATAATAGGAAAAAATGAAAAAATAGAATGTTGGTTTTGCATCGGGCATGATGGTGCTGTTTGTTTTTTGATAAGAGTTTTAACCCTTATCATATAAAGAGATCACTCATCATTAGAGCTCAAGTACAGAGTTCCAGAAATTGGGATAAATACATAAAAGACTCAGAAGATTCGAAAATTTGAAAGCTTCAAATATTTAAAAGTTCAAAATTTGAAAATTTCTGAAATTGAAGATTTGCTTTTTAAATATTCGATGTACTAACAAGAGTATAGCTTAAAAAAATTGAAGTTAATGATACTGATTTTGGTGAGCAGACGGTTAATAGTTTATAAAATATTTCTGTTGTAAGTTTCTGTATTGTAAGGTAGCGCGACATGTGTTATATTTTCAAAATATTCGAGTTAAGGCCTTAATTGAGATCTAAAACATAGAATTTATATGTATCTTCAGAAAGAAGGAAGGGCATTAAAAGAAGTTTTTTGTTTCAAAATAAGGGTTCAAGAAGACACAAATCCACGAGATAGTGTTGAAATTGAAAACTTTAAACGCCAATATTTCGAAAACAGAAATATATGACTTAGGTCATTTTGCCTTACAATCACAGATTTAATATTAAAGCTATCAACTCCACGTATTTTATGAAGTGTAACTATGCTTACACGTGATTTTATGATCGATATATTTAGTCATCAACTTTGCAAGTTTAAAATATTTCTTTTTAATTACGCACATGGTCAACCTTTAAATATTTATTTCTGAAACACTGTACCTAATTGGAACACGAGCACAGGTTTCATTTGATGTTTTATTGTTTAATTTTGCTGCCATAGGAAATATCGTAAAACAACTTTGCCTGATTATAGTTTCTTTCATCTCCAGTATGTATACATACCTATATGATATATGCTGTAGATAGTAAGTATGAAGTTAAGGTAATGATTGAATACAGTGTTTTTGAAAGAAAAATTTCTAAATTGATTATAAATAGCAGACTACAGATGTATTTATATAAATCATGTACATATTTAAAGAAAAAATATGAAACAAATATAATTGCTTTTACAAAGATTCGAGCTCCCAACAAAAAGAGCAGTCTATTCGCAAGCTGACGCGACATCTGACCGATAAACCGATTACATTCCAAACCACTTATATTGAATCTGGTAACACGTCACAAAATAAATGCACATGGTAACTTCAGCGTTAACTATTAACCGTTTGTCTCTAAAATCAGGTATCACTAGTTCTAGTTTTTCAAGCTTAACCATTGTGTAAAGACTCATAAAAAATGAGTATTATACTTCGGGATCTTCTCATGTAAGAGATAAACTTGGAAACATTAAATACCTCATTCTTAGCATTAAGAAATGATAAAAGGTCTTCCGGGTGTAATCATCTGTGAATGCAAGTACATATTTGACTCTTCCCTATTAGTAATTTGGCAATAACATAGAGAATGCACTTTTCATCAGATTATACGTACAATAAAATTGATTCCTAAAGTCAAACTACCTCTGAGCTTACAAAGATTTTTAAGACTGATATAGCTTATGTACTTATACTGTAAGTCTTACAAAGCTCGAATACAACTGAGCAAGGCGACGAGTCTGTTTATTCCCAAATTTGTTAGATATTCTATTGTTAAGCTTATATTAATCTAAGTTGTAGATGCGATGTACTTTAGTTCCAGTAAATATGACTTCATCTTTCATTGTCAACTTTTTTCGCGTAACCTTTATCTGTAATCTGTTAACTAATAATTTTGAAGCAAAATTTTATGCATATGTATGTCATACTAGAGGGAATAGCTTCCATCAATATATTAAGTTTAATCTCGCCTATATCCTTGAATAAACATAAAACGATTATTGGATACACAAAAATTCTTTAAAAATATGTAATTAAAATTTTTCATGAAGTATTTTTGAAAGTTTATACGTATTAAAATCGCAATTATTGACATTTCATTTTCTAACACAAAAACTTTAACTCTATTGCTTTCTACTTTGTCTCATGTCACATTTTTTTGTTTCTTCATTCATATGTGTGAGCAGTTCTTAATCAAATTACAGTTTTTGTAGCCTTTTAATTATTTTTACAAAACAGGCATTGAGGTCAAGTATGAGTTACTTTATCACAATGATGATAAGATACTTGTTTATTAAATGATTGTTCAATTTTATTTTTAAAAGGTATTTCAATACCTGAAAACCCTCTATGGTCATTTTCATATTTTTCTACTAATTGTAAGTCTTCCATAGAAGAATAAAGAAAAATCTTTCCTTCTGTGGAAAAATAACTTTATATCTGAGGCTACATTATAGTGGTCTTTAGCTGAATTCTTCTACTCTTATTCCCGTAAATAGTTTGAATTCATAAAAAAACAATATGTTAAAAAATGGTCTCGACCAAAGATATCGGACAAATGTGCCTTTCAGGACCCTACAGATTTTTTACACGTAATCATCTATAAAGTTATTCAACTATCTACTTGCTTTTTCTTGCGTTTATTGGCATTTAGTACGCCTTTTATTATTAGTACCGCCGAAAATCAATCTGCGATTATAATAGCCCTGAAGCTATTATTGTGAAGGCTATTTATTTACTGACGTACAAGGTACGTTCATTCAAATTTGGATCTGAACTGTAAAATGAAATAATTTTTGTTAAAAAAATGATTTATTATTTATTATCTTGTACTGTTTGCAAGATCGCGCACTTTACAATCAGGGAAGCGATTACGATAGTTTACGAATTGCAACAAATGCCGTTTTTGAGTCTCGCCTTTCAGTATTAATTTATTATAATCTTGTATTAACTTAAGTACCCTTTCTGCTACTATCTTTCATTACTTTTAATCTATTTACAATTTGTAGTCCTTTATTCAAGCTATTATTTTCAAGCTATATTGATGGATCCGTGATTAAAAACACGGTATCTATGATAAATCTTTCAAAAAATGGCATGGTTTTTGTAGCAATATAAGGATTTTTGATGTAAAACTTTAGGATCGCGGAGGCACGTTTTTTCGTTATCGGATCGAGTAATATATATTATATATATATATATTCGGAATTTGAAAAGTTAAAGTGTATAGCGCTGCGCATCGTCGCCGCCTCGGTACGGTCGAGCCCTTCTTGCGCGGTATGTACCAGCGACCAGGCAGCTGTATCAGGTATACCACGCGCCGCACCCGTGAATTTCGAGCCAGCGTTAACTTCAACGAATTTTCATAGAACCAATTTTAAAGTGCCCGTAAAGAGGACACTTATATTCTCATTTTATCCAAATTTTTCAGTATTTCCTCACTATAAAACATCACATTTGTTTAAAATAATTTTTATTCAGTACTTCAATGTCTTTACTGAAAGCATGCACAAGTTGATTCTCGTGCTATTATTAGTTTAGGAGGTATGAATTTAAAAAAAGAAATTAGCACTCTACTTCTGGCAGCTATAAAATTCTTAATTTAAAAAATTTTGAAAAACCCTTTAACACACGTTTAAACATCGCTAAAGAATATAATATATTGAAATTTGAACAAGATCCGAGAAGTTACTCTGAAAAGTGTCCATTTTCGCATGGAATGACCCATTGACGATGCCTAACATCTAACAAGGCCTCTGTTTACCAATATGGTCTTCCGTCGTAAACAAAGTTGCTTAAGACCGATACAGACTATGATACAATCGCCGGAAACACACGATGGCAACAACAATTCTTCTTTTTCTATTTGGTGGATAAGAAGACAATAGATACATAAAATTTCCAACGACTGTATCCTATAGATTTTGTCTATGTATATGTATACGCAGCATTACACAGTCAAGCTGACTAACCGTATTCTTCAATACAGAATACTTTATTTGAAAATATCTCAGCAACCATTTATTTTATACCGAATATGATGTAATACTTTTTTATGTAGAATTTGGTGCTTTATCCAAATTCCAGAAGAAATATTAATTATTCCAATTAAACAACTGAAAATGACTCACATATCTCAATATAAAAGCAAAGTAATAAAAAATATAGTACAATACTGTATGTCCCCTTTGATACCCAGCAACTTCTATTTGAAACATTTACACAACAAATAGTTTATGAGTTATTTGAAGTCTTCATCTTACAAGATTCATTCTGTATTCTGCAAGAGACGTGACGAGATTATTACAGAAGACACATAAATTTAGAATAATTTTACAGGAACAATTAAGTGTATCCAACATGTGATAACAATTTTAATTCTATCTCACACAAAATAAAACAAAAATTAAATAACTGATGGCACAAGTGGACCCATAAAGTCTATCTTCTTATGATTTTATTACTTTCATAAGAAAAAAATAATTAAGCTGACAATCAAATTACATAAATATACAAAATAGGATACATTTCACCGATTTTGATGAACTTGAAATTAGTGATGACTACTGAAACACTTCAAATCTGTAAATCTATATTACATAACGCAAATGTCGAATCACCTGAAACATGTTTCGAAGCTTACACTTGTTGAAAGTCTGAACGAGACTTGAATCTTGAATCTTAGTAGGTCTTGAGTCTTGAAAGTCTTGAAAATGTTGGATGACGAACTTTTTGATAGTTTTAAAAGTTTTGGAAGATTTAGTAGGTCTTAAGAGTTTGATAATAATTCAATATCTCAGAAGCATTTGTAATATGTATTTTTATCAAAGTAATACTATTAATGTAAAGTATTAGAGGGAGTTTGAAAAATTGGTTTTTATATTTTGCAGAAGAAATAATTGAATAATTTATATTTTGCAAGAATAAGAAGAATGAAATAAAATGGGAAAAATGTTCCAATAATAATTAGAACAAAATTTGTAAAAAAATAAGTTTACTGCTTTAATATATTATTTATTTCGTAATAAAATCCTATCTAAAGCCAATCTAGTGTTGTATTTACTGTAATGTAACACATACAATAATATTTATGTAGTAGTAATAATATTTAAATATAATGCAAAATTAATAATAATACTTTACTGAGTTTTCAAATTATAAACTATTTAAATAATAATAAGGAAATCATTAAATGCAAGTAATACATAACTATTTCTTAAACTAATTATTCAAGTATGATAACTTACATTAAGTAAAACTACTCTTTATGCCAATATTATGCATTCAATAACTAATTTTTTCCTACACTCATAAATAGTTTTTTCCTTTTCCGCGAAAACATAATTTATTCAGTTGTGTCACTTTTCTAATACATGTACGGCATGTATTTCAAAATATTCCCTTTATTTCCTGCTGATAATATTTTCTACTTAGAACACAACACAGAATATTTTTACTAATTTTGTGAAAATAGAATATTTAGATATTCTCTAATATATTTTCTAATATGCATCCTAAAAGCTCGTTAAGATTAGTCAGTCGCTTGAATTCAAGTAACTTGTCTAATCAGAACAAGCTCTAACGGATTAGAATGTCTATTAATATAACTTTCTGCTATGTAAATTTCGAATTCGTTTGTTGGTTCAAAATGTATAGATCAATTATTAGACTTTGTTGACATACTTCGCTGTCAAAGGACATTCAATGCGTTGTATTAAGTATTTATTTACTTTCAAGATGTGTCGAAATTTAATAGACTTAAAGTTCAAGACTTTTAGGAATTGTAGGCATTGAACTATGTTCGAAGTGATTCGAATCTTCAGTCTTCAGAAACTCACATCACTACTTGAAATATGTTATGAACGTTGACATTTGAAACAACACTTGTTATACATATGTATTTACGTACTTATAATCGCCGTTTAGCCTTAGCTTAAGAAATGTACCCAAACACTTTCTGGAAATTATGTATCATATTCGTAATACTTAAGATAGGTTTGGATTAGGTTTTTTGGCTACTAATATAGGAGATATGTTGATTCAATTAATAGTTATGACCACTTCGACCAATAATATGCGACGTCCGAAAGTGCGTGTGAGATCAGGCCGTTCTAATTACTGTGACCAATTAGATCCACATTTTTTCCAGATGCAATCTTTCCAGTTCTGTTCAGTATGTGAATCTTTGTTATTAACAAGTGAGAAAACAAGGAAGAACGTATCTGCATCGACGGACGCCACGTCGCGTCGCGTGATAAGTTGTAACATCCGTTATATTAACGCACATATGACCAGGTTCTTAGAATTCTAGTCGAAATCCAAATAATTAATTAATTTAGTAATTAAGAGTTGCTTAAATGACAGCATTTAATACATTAATTATTACATACAGCAGAATATAGTGCATGTTCCCTAATCTTAACATTTTAACCGAAAATTTTTCCGAGTAAACTAATGTCAAATGGAGGTGATATATATACAACATATATATATACAACGTATTTCAAAATCATCAAAATCGGTGAGATGTATCTGCTTGAATTTAAATTATTATTATTATTATTTAAATAAAACAGTGTTTTATTTTATAAATGTTTATAAAACATTTACACTTATCAAATTCTTAATAACAAAACCTTGATTAATCCTGTTATGTTGTGTCCTTTCCATAGTTAACTTTTCCTTATCCAGAGAGACGGTAGTATGAACCTCAAGTATGAACCTTAGTCGATCACTGCCACGCAATTTTTTTCTCAAAAACAGGATATGTCAACTTTATCCGAAATTTATTTCATCAATATCCCAAAACGTTTGCAATATGCTTTAAATTTAAAGGCACTTTATTTGTGTAAACCGAATATAAGCTTTCGAATGAGACCAATTTCAATCAAATTGGTCCACGTATGACAGAGATATCGTAATATCGATCTTATGGGTTACACGAAAATGTCAAGATTCATATTCTATTCCTTCAATTCCTTGATTTCAATCAAAATTTGTACACATATATAAGATAACCTGCCAATTGTCAAATTAGATAAGCTGTAAAAATTTGAAATGTCACGCGTCTGTACGCCATTAAACTATTTCTTATTTGTAACTAAACTGTACATTTTATGAATTTATAGGAAATTCAACTCAGTTAAAAATCAAAATGTTAAACTCTAAATCGCCACATATCGTTGTACCGTTAAGCTGCACCAAGGCAGTTTCAATCACAAGATAAGTTGATAAAATTTGAATTGCCACGTTTTTTTATACCATCAAACTGTTTCTAACTTATAACTAAATTGTGTTTTATGAATTTATAGGAAATTGACCTGAATTGAAAGGCAAAGTGTCAGTCGATTTACCTATTCAATCATAACCTACCAAGTGTCAAATAAGATAAGTTATCAGAATTTGAAATGTACCGTTTCTACACCATTGTACTATAAATGTTTCTTGTTATAGGAAAGACAACACAATAATTTGGACTACGACCTTCACTATTTAGCGTGTATACATATTATATTCAATTTTAGAATAGACAATAATGTTTTGTATTAAATGCAAATAAACAGGAAATAAACAGTGTCATAAATTTTTTTATTTGCACTTTATGAGATTAGAAATCTGTTTTTTATTTTTCTCCTGCTCTTTCCTTTCTCTCCTTCTCGTATTTTTCATGTGGTATTCAGTATTGATTAATTTATAGAGAAAAGTCAAACATGTGCATTTTAAATTGCGATGACGGCGAATTCTTGTAATTTATAATGTAAACAATTATTAGCTAATTAAAAAAAAACTTGAAACAAATAAAAAAATTACGCCAAGTACATGAAAAAGTCCAAGACGAAAAAAGTAGTAAAGTAGTTTACGTTTCGTGAATGTAAACGTAAATGTTTCTTGCCTAGTTATTATTTTCATCTAGTTTTTGTGATACATAAAGAAGCAAGATTTATTTCATGCTACTTTTTACGTCTTGGACTTTTTCATGCACTTGGGATAATTTTTTTACTGTTTGAATGTTTTTATTGAGATAAGTTTAGCCGATTAGTGTAATAAATAATTTTTATTTCCATACTCAAAGGATTAAGCATTAGTATTACTAGATTGAAATAACGATTAGTTCTGATCGTGAAACAACAGGTTTATAGAATATATCAGACGAATTTATACTGTACCTTTTCTAGTAATGTTTTATATTTAGTACAAAATTCGGAGATCATGTAATTGACGCATATTCAAAATGTGGAATAACGAGAAAAAAGTGCAGCATCCTAAGTGCAATAAGATTAGAGAATTCTACTATGAATCTCTATATGAGAAATTCCAAAACTTTCATAGCAGGATAAAAAGTATGATTTACCTGATCGGAGAAAGTGAAGTTAGAATTCAAGAACACATCAAGCTCACAAATGGTATTTACGGTCAGAAAAGTAACATTATTTAACGAATAATTAAGTGTTATAGTATTCGCCGACATTTTTAAAGCATGGGGAGATCAGATTGTAAGATCAAGATAGTAAACAATCAAGAAACCAGGCGTGCAGAGTCGGTGTCCGAGTCAGAGTCGGAAAAAATATGCCAACTTGATGTTGGTAAATTTGATAAAAGTGAGAATTGTGCTCAAAATAAGTGAATAACTTTTTTTACGCATGCATGACTAAGCGCTACAATTTAATTTACAAAAAACGAACTATTGAAAATGTTTCTTTGCTTTATTTGCCTTTACTGTTAACGTAGCGCTAGCTTTTTATACTATATATAATCCTTCGTATGAGGCATTGAGGATAGTAAAAACGATCTCAACAAATCTGAATTTCGAGGAAAACGCTTTTTATTTATTTTCTATAAGAGCAAATATATTAAAAAGTATTTTTGAAACTGTTGAGTTTGTTCTTATTACCCTCATCATCTCATACGAACATGCCATATATGTACTAAATGTGAGTAACTAAATTACACACATAATATATACTTATTATATTACTAAAGTATTATAAATAGCCTACCTGCAAGAGTTGAGGTTGAAGTCAGAGTCGGAGTTGAATCTAAATTAGAAGTCTGAGAAAAAGAAGAGACGAAGTCGATGTCGCGAACTTTGTCTGTTGACTTCATAACCCTGCAAGAAACAATAAACAATTACCTAAAACAGTTATCATTAATACGATGTGAGCCATTGTTTGTATGTAAACATATAACGAATTTTGAACCTGCAGCTTTGATTTTTAAAAGTGTAAATGTCCGATTTTCTTGAAACTTGGCAGGTTTGTAGATTGGCCAAAAATATTCGACACGTACTTTTTTTATTTGCTGCTATCCATGTTGAAGGGCTGAAAACCACCCCAACTTTTGGGGTGGAAAATATACTTGGCTTAATATCTCGGAAACTATTGCGTCCAGCGAAATGGTGTACATGGGGCGATTGCATATTTTTCAACGACAATCTACCTATATAAACAGTTTTTGAAAACATCAATTTGTTTAGAAAATATATTACGAAATAGCATACTTTTGTTGTTTTCCTTGACTAAATGTTGATCGATCTCTTTACCAATATGAACCAAAACACAAAATACGAATAAAATAGAATTTTGAATTTTTACACTATAAACAAAATAATAGGAACCCTATAGACTACATTTTGTGCGAAACTGAGCCCTGAAACGAGTGGCTTTATGAAAAACATATGTCTTTATAATGCTTTCATCATCATATTATAATATACAGAATGTTTCACACAACTGTGCCAGGCTATAACTCTTAAACGGTAAGAGACAGAAAAAAATGTCATTAGACATACTTAAACAGTATTGGATGATGCGTATTTCAGCGTATGTGTATGTCGCGTCTGTATGTCAACAAATGACATTCATGAGTATGACGAAAACGGCAATTGTTGAACATGAACTAAGAACAATAAAGTTAAAATATCGTCTGAACGAATTAATTTTCGACCTAAGTGCCCTAATACTTTTTTGTAGAGGATAAAGAAAGGCATTCGATGGTGTGCAAACAAATGTATAGTTTCATAGAAAAAAAATAGGGGCCCCTCTGAAATCTTTGAAATATTTTCACTTGCGGAGTAAATACATACATCGAAAAACGCATCATCCAATACTATTTAAGTTTGTCTAATGACATTTTTTTCTATCTTTTACCGTTTAAGAGCTATAGCCTGGCTCAGTTGCATGAAATATCCTGTATATTGTGTATTGTTCACTAAACGTATGAATAACAACACCGTTAGTGAATAGTTGCAACATCTTGCAGTCGTTGCAAACAGCTCGATGGGTTCAGTGTCAGTGACTTTCGCATAGATAAAAAAAATAGCAAGTGAAGATGATGTATATTATTTCTAATCAATCATTTCTAATCAATAATCATGTATTATATTGAAACAATTAGATTTTCGCTGGTAAACATTGTTTAACTGAACGAATTTGCAGGAAAATCTAGTAGTCAAGTGCGACAACGTAGTGACTGAGGAGGAGACAGAATCGAAAAATATCGTATCATCCGTATAACGACACTATATAACTCTGTCTTCAAAATTCAGGACAGCTCGGAACATTTTTTAAACAAGATCGTTTCTATTACAAAGTAATTCTAATCTACTACAAGGTATATGAAAATGAGAATTATTTAACATAAAAATTGAAAAAAAAAAAAAATATAAAAAAGTTATCGCGAAACTCGAACCTCGGATCTGCAAGTGTATGAGTTTGTACCTCATCGCTTTCGGCTACTGAGCTCTCGTGTAAATTTGTTCAATTATGCGATATTTACTGGTGAAACATAAACAATTATTAATGGGAAATGACTTATACATCATCATCACTTGCTACTTTTTTATCTATGCGGAAGTCGGTAATAAACCGACGATAAACCGACACTGTTTTGGTTCATAGTATTCACATAGTATTCATAAAGTATACTATTTTTTAACATGTAAATAACGTGTACGTCAACGAAGCTATTTTTCGTATCGATTGAATATGTAGTATCTAACATGAGATTGTGTAGCCTAATTCGAAATACTTAGCAAATAAATTAGCAATGCGCACATCATAATCCATAGTATCGTTAGCATATCTCATTTTATTTAGGATAAGTCTGAATGAACCTCGTTATTAAAAAAACACAAAATTTTTGTGATACAATTGACGCTGGATTTGAAGCGCTTACAATACTGCTTATAACAAAAGGCAGATATGTATCCAATCATTTATATAATCGCAGTAGAAGATTGATTTCTTATACATATTTCAAATGTGTTACCATTTGATTGCAAACCAGATCTTTTAACTTAGAAGTGAACCATGCAAACACAAAACACGCACTCATGGAAGAACTTTTTATACGAGGTGTTTCGTTCATCTTACGTTCTTCTTAATATCTTTGTTACACCTAGGAAAAATTGTGACAAAATAAAATCGTTTGGCTGAAAACGACAGTAGACACGATTCATGAGTTTTTGTCTGAAGGTCATTTTTTTTCGAGTTTTCAAGGTTATCGATATTTTTTGCATCATAACATGTGTTTTTTATCATGCAACATTGTAGGAGATTTTGAAGAAGATTGGGAAATTCGCCACTCTTTGTTTTCTGGCTTTCTGCGTGTGTAGAGCTCAAGAATCTATTAATTAGTCAGATCACCAGATCTTACTTCACTTACTTTTTTCATAAGGAAATATATAAAAAGCCAAATTTATAATATTTTAAAACCCTACTCCTTACAAATAATAATATAAAAAAACAGTCCAGTGTAGGAAAATTCTTGAAAGCATATTTCGTTGACCCAACTTCTTGATACGACAGATATTCTTATTTCAACTGAGCAATTTAATTATTACTGTTTTAAAAATGGAAATTAGAATTGATTTATTTGTATACATTTTTTTAATGCAAATATATATATACCAATGTTGTGTTATGGAATAGGATCAAATATGATAGAGCGGCGACATTACCGACAAAATTAGGAGAAAACATAGGTTTTCGGGAATTGACTTTTCGTCTTTATATGAGAAAATTTTGAGCTGGAAAAGAGTTCACTCGAAGGAAAAAAGTTAAGTGCAGTATGAGTGTTACAAAGTAGAGCAAAAGTCGATCATTTATAGCCGTAGAATACAAGCACTTTTATGTAATTTAGAGTGTTCTGAATGAAGTGCAGACTGCATAGCATTGAATTTTTTTCTTTCGATTGAACTCTTTTTCAGCTCAAAATCTTCTCATATAAGGACGAAAAGTCGATTCTTGTAAACCCAAGTTTCAGTATTGTTTTTTGCTGGGTTATCGATAAAACAGAGTAAAACATGTGACAAATTCAGTTGAGTTTGAGTGAGTTAGGAAGGCTGCCGACGTGGAATCAAGATCTATGACACCCAAATTGTCGACGTGAGTTACTGAAAATTTTTCTCTCCACTACATACACCACTGTAGGAGTCGCATGTACATAAGCTTGGCGCTTCGAGTCACTTCTAACAGCTTTGGATAGTCAAAATTTCTCGCTCTTGAAACTGAAACATTTTCCAAATATTTTCACTTCACAACTTACATTTAGGAGACTCTTTTGTATGATCCTCAAAGGGTCGTATGAGATTTTTGAGGGATAAATCTAGAAATTAAACGATAAGATTTTATGGAATATCTCTTATTTCTTCTTAACATAGGTATTTCTTATTAACAATTAAAACCATTCTATATACAAGCTGTAGTAGGACGCGTAGTACAACCGCGAAAGGCATGAGTCTACGTGTAAAAATAAAATGAAAATAATAACGTTGGGGCCGCCATATGTATATGAAGCCTGGAGATAGTCAAGTACGTATATGCTAGACAAGTCTTTAAATTCAGTTTTCCCAAAAACTAAGTACCTTATAGAAAGAATTGTATTCTTTGTTTTCTGTTTATTTTTACATGTATGTAAAATTACTCTCTTCCTATAGGCACTACACGCCCTGCCACATCTTATATGTGCAGAAGTTATAATAATATCCCCCAAACAAGCGGTTGGGTAGCTGCAGATGATACTTTCATTATAAATAACATGTCCCAAGTTCGATACCCAATATGAAAGGAATTTTTTTTATGCATATATCGGTGTAGGTGTTTACTCCGAAAGTGAAAACATTTCAAAGATTTCAGGGTCGTTTCTATTTTTTTTTCTATGACACTATACATTTTTTGCATACCATCGAATGCCTCTCTTTATATTCTATAAAAAAATACTAGGGCTCTTAGGTCGAAAGTTAATTCGTTCAGACGATATTTTAACTTTACTGTCCTTAGTTCACGTTCGACAATTGCCGTCTTCGTCATACTGATGAACGCCATTTGTTGACATAGAGATACGACATACACATACACCGAAACACGCATCATCCAATACTGTTTGAGTTTGCTAATGACATTTTTTTCTATCTCTTACCGTTTAAGAGTTATAGCCTGGCCCAGTTGTATAACTACATTATTGTCGCAATAAATGTGAAACAGATGTCTTTTCAAATGCTTGATTTAGATATTCTTAATTTTATGTGTATTTCATTTTGCATAAAAATAAAACAATATATATTCTATATAATTTATTTATTTTAATAAGTTTTCAAACAAATCGAACAAATCGAAAAATGAAAATATTTGGACAATTAAAAAGATTGTGCGTGATCCGTATCGCTTGTCGGCAGCTTGAACATTTGAACCTCAACGTTTCAAGAGTGAGAGAGTAAGGCTCACCTGCCTTTTCTCTCGATTCTTTGCAGCTGTCCCAAGCGCCGTGCTCACGTACACATGGCTCGTGTAATAGATGTGTAGTGGAGGGGGAAATTTTCTAAGTCGTGACTTCAATTTGGAATCATAGACTGACATAGAGCAAACCTGCGGGGAGTTTCAACTTTTGGTTATATTTTCCGAAGCACGGCCTACTGCTACTGCCCACTTCGATTGTTTCGCAGCATGTGGGCTACTCGCCGGGACGTAAGACGATCGGAGCTCAGGGACGACTATGTAGAAATCATATGGGTGGTTTACGGGGTATGTAGATAAAGGGAACTATCAGGCAGTGTATATTACACTTGAATGCAATAGATTTCCACATCGTCCTAGAGGTACTATTGTTGATGCGTTTTTTTTTTAAACACTACTTGATCGTTTCCCTTATTTTATGTGTTGAAAAAGTTACCCACATGATATCTACCTAGTCGCTCCTGAGTTCCGATCATCTTACGTCCCCGCCTACATGCTGCGAAATGATCGGAGTAGAGAGTAGAAGTAGGTCGTGCTCCAGAAAATATAGCCAAAAGTTGAAACTCCCCGCAGGCCTGACATAGAATAATAGTATGTCTGTAACGAGAACTGTAACAGTAGGTACGGACTTGTCAATTTCGAAAAGTCACGAGATTACCCTCCCCCTATAACATAAGTTATCATGGAAGTGATGACCTTCAAATGATGCCTTATAATTAGGCGTGTGCGAGCAGACCAATGTCTCAAGATTCCGACGTTCGGAAGGACGAAGAATTTTAGGCGAGATCGGGCGGAATACTTAAACAGTATGAGCGCTCGTGATCCTGACGCTTGCGGAATCTCCAATCGTTTCGGGATCTCAACTCGTCTCTGGATTAGGGATCTCGGGAGTCAATTTTCTAAGTACAAGCTGTGTCCCCACTGTGCTATCAAATTTGTGTACGTGTATACTAATGGGTGCATCCCGTATATAAATACATAATAATAAAATAAATTATACAAAGTAGGAGTCTATAACGTTACATGAAATAGTTTTCCCCTATTACTAATAAATATTATGAGTATGAAAAAGCTCAGAGACTATAATACTCATAAATATATGTTGTCTGAGTTCAATAGCACACATGAATAAAATAATACAAAATATTTCATAGATTCATTAATTTCTGAAAGAAAAACATTAATTGTATGCGAGCTCTTTAGCATTGCTAAGTACTTAATTATTTAAAAAACGGAAACAAGTTAAAAGCAACAAAATGTTTGTAACGAATGTGAAACGAGACCCTGTATCGAGTCTTGATTTAACCGTGAATATGTAAGACAATCGGGATTCCTAGAAGAATCAAGTTCCCGAGGCGACTCGAAATTCCGAGACTCCCCGAGATCTGCTCGCACACCCAGGGCCGCCACGTAGATGTGAGCAGGTTGTTCACTACACCACACAAGGGCGGCTAATCATAGGGACGTCTTATGCAGTGTTAGGAAAATTTTATTTCAAATAACAAATAAAAGCCTCAGATTTATTTCTAAATAACATATAGCGATTTTATTCGTTGAAAAATTATTCATTAGTCGTGAATAAGTATCTAGCATTTTTTTACACAGATTTATTTGATTACAGTTATATTCGTTATTCGACCTGATTGAATATTGGTACATGTGTATATTGATGGAGATCGTAGCAAATCGTTGCAGTAGAAAAAGTATTTGTGAACATTTTGAAGAGAACGATCATTTATGACGGATATTTATAATACTTGATTGTAAACAATTAAAAGGATATATTTATATTTTGGTTAACGATATTAGTAATAACTTAATCTGTACAGAGGGTATATTGTAATGGTATCGATGAGTTTTGCGTTTACAATTTAAAAAATTTATAAAATTAAAAAATTCTTTTTATTTAAACGCCATGAATTATTTTATATTCCTTTTTAATAAAACCATATATTTTTAAAGCATCATTCGATACAACTCGTTATTCCTTTTAAAGAATAACGTTTAAAGAAGTATTAAGTTATTTGCAATAAGAAACATTAATTATTAGATTAAAAGATGCACAGTTTTAGGTTCACTATTACAAAATAGTTTTCTTCAATTACATACAATATTTTTTACAGGAACATGACAAAGGATAATTAGGCATAATTATAAATTACTACAGTAGTAATATTACAATTATTAAAATATTTACTTTTTCATTTACTGTCATTAACTTTTGAGATGAAAGTCGGAGGGGGCGGATTTTTTAAATTTTCACAAGAACAAATCATATGCACGAGGCAGTCTTGGCACTCACCCCTACGATTTTGATTTGTAGATTGGCCAAAAATATTTGATATTTGTTTCTTTAATCAACAATCGTACATTTTGAATTATTTTGAAATTATATATTTTTTCTAGTATTAGTAGGAAGACAACATCTTTTTAAATAAATTGTGTTTTCAAAAGGCGAATTCATTCCCATTAAGGAAATTTAAAAAAATTCTTTTGTTAAAAAACATATTGAGACTTAACATATTTTGCCAATTTTTCTTATAAAATGTTAACCAATCTTTATATAACTTTGTACGTATAAACTATGGTTCAAAGTAATAATTAAAATAATCATTTCTTATACAGTTGAACCACGAGGGTATACCTAAAATCTTCGAGTTATGGAGATTTTGTTTTCTAGTGTATTTAGAGCAAATACTCATTCTTCTTCCACCTTCAAAAAAATTCAATAATTATGAATGAATAAAATCAACAAGTGTATAAAAGAATACTCGTGTCATTCGAATTTTGTAAGGGAAGAATGAGAGTACTCGGTCACTTGTTTTAAACGCACTATTATCGAAGTTTTTGAAGGAGACAGTTTTAACAAATAAAAATTCGACATACAAGGACTTTAAAGAAGGTCTAATACACTGAGACACTGTCGAATGGTCCGTAACTAACAGGTAACGATGGCAATTAAAGCACCTCGATTCGTTGCGAATCTATTTTAAAAACGTCACACAAAAATTCAGAGTGATTTTGTAGAAACAATGAAATGTATATAACATGTAATAATAATTTTCATTCTAGTTCACACAAAGCGAGGAAAAAATTAAATAATTGATGACGCGACTGAACCCATAAAATCTACCCTGTTATGATTTCATTACTTTCATAGTAAGTAACATAGATAAGCTAACAATCAAATTACATAAATATGTATAATATTTATTTAAGAATATATTTCACCGATTTGAATGAACTTGAAATTAATCATGGCAACTGAAACACTTCTGACCTTTTTGAATCTGTACTGTATGACGAAAAAGTCGAATCCCTTCGAACATGTTTCGACACCTAGAACTCTTGAAAGTCTTGATAAGTCTTGATTTTTGAATTTTGGTAGGTTTTGAGTCTTGAAAATTTTTGATGTATTAAAAGTATCGATAATTTTGAAAGTTTTGAGAGATTTGATAGATCTTGAGAGTGGAGAATAATTCAATATCTTAGAAGCACTTTCAATATGTATTTTTGCTCAAACAGTACTATTAACATAAAGTATTAAAGAAAGTTTGAAAAATTTTGTAAAAATTCTAAATTTTGCGGCAGAGCTTCTACTGCGATTGAAGCTTGCATCCACGTTTTTAAGTATAAATTGGCAAGAAAAATACAAATGTCCCGAATCCCAGTGGTCTCTTCGTTAGTCAAAGTAAATTCTTCTCTGAATAAATATATTTTTAAATAATATATTGCCTTGGCCATCCATCGAGCGTGATGAAAAGCTCCCGGAGCTCGAGAAGCATAATTTTTTGCAAAATTTTCGCCTAAGAAAATAATTGTGAGTTCCAAAAATTCTCGGTAATCTTCCCGTGGTTGCTGTTTGTGTTTTAAAGTTTGCATTGCAAACTCACATTTCAATATATTTACGAATTAAACATTTAAGAAACAAACTTTTGGAGCGTATTAATTAATTAATTAATTTAATATCTCTGTTAGTTATGAATATATTAAAAAGCTCTTTAAACAAAAGTTGTAGGATATAAGAATGTGAATATAATGATAAAAAGAAAATTTTTTTTCAAGATCATGTTTTCGAGTTTTCAAGGTCACGGGTGTTTTTTCTATTAATAACTGTTTATGTTATCTGTGTATCTTTAAAGAGAAAAAAAAGACAAATTCAACGATATATCACAACATATATTTATGTTAAAATTAAAAAATTAAAAAATGTTCAAACTTGATGCGCGTCCATTTCCCATGCTCCAATTGACCCCAAATTTTTTCCAGATCATTTTCTTAGCAAGTGTCACAATTCTGAGGGGTGAGACTAAAAGAATCTAGCAAAATAACTTTTGTCAAGTATAGCTAAGGTCCACCCTAGTATGTACTAATACTTCCCAACAATGGCTGTCAAAGATAAACAAAAGTTAAAGAAAATAGAATAGGAAATAGAAATACAAAATGTGTGCAAACTAATTCCTGATCCCACCTCCATATTAAACAAATTTTGTAAGATATTAATAATAAAGAAAGTAATGTTACGTGCTGTGCGTCTGAAAGTATCTGAGCGGTTTTTCCTTAGCACATGGGTAACAGTACACAAAAAAAGGCATTTTAGATCTTGTCAGAGATAAGGGGTATTTTAGGATCGTCGAGTTTCAGACCCATGCGGGCCTTTTCATTAAGACTTAATTATTACTAAATAGACAAAAATAAGATTGATATCTATTTACATTTGAACGAATAACGAATATAGTTTGAACAATTAACTTGTGGACATCATAATGGGAAAATTGACATAGTAATTTAGGACAATAAATTATAAACATTAATGAGTATACAATATCAATTTAGAAATAATAATAGTAACTATGGAAAATTGACAATGATAGAACACTTTAAACGGAATTCTAATATAATCATACTGTGATGTAACGTATAAGAAAAATTTCTTACTTAAAAGAAAACAGAAAATTTCGAACTCACCAATCTAATCTCAAATTTTCATTTATATAATTTTTACAAGTTTTGGTTCTTCTCTCTTTCTCTTTTTCTCTTTCTTGTGGGTATACTTATATACTTGTGGGAAGAGAAACACTCGCACACCTTAACTACTAATATTACTACGAATAACAAAAATTACAATTAAAGATAATAAAACTAATACGATAATTATAAGAATTTAGAATTTGCACACATTGTTATAATGAAAGTTATATATATTAAATAAAAAAAATTGAATAATAATAATTATTAACTGTGACGAAAAATCAAAGTCCTTTCCCTGAAAACTATAAGAAAACTTTGCTTAACTAACTTCGTGAATTCACGACACGTACCTCGCGATTTCTTGTCAATGAATATCGCAACTTTGCGCTTTCGAAAACGTCTAGAAGCGGTTCACTCCGACGAAACTGTTTACGCTGCATTTTTTTGTTACGCCCAATTAAAAGCGACTTTGTTGCGAGTTTACGAGCCGCGCTCGTTGGGACCCTGCTATTCGCGCCTATTTTCTTCATCTCCATCCTCACCCTGCTTCCGCACATCTCTTCCTTACAATAGTATATAAAATTCATATAATACATTTTCTTCATACTTGAAACGACTTACACATTTGAACCATACATGTCAAGCACATAAACGCAAGAATTTCATTACAGTAGAATTTCGATTATGATTAGACACTAAAACAATAAACAGTAGTTTGTTGAAGAAAATGAAACTAGTTATTCCGTGGTACTTTGGATGCTTAAGGTTATTACAATTAGATTACTAAAATTCGTTTTGTTACTGGAATATTGAAATAAACATATAAGGTAAGGAAAATTAAACGTTGATCAATAAAGAGAGAAATTCGAAATAAAGATGTAAAGTTTACGGTTTTGACTTTTTTCTGAAACTATACAACTTGGAACGTGAGTTCCTAGAACAGCGCATTCCATCGCCGACTGTTGAAAGTCACTTTACAAACAGTTTTTAGTTACGGCGGAAATTATAATTATACAATAATAATTTAGTGTGGTTAGGCTGACTAGCAGTTAAGAATTATGAGTTTAAAATGCAATTGGTAAGAAATAGTAAGATTTGAATTGGGTATTTCGGGTAACGATAACTCTGAGGAAAGAAGGGGCTCGAATTACTTGCTATTATTATGAGTATATATCTCGACTAGGGAAATTCCCAAAATTCTAGGCATTGTCGAGACATTTGTACAATAATTTAGTTCGGTACGTAACAAAATACTAACCAAGTTCTTAAAACCAATCGAAAATTTTAAGACTTTTAAACCAATCAAGATTTTTAAGATACCCAAAATTTCCGAGACGTTCAAAACGTATCGAAATTTTATAGATTCTAAACTCAAAACTTTGAAGAACTTTAGGTTTACAAGGGAAACGTCAGACATGACTTACACAGGTTTCAACGAAATTTGGAAGAGTGATACATCTATATCTACAACAAACGTATCTATTAGGTAGTTGGAAAAGTCATGTCGCATTTGAGTTCATGAAGAACCCAAATATCAAGCCTGCTTACGTATCCCAACTTTTTCATGTGGTCGTAAACGCTTGAATAATGGATGTTCAATGTTTCTGCTATCTCTCGTGTCGTGTAACGTTGGTTCGACTCGATTAATGCCTTGATTTTGTCGTCATCAACCTCGGTGGGCCTTCCTGATCGAGGAGTGTCGCTAAGATTAAAATCACCAGCACGAAATTTTTTAAACCATCGTTGGCATTGACGTTCTTGTAGAGCATTGTCACCGTAAACTTTACGCAACTTTGGACGCGTTTGACGCGCGTTCTTCCATTTACGAAAGTAAAACAGTAAAATATGGCGAAAATGCACAGTTTGCTCTTCCATTTTACCCTGGTTGTAAAATTTCCAAAACTCAACCAAATCGTTCAATTATTTTTTAGAATGAAGCTAGCACCTCAAAACTGAACTAACGCCATCTGTTAGCCGAAATGCGTCATGACTTTTCCGACTACCTAATATAATTTTAACTGTAGATATCGGACCAATTATGAGACAATTAGGTGTACAGTTTGTAAGAACCGCGTAGTCAAATATACTGGCGTCCGATCCTATCATGAGAATATTTTTTTTCTACACTTTTCCATAAAACACATTTGCTAAAGTTATAGTAATGTACATTATTTTGTACATTTATATTAAACTTATAATTTACGCGTATACTTATATTTTACATAGAATTGTTTGCAATTATAAGTCAATAAATAGTGTATTGCAAATTCGTAAAATAATGTGCATTATTGTAACTTTAGCATAATTGGTTTTTATGAAAAAAGTCTAGAACAAAAGATATTTTCGTGATGGAATCAAACTCCAGACAAACAGCTTGTAGTCAGTGACGTTTGCCACTGACTGATAGTGACGTCTCTCACAGCTGCTATTGAGTGGCTGTCCTTACTATTCAAATATACCTGACTACGCGATTCATACAAACTCTACACCTAATTTTCTCATAATTGACTCGATATCTACGACTAAAATTATGGATAAGTTTGTTGTAGATATAGACATATCACTCTACCAAATTTCGTTGAAATTGGAGTGTCATGTCTAGTGTTTCTCCTGTTAGAATTATGTTCGAAGTGATTCAAATCTTCATAGTCTTGACAAATCAAATCGCTTCGAAATTGAGATTTAAACTCACATCAATATCAAGAGGTTGCGATAACTAATTACTTCCAGCTATAGAAGCAGTGGTGATAGAGGTTTGACTTATAGAGATAAACTTCCCCTAGTAAAAATTTAGTTATTCCAAATTCGAGTTGCAGAGATAAGCATATAGCAAATAAATCGAGTTAAGGTAAGTCTATATTTTAACTTGCAGATGTTTACACAGTGGAGTAACAGGGAATAAACAAAATTGTAATCTTATAGAAGTTCGAGTTACAAAATACGTTTTCATATACGTTCGAGGAGTAAAACGGAATAAAGGTAAGCAAAACAGAACATCAATGTCTTTTGTAGATAATAGCTACGAATGAGTTGTTATCGTGTGACACAAAACCAAACGATTCTTGTAACAATTTATCAAAGACTGGCGCACACATTATTTATCATTTGATAAAGTTGAAGACATTTCCGGTGTCGAAGTTTCAATACTATGTTAGCGTTACCATCACTTTTTTCCATCGTATTCTACAGAGTGAGTCTAGTAACTGGTCCGGGTTATAACTCTATTCCTATTGAAGGTCGAAAAAAATTGTAGAGAAAAATTTTATATTGTTTGACAAGTTCTATCGTGTAGTACGATTTTTTCAAGAGTGCATCACAGCTGCAATGTGCAATTGCATTTGCTATTTAAATAGCACCATACAATTTTTTTGTATAAGTTCTAAAAACACAAAAATCCTATCATTATAGAAACACAAAAAAGTATTCAGATACAATGTAGAAAAAACTAATACTTTTCAAGATATTTAACTTTTTATTAACATTTACAATCAATGTGCAAATGTTCCATCATTGCATTCTAAACGTTTTCTTACGGTTTTTGTACGCTTTCCATTACATTTTTCAGTTGCTGACTTTTCATTTCCTTAGAATTAATTTAATGCTTTTTTATACTTTTATATTTGTATTTACGTATCTTTAATAATTTTCATAGTATTTTACAATATTTTTTATCTCCTAATATAATAGCTATATTTTTATATCTAGAATATACATTTATAAATCTCTTAAATAATTTAATAGTTTTGTTTAGATGTTATATAAATATTGATTTTCTTTTATAAAACAACGTTTTTATTGAAGCGGTCGGCCTAATAAGAACACTAAGCCACATTGGGCTCATATTGAGAATATTAATTTTAAAGATTTTCATTCAATACTAAAATAATGTTCAAATTTATTGAATTTGTGCTGTACTGCATAAATTCTTTTTCATGTTATATGCATATTATTGCATACTCATACAGTTTCTGTGTTCAATCAGTTTCTTGCTTATCCACGATGTTAAATTGTGTGTGACTTTTGATGTTGTTGACTCAACATAACATAAATATTTTAATGGACAACAATAATGTTTAAGTGTATGCATGTCCTGAAGACGTGCTGTATCAACATCCTCAGAACATTTTAAATATTAATATTTTAAAAAGTGTATAAGAAACGTATTCCGAATGTTAAAAATTACTAAACAAAACGTTTCCTATACTTTTTATAAACGTTCTAATAGTCTTACACGAGACGAAGTGATGGTAAACTAGGTCATTTTTAATGTTGACCCGTGCTAAATTCGCCTATCCGGACATTATGATACATAAATATCTATAATTTGTAGATTTGATTATCTTTACGATAAATATACACATTTGGGAAATATAAACTGAAGCGTTTTAACTATTTGTTACACCTACAAAACAGTTGTTCTTAGAACATCTAAAATTTTGCTCCTCGAAACGTCTACGAAATTTATAAGATGGATGTTTTTGCTACGCCTGAAATTTAATTTTTCAGAAAATTTAAAAGATTTTTAAAGCGAACGTTCTTAGAATATACAAAATGTAAGCGTTAAAAACATCCATAGAACTTTCCAACACATGCAAAATTCAAGCCTTAGGAACATCCGTGAGACTTAAAAAACGGACGTTCCTGGAATATACGAAATTGAAGTCCTGAGAATTGTAGGCTTAAAAAATGTATGTTTCTAGGATCTTCGCAAATTAGGTCTTAAGAACATCCTAAGGATGTTCAAAATCGACATAGGACGTTACAATGTAAATTGAATATAAAACGAACGTCCTTTGGATATACGGTGTTATCTAGGTTTGAATAATAATTACTGGAATATGTTAATACACTAATACTTACTAAAATGTTTCCTTCGGGAAAGTCCAAAATTTCAACGCGTAAGCAAAGCACCTCCTCTTGCACCCCACCCCAAGATACCACACGACGTTTTGAAGACATCTATTTTATGTCCATTTTATGCTTGAACGTCTTACAACGCAATTTGGACGCATTTTTTGTCTGAACGTGTTATAGACGTCTTTAAGACATTTTTAAGGCGTTTCTGTGCCATATGGGCCGTAAAAGGGCCTAATCTCTCTTTCCTAATTAGAAGAATATTAATGTACCGTGGTCATACAATTCGAATTCAACGAAATATTCATTTCATATTTTGGATGTTTTCATATGTTTCATGGATTAGCGGGTTTACCTCTCTCTCGCTTACACGTTGAGGTTTTGAACATCACTGAAGGTGATATTTACTAATATTTCGGTAATTATCTAAACAAGGGCTCAAGTATTAGAAAAAATACATTCACCATGATGAGTTTATAGAAGTAATAGATAAGTTGCGGGCACAGGATCATGCGTATGCTATTACGGACGCATACGTATAAGTAGATTTCAATGTAATGGTATTGACAGTTTCTTGTAAATATTTCAGAAATTAAAACTGAGCGACGGTAACATGTATAGAAAAAACTTACTCAAAATAGTGACCGTAACACGTTTATATTTTAAGGTCAAAATCGAAGGGGTGGCCCCTTTTCTATATAATTACCAAAACATTTTGTCCTGGCATCTGCTAATATTAGGCTAGAATCAGGTCAGAATAATGACGGTAGGGAGGCGGGAGAAGGGACAAGCTAAAGAAAACTCACTTTTTCATGTATTAAAATAAATTTTTTGAAAATACTTTAAAAAAACATTATTTTCGATTTAATTAATATTTTTATCGAAAATCACATGTAATTGAAAACATATTTTACAAACTTCCATTAACTTTGGATCAAGGATTGAAAACAGATTTCCTTTATGAAATCAGGGAATGTTGGAATATAACATCGAACAGCCGCTTCTCCCGCTTTTCATATCAGGAATGACATCAATCGTTGCTCAGCCCCGGGCCACACAAAACCTTAATCCAACTCTGGCTAGAGTCGGTAGAATTTTAAATTTAAGAAAATAATTTGTAATATAGGTGGAATTTCCCAAGAGTGGCGTAGCTGATGGCGGGGAGGCAGCGGTCGCCCCAGGCGGCATTTTTCACGTGAGATACAATTTGATTTTTCGACATTTGTTTTATTTATGTTAACTTAGTCATTTTTATTATTTAATTAATAATTAGCTTTTACCAACTATAATTACAAGTAAAATTAATAAACTATAAATACAAGGTGTTCCAAAGCTGATGATATAGGCAGAGAGGAAATGATTCTACATGAAAAGATAAGTCGAAAACGCACAATACAATTTGTCGATATCGTACTTCATTTTCGAGAAAATTAAGTTTCAATTTCGATTAGGTACTAATGTACACAAATTTAGTCGACAACGAGATATAGCAATTCCAATAAAACAGTAGGGTATTGGCCCTTCACACTTCTAACAATCGACGTTGCGGTGACAAACCGAGGACCCAGGTACAAACCAACGTATTCTTTCCTGATTCCTTCCAATTCAGAGCCTCGGGAGTTACAAAAGTAATGAAAAAATTTTAAATTACTAAAACTCACCATTTAACATCGACTTCACTAAAAGGTAAAATTGTTTTTACATTACTTTCTTTACTATTTGTAATATTTGATTAATTATTAATACTGTACTGATGATAATAAATTGTTGAATAATGAATTTTATAGAATTAAGACTTGTTTACCTCTTTTGCTACCTCTGGGGCCTCGAATTGGCAGGAATCAGGAAAAAATACGTTGGTTCATACCTGGGTCCTCAGTTGGCCACCGCAACGCCAATTGTTAAAAGTGTGCAGAACCGATACTCTGCTGCTTTAATGAAATTGCTATATTCCGCCGTCGATTATATAGTTTTGAGTAAGGGTACACGGGGTAACATTTACAATCTTCCTCTTATCCTGATGATCAGTGACTGTCTCTACGGTTCGCTAAAAGCATTTTGTTTTCCCTGTTTACCTCTCAAGTACCTGAAACTGTACGTCGGTACACTTGTACTCGATTAAAATTCAAAGTCAATTTTCTCGATAACTACATCATCGTTTTATTTTTTCACGTAGTCACCCCCTTTCCGCTTGTATCAGTTTTGGGACATCCTTATAACAAAACCGTTACATTTCTTCATTGTATCGTAATTCGATTAATCGAATCGAATCATCATCAACGATTTTATTAACAGAACAGCAAGAAAAATAACATCGTAAAATGTTGAAATTTATATTTTACTCTTAAACATAGTGCTTTCATTTATTTTTCTACACGTTGTTTTGATTTTTTGTAGTATGTTTTTCATTTGTATTCAGAGAAGCGGCAAACTCAGTAAAGTCCTAAAAATGTTCAGAAGACGTCTTTAAGACGTCCGAAGTTACAAATTAGTACATCTTAAAAACATCTAAATTATGTCCATACAACGCGACGTTCAGACTTAGAATGGACATCTTTGAGACATCGTGTGATATCTGGATTAACAAAAGGAGGGAAACTATTTTTGTGAGATTTAATAGTAAGAATTGATAAATTAATAAATTAATTGCTAAAGTAAAAGAGTTGCAATTTGCAGAAAATAATAAATTACTGTCTAATACTGAGCAACTATTTAATTAGTATTAGATTAGTTTAGGTCTAAATGATTAAAACTATTGATAAAAAAAGCATTTAAATTTTATTTTTGCGTATATCGTAAAGAAAATAATATTTTCTTAATCTGTACATTCTACGTGTGTCCAACCTTCATATTCGATACACTGTACCCGATATTCATCAAATAATTCCTTGCAAGTTATGTACACAGTGGGTGACTTCTTTATTAGAGTCTAGCTTTCAATTTTTTGTTAACGAATTAAAACTACAGATAAAAGGAAATTAACCTGTACTCACAAATTTCTATATGATACAGTAGACTATTAGTTTCTGGCTGCGAGGCATTCCAACTTTTATGTACAAAGATTAAAGTACATGAGCCGTAAGAAGGTGCAAAAGAAGTGCTAGAGGTTGAACGTCCATTCAAGTGTGTATTTATGCTATATGTCAATTTTTTATAGCCTCGTAAAATATTGGATGAAAATTAACATCAAACAATTTTTATTCAATTCATTAAAGAATACTTATTATTAATAATATAATTTTTTATAGTAAAAGAAATAAATTAGTTTTTATTGAAGTGCAAATAACAATATAATAAAAATAATTTAAGACTTAACAATTGATACAAATTATAATATTAATCTGGAATATCTTAATCGTTCTGAAGTTCATTATTCAGATCACTGATTGTTTCTTGTGATGTTGAAACATGCAGACATGCTGTAACCATATATACGTAATAAATACTGCTACGCATAACTTATTTGTAACATATATCAATAAAAATTGTTATTGAAATTATTTGCATGTGTGGCAGAAATTAACCCTTTGCATTCTAAAGCTCCGAGTTTCCATTCATTTTGTCCCCTTGAAGAAGATAACTGAGTGCAAAGAGCTATTTCAAAATAATATTGTACTCAATGGAAGAAACCAATTCCGGAATCTTTAGTTTTTATGCTTCATAATTATACAAATAATTCTATTACTATACGTTGAAAGAAACTGATGTTGATCGACGCTATTTAATATATACTATTAAATTATGTAAGATTTTATCTTCTTATTTTTATTAAATGAGTCTCAATTTTTTTATTATTTTAAGGTTGAGTGCAGAAAGGAAAATGTAGAAGTATTACATGTGTAATTTTCAAGTTAAAGAATAGAGGCAAGAACATATCACTGTGTAGTTTACAAAAGAACTATTAAAACAGTGCCATCAATGTGGGTATCAGATGATATCTGCCAATGACCATTACTGCCACAAAATTGTCTGATAAACACCATTAAAAAATTGGAAAAAGTATAAAACAAAATAAAACATACAATTAAAGTTTTTAGAAAACTTTTAATAAATTGAAGTTTATCAAAGTTTTATAAATTTTTGTATAGCAGAAAAAATAATGACTATTTAATGCTTCCAAATGATTATATCAAAGCTAGATCTAAGACAAAAGATGCAGGAGAAATCAACTGTAATTGTAAATGAAACATTACATAAAAAAAAAGAGAAAGCAAAAATATTTTATGATTTCCTTGAGTGATGAATTACTTGTTTTCAATGGCTTTTTGATACTCACACCTCCAAGAGGAAAAAATCAAAGAAAAATAGGTATACAAATAAAAAAGAGAGATATACTATGAAACATTATATCATTTATAGCTACTAGCTTTTTGAATTATAACTATATACTTTAGATCATAATGTAGATGAAAATAATGATAATGTAATTATAAGAATTGGAAACAACAGAAATCATATAAAAAATTTTGCTGTAGTAAGTTAATTGACACATGTACATAAAATTATTTAAAAAGGAAAATATTGTTAAATATGTATAAGTATAGTTAAGAAATATAATATTTAATGAAAACTTTACAGGATGTAAAAATACAACTTTTTACAAAAACTGCAAAGATATAAATGAATATTTAAAGTTATTATTGAACAAAATCATTTGTTATAAAAACTCCTAACAAATGGTTTAAATGAAATTAAAGCATAAAAAAATGATTTAAAAGAAAAAAGGAATTCCATAATAGAAACAGTTAGTTTTGTAATATGTAATTATCATATGTAATATGTAATTATTAATTTTGGTTGATTTAAATATTCAACTGAAATTTTGATATTAGCAAGAATGAGTGGTAAAGGGTGGTATTTATATAGCAGTGGCTGAAAAGGGCTTGTTATACATCTATTCTAAATCAATATTCTAAAATGTTTGAAAAACGTTCTACACAACATCCACATGATTTTTTAGACAGTTACATATTTATTAAAATAAAATTAAACTTTATAAAAGTTCCTTTCATTTGACATATCAAGTTCAAACAACAAAAGCAATAAAGTAGAGTTATAAAACATGAATATTTACTCGTAGATGTTTGAATAAGCTATGAAGGATGTTGAGATCATAAAAGAGATGTTATGAAATTACAATTTTCTGTTAGAAACTCTTTTCAAGCACTGCTGTATAAATACTTCACTCTACCTTTTATTCTACCGATATCTGTAAGATATTCTGGAATATCTGCAGCTAATATCTTTAAGACATATATACATATATATAAATTAAATATTTATATTTATTTTATTAATAATTAAATAAATTAATTAACACTAATATATCAATATCTAAGCTGAGTTAGATAATAAATTAAATATTTACTTTAGGAGGAATAAATATTTAGATCATCAAGGATTGAATAGATAAATTAGTATTAATGTATATGGTAAGCAGTTGAAGGGAAAAAAATCAAGGAAAATAATATAAAATTATATTTGTATATATGTGGGTATATTCTTATTATAAGAAATAATTGAAAAGTGGTAAAAAATTTATGTAAATATGTTGTATGTAGAATGTTGTACCCCTATATAATTATTTGATCAGTTTTTATTTGTATAGTCTACAAGGTGTACCAAGGGAAACGCAAATGTAATTTAAAAGATTTTCATTGTCTGGAAAATCGAAATATCAATAATTGTAATACTAGAAATCTTTTAAATAGCATTTGCACTTTCCTTGGTGCGTATACTTTTAAACTGTTTGATACACTGTACATATACATATACAGAGTGTAACAATTATAGCCTTTAATATTTTAAGGGATAATAGAGAATCCATGTATTGAAGCACAAAATATCTTTTTTTTGCAATAGTAATATCTTACTATTTAATAATTAATGGATTTTGTAATTTTACAGATGCATTAGAAGACATAAATAAAGCGAAAAAGGCTTAATACGTTTTGTTGTATTTCTTATGGTTTAACTTTTATAAAGTTTTTAAAATCCAAGGTCCGCTTCTTACAAACATCTTAGATATTTAAAGATAAAATAATGTATTCAGACTTTTTTAATCTATTTTCATCCTTCAATGTATCTGCAAAATTACAATATTTTCTAATTGTTAATAAAGCATTATTAGTGCAAAACAAAAGAAGATCGACAGTAGTACTATGTCATAGGATCCTTTGTCTCCAATTTTTACATTACTATACACACATGCTGTACTGTGTAAAGCATTTGCTGAAACACAGTTTAGTTCTAGAGTGCATTATACCTTTCTAAATCTGTTTATAGTTAAGTTGTATTCTTAATGTTTCAAGTGACCAAATTTTCAGCTATTTGTGATATAATCAAAAAAATAAATTATGTAAGCTAAAAATTGAATTTTATTGAAAACATTTTTGTTTTGTAAAGATTAACAGTCTTCTAATTTAGATGTTATTTAAATTACAGAGACAGAAACGCAAAATTATATTTTACTTCATGGAAAGTACAATAAGTATAATGAATTCGTCACACCCTTCGTGCGAAGCGCGAAAGTTTACCGCAGCCATTTTGTTCGTACTTTCTTAGAGTTTTTCCACTACTTTCCATCGACATGGTTACCAAACCAAAATTTTGTATTGTTGGTAGCAAACATGCATTGCACGCTATAATTTTAATTTTGTTTGTGTCGAGCAGTGTTACACTGCATCCTTGTTGGAATGTTCTGTGACTTCTGTGTTGAACAGTGTTACACTGTCATCTGTATTTCTACCTAGAAAGCATCCACTGATAACTGACACTTGTTTACTCATTTTAGTTCTCCCGTTTTCTCTGAAATTATAGACAGCGCTGCAAACGTAGCTTTCATTTATCATATACATATGGTGAAAGGCGCAAGCGAGAATCTATGAAAAAGTACTGTTAGTACTTAGTACTACTAAGAATGCTCTGTGGTATGACATATGTACAGTGTACAATATAAAATCTACATTTTGTTAAATAAAGAGCTAATAAACGATGGAAAAACTACAATTAGAAAATGTTTTGAATGCTCAGTATAATAAGAAATATAATGGTTTTATTCAATATGGAACTGCAGGCTTTAGAACAAAGTAAGTTTCTTATTTTTTTTTAGTAATAGTAAATAACTATTTATTTAACAACTTGAAAGTAATCATACATGTGTGTAGGTATTCATGTTAATGAATAAGTAAAGTGTATGTACTTACTGACTTTTTATCTTTCCAAACTTATCTTTGTTAAGTATTTTTTTAATACTATTGCTGTTCAAAATAATGTTAATAGATACGCTTTGAATAAATGTTACTGTAATTTCTCATTTGTCTTCTATATTATTATAGATTTGTAAATCACCATATGTTAAAGCAGTGATATGTTCATTTTTATAGCTTTTATTTGTACTATGAAACATTTTAGTTTTTTCTTGTTCAATTTATATCAGCTATAACTATAATTCACTATATATACATAATTGTAAGATAAAACGCTATAAGTCATCTATTAAATAATATTTTTCAATAAAGGCACATTTGGAATAATATGGATGCATTTCTCTCACTATCATCTATTATTTTATAAAAGAAAATACTATGTTTCGAAAAAAAAAAAACCATGTAGATTGGTATATCCCTATCATTTTGCCATTTTTAAATAAAAATATCTCCTAAACTGATGTTTTTTGATATAAGGGGCTTAATACTTCTTTGTAGAAAATGATGAATTGCGTTGACTATGTTAAAAAATATATGATTCCTGTTTAAAAAATGTAGTTGACTTTCATATCCCGTCTATTCCTCTACCTATAAAAAAAATGATTAACATCAGAATATTATATGCTTTTTGAAAGCACAAGTAAGTTTCCTCAGATAAATTTTTTTCTATTGTTAACAACAAAGGAGTTATTAAGGTAGCCTATTTTAATTGTCTTACCCTATACATAACAATTTATTTCATATACAAGATGGTTGATATTAGATGTCAGAAATTTTAAGAAGTGATTCTATATGCCAAAATACAACAAAACTTGAGAATGATGAAATAAATTGCATTTAAGGCTTGCCTTGTGAGATATTACTCATGAAAAATATATCTAAAGTGTATAAGAAATGTGTCTGACTTGAGAACATATTCTATTGATATTGTTGCATTTGACCTGGCTATAATGCATATCAGCAATAGAATAAGTTTTAAGTCAGACACATTTCTTATATACTTTAGATATATTTTTTATGAGTAATAACTCAGAAGCCAAGCCTTAAATGCAATTTACTTTGTTATTCTTAACTTTTATTGTATTTTAGCACATGGAATCACTCCTTGATATTTCTGACACCTATTGTTATCGAACATCCTATACGTTTTTATATATTTTATATACCTTAGATGTGCTGTGTTAGATGTCATTTCTTTTTAAATGTATATTTCCAAATTTTATTTTAGAGCAGAATATCTTGATCATGTTCTCTACAGAATGGGACTTTTGGCAGTGTTAAGATCTAAAAGTAAAAATGGTAAGATCAAATGAAAATCTAGTTACATATTTATCTGTTTCGTTATTAATTTAAAAATTTATTTCTTTATTATAGCTGCAATTGGTTTAATGATCACTGCAAGTCACAATATTGAATCAGATAATGGTGTGAAATTAATAGACCCAGCTGGTGAAATGTTAGAGGCATCTTGGGAAACCATAGCAACTAATATAGCAAATGTAGAAGATGCAAAATTACTTTCTACAGTAGAACAAATTATAAAAGAACAAAACATTAATATGTCTGTAAATGCAACTATAATAACTGGCAGAGATACAAGAAATAGTAGTCCTATGTTATTAAATGCTGCAATTGCAGGAATTCAAGCTTTACAAGGAACTGTAAGAAATTTTGATGTAGTTACAACTCCTCAATTGCATTATCTTGTTGTATGTATAAATACTAGTAACAGGTATGGTGATCCCTCATTGGATGGTTATTATACAAAATTATCTAAAGCATTTAAGCATATGAGACAAAATAACATTAATAATGGACAGTACATAGCAGAAGTATCATTAGATGCTGCTAATGGCGTTGGTGCTAGTGCTCTAAAAGAATTTCAAAAGCATTTGAGAACAGCAATTAAAATCAATATTTATAACGATGGTAACGGTGAATTAAATCATATGGTATAATTTTTTATATTATTGATATACAGTGGAGAACAAAAGAAAATTTAAAATTTGAGATTGTTGTACATGAATATTGCTATTTTCTATATTAGAGCATCTATTCCGATGTTCCATAATTCCTTTGTGTATTATAAAATGTACAGCTTACTTTTGTTTCGTTTATCTTTTAAATTTTCTTTGGTCCACAACTGTATGTAAGTTAATTTAGATATATTTCAGTCATTTGTAAGCAAAATCAATTTATAGTGTGGAGCTGATTACGTTAAAGTGAAACACGAACCACCCATAAATTTTCCTTTGAATTCAAATGTTAGATGTGCATCTATAGATGGTGATGCTGATAGAATAGTTTACTTTTATCTAGATGAAAGTAGAAATTTTCATCTTCTGGATGGTGATCGGATAGCAACACTTATTGCAGGATATTTTAAAGAACTTCTACAAGAATGTCGTTTATCGTTTCAACTTGGTTTAGTTCAAACAGCATATGCTAATGGTGGTTCTACTAACTACATCTCAAATACACTGGTACATTAACATTATTAACTTCTATATAAAGTTCTAAATGACGCAGGTTATAACTGTTATTACTTTTTAGCAAATTCCTGTTGCGTGTGTGCCAACTGGTATTAAGCATCTCCATAACAAAGCATTAGAATTTGATATAGGAATATATTTTGAAGCAAATGGACATGGAACTGTAGTATTTAAGAACACTGTCGTTGAAACGATAAAAAATGTTGCTGCAAATTTAGAGTAAGTTTTATTTAAGTGGAGCATTATTAACATTTGATTTTACTATCCATTTTATTATTTTGCTCCATGATTTAAACATTCAATATCTTTAGGGAACTTCGGAAATTTAGATCTTGTTATTCTGTTCACTTGTGGCATTACTCATAAACAAGTAGCTCTTTATAATCACCTGTTAGCAGAAAATTCAGATGAATTACTTTATTATAAGGATTTCCTTAGTAGTACTTTTTATCCTCGCGAAAATTAATATAAATCGTATTATCACGAAAGCGGTATTAATATTTTTTCTTCTTCCTTAAAATGAAACTAATTATAATTATATTTTTCAGATTACCTGTTACTGAAAGAACAGCGGCTACTAAATTAGTAAATATAATTGATCTAATAAATCAAACAGTTGGTGATGCTCTTAGTGATATGTTACTAGTAGAAACAATTTTGCACGCGAAAGGCTGGGGTATCGTAGATTGGGAAAGAAAATATGAAGATCTACCGAATAAACAGTTGAAAATAAAAGTTAGCAATAAAAATGTTATAACAACAACTGATGCAGGAAGGCGATGTGTAACGCCAGAAGGATTGCAAGATGAAATTGATAAAGTAGTATCACAGTATAAAAAAGGTCGATCCTTTGTCAGGTGAATATCATTTTAATTACAGTTTATAAATAAGTTAATTCCTTGCATTGCTATAAAGTGTTTAGCTTAGTTTTTTTTCTTGCAACTCAAAATTTCTTAATAGAATACAGTTAGATATGTCAGAGCAGCTGACATATTACCGACAAAATTAGGCAAAAACATAGGTTTATGAGAATCAACTTGTCGTCCATAAGGAAATAAATGAGATGATTTATTTATTTAGTAATACGTGCGTTACAAGGTAGAGCAAAAACCGACCATTCACAGCTGTGAAATTTAAACATTTTTACGTAATTTAGGGAATGTTTTGAACGAAATCATGACTAGACTGCGCTACATTGAACTTTTTTCTTTCTAATGAACCTTTTTCCATCGTCTTGTATAAGAACAAAAAGTCAATTCCCGTAAACCTATGCCTTTGTCTAATTTTGATACCTTGACTGCCATATCACCCGTCTGTGAATGACAATTTTTATGATTGTGAATAATAGTAAGTTACACAATTATGAATGATAGTTATATATAGAGTTTTAATTATAGCTAGTGAAAGTGGAAAAACACTTTAAAATAATTGTGAAAATGAAATAAGAACAATTTTTTTTAAACGTGAACTCACTGCTAAAGTTACAGAGTTTTTCATGAATTTAAGGTGGCAGTCAATGCGTTAAAAGCTTTGTATTTTAATGAAATAGTTAAATCAGCCATTTGATTAATCTGGTAATTCTAGTATTGTTAACATTTATTTGGTTGTGTAAAATAGATTGTGCATATGGTCAATTCACAGACGTTACTTCCCCTAAATTAGCTAACCGTGTCTCACACTTTGAATTGACAATATACCCAAGAAGTAAAACCTTCAGGTCTTATAACCGTTTCAGCACCGTTGTTTTTACCACTTCAAGAGAGTGGCACGTTTTTAGACAATGATCATTTTTCTACAATATACAGTTTTTTGAATTGTCCAAATTGTAATAGTTAAATTTGCGATAGTAAACGTCTTGCGGGTACGCGATTTAAGGAAAATACATGTCTATTATAGATAGTGTATTGCTGTGAATTATTATCCAAGAGTAATTCTGATCTTTTTTAATCAAATTTTCTGAATCATTATATTATCTTCAAACACTTATTTCTATCAAGATTGAAATCAACAAATATGACATTTATGTTTAGATTTGTACGTATTGCATATAGTATTATGCTCTTAACTAAACTTCTAAATAATATTCTTTCTCTCACAATGTTATTTTTCAATATTCTAGACCTAATCCCTAAATTTGTTTCCTTATAATCAATGACTTTTTCGTTGTTTTTTTAACTGTGTTTCAACATGTATACGTATTACAGACCATCTGGGACGGAAGATATTGTACGAGTGTATGCAGAATGCGAAGATTCAAATGATCTTAATAAAATGGTTATAGATGTAGCTTTATTAGTCTATAGACGTGCAGGTGGAGTTGGAGCTGAACCTCAGCTTTAGTGATACGAAACATTTCGCTAGTATAACTACTTTATGCACACATTATAAAGTATTATATACTTTAAACTTATTTTTCTACTGATTTTGAAATAAGAAAGATAGAAATTTTTAATGAAAAATCCTGTGTTATAACAGACTAAAATTTGTTTACTTTGTTTTGACGCTGTTACATTATGATAATATGTTAAAATTATTACGTCATAATGATATGAACTATTTTTATATACTCTTTATATTGTTTGTATATATTAATGTGTATACTTGTAATAAAATGTGATGGTTATATAAGATATTTAATAAGTACTTTTATTAAGTAGGAAACCTTTATTTTTCTACTTAGATTTTTATAAAAATTGTGTATTTGGATTATTGTTGTAATTTAAATTATAACATAAATAAATAACATAAAATAAAATATCAGCGTTACACACGTTTATAAATACACAATGAATGAACACTTTCAATAAATATGAGTGTATAAAGAACATAGAAAAATAATGTATGAACCCTGTATGTTCAGATTGTAATATTGATAATAAAATACGAATTCTGATACCAAATCACAGACAAACTCGCTTCTGTTACTTATATTCAGTCTTACATGAATTATTTATTAGACGTATTCATTTTGGATGTAGTTTCATTTGCCGTATTTTCATTTTGTATGGATTTTCTTATCTCATGACCAATAGCTGCTCCAAGTGGAGGTGGAACTGCATTTCCCACTTGTCGATGTTTATCTAATATGGTACCATAAAAACGGAAAGTGTCTGGAAATCCTTGAGATCTCGCACATTCGCGTACACTCACCACCCGAGTTTGCGTTGGATGTAGTACACGACCCTAAGAAAAAAATATTCAATTTTTGTACTAATTTTCATTTTAACTAATTTTAGTGATGTACCCAGGGTGTACAACAGGAGGAAAAATTACAGTATTCTCGCAATAGCGGGCCTCTGGAGCTACAGGTTAGTGGATTTTTCTGATTAAAATGGTACCAAATACGATATAATTTCTATCATATTTACTTTTTCATAAATGTTAATAATTCATTCTGTTTCAATATTACTTGTCATATAATGTACTGTGAAACTTTTCAGGATCGTTTTCTATCCTTCATAGATTCTCCAATTATATAGGTACATATTAAAAGAAGAAATTATATATGTATGTAGTGTTTTATCTGTATAAAATAATATGCAGGTACAAATTCGTTTGACACTTCAGTACATACTTATTAGCATTAATATGCTGATATCCTTATGACATATAGTTATATGTTATAAATACTTTATAGATCGGATTTCATAAACCGACTTTGTACACTTTAAACCATTTCGCTTTTCGTTTTCGCAATCACTTTGAAGTTTTACAGCAAGTGAAGATCAAACCAAGCATAATTTAATTTTGACTATTTGTAAATTATGAAGAGCGATATGTATGTAATGAAAGATATGTTAACATTCATTAAACCGGTAAATATCATTCAAATCATATCATGTTTGGTATTATTTTGATCAGTAAATTCTCTTCGATATGATAGTGAAATTTTTATTCACAAAAAACCAAAAATGAAAAAGTTTATACTTTCTAATAACGTTACGTTAATGTTGGTATTTAAACCTCTTCGTGATCTCGACTCACAGCCTCTCTCTGTCTTTCAATCACTGTCCTTTTTGGAAAAAGAGCAAGCCGCGACCCTCATTCCAAGGTAATGGAATGCCACAATTCGTAGTACCCACTTGATAGTGGGATCGAGCCAGTCCCAAAGCTGGTACCATTATCGCAAGAATACTGTAACCAGTAACGGGGGAAGACAGCACGAGGAAAATAAACTGGTTATTGATTAGGCTTGGTTATTGGGTAGGCTCAAAAATGGATTTCTATCGTTAGTGTTATGTGTTTGGTTTACATAAGGCCGACGAAGCTAACGTCGACCAAGTATCACAATAAGTACACATCGCTGTAAGTGTATAGTTAGAAAATGATGTAAGTCATTATCGAAGATGTGAAGATGCCATAAGAAGAGACCTAACTGCTCTGCTGGCATGATGAAGTATGAGCATGTAGTGACGTTGACCAAAAGATTAGTATTGGAATTTACATCTAAACTTTGGCTCAACTAGGTTTTGACTCTATAGTTCCTGGCTATGTAAAGATTTCGAGTGGGACATTTAATGTCGCTTAGGGACACAAGAGTCCATTTCATACTTAAATGAGTACTGTACTTATCAAGCCTATATCGAAAAGAGCACTTTTAGCGTCTTTTCTGTTAAATAAACGAGCGAAGGTGAATTAAGATAATAGCTGTCCCAAAAAATGACTTATTTAGGAATTTCTTGAAATTTTTATGATGTATTAATATAAGCAGGGAGTCGAGATCGAAATTGTGATCAAAATTCATGACTGGATACAACTTCTTAGCGACCTGTGACCTTAATGAGAAATGAGAGAAATTTTGACCGTAAAACCGTGAGTCGTTTAGGAATGATCGGAAAACTTAACTGATTGAATTTCGGTTAGCAATCTGTGACCATTTGATGAGAGACACATTTTGAGAGGTTTTGAGAGAAACAGTTACGGTCAGGTCTTGGGTTTGGAGTCGACCCTTATAATCAACACAGCTGGCTAGGCCGCGATCTCTGAACTCACTCACGTTGTATATTGTTATTATCGTGACTATATTGTTACGTACGGAGAATATTTTCTATTACTCTCCCAAATATTCGAGTTCCTGTCTGTTAAAAAAAACCTCTTAGCACTTTTGTTTTTCTTTCGTTTATTTTAATGGGAGCGCGACTCCGAGAAGCTGGGTAGCAACCATGACGCTGTATGAACTGTGATAAATTTCCTTATATGGACATTTCTAATGAATCTCTACTCATTTTTTGGCCTATATAAACCCCGCGATTTTAGCCCTAACGGGTTCAGAACAGTACCGTCACGTTGACTGTCAAGTTTGTTAGAATCGGTTGTTCTTCAGTTAAATCGGGCTACAGTTTCTTTTCGAATCTACAGTTTAATCTCATAGAATCTGCAAGTCGGCATAAATTCTATCTGACAATTTCTACGACCACGCTTTAGGTCCCAGCATCACCAGTGCGTTAACACTGAGCATTAAAATCGTACACTTTATGCAACATTATACTATACACTTGTACGTAAAGACTGATGTTAGCATATACTAAAACATTCGTTGCAATTTGATTAGATTACTTTCAAACCTATAATTACCTTAAGCGATGCCATTCGAAGTTGACAGCTCCCCCACGATATAGCTTAGTCGCTCGAGTTATATCAATTAATACTTAACGAGTTACGAGGCTTACTAACATTTCCTGCGGCTCTCTGATTCTACACTAGATTCGTCCGCATGCCCTTAATTCCAAAGAAAACTGTATCCACCCTAGTGGCTTCTTGTTTTATTTGAGTTCGTCCACAAAAGTTAACCTATCCAGCAGCTATCTGATTTTACATGAGATTCGTCTGCATCCTACAGCTACTTGTAACGCCAGATTTATCTGTACATTATCCAACCTTCTTCCAGCACCCTGATTTTACATCAGGTTCACCTGTTTGAACTTGCTAACCTCTCCAACAGTATCTCAATTTATTTTGAGTTCGTCTGTGAAACTAATCCTAGTGACTCCCTGATTTGGCATCAGCTGCGTTCACGAAACTCACTCTTGCGGC
The DNA here is from genome assembly GCF_051401765.1 of Calliopsis andreniformis. Lineage (NCBI taxonomy): Eukaryota > Metazoa > Arthropoda > Insecta > Hymenoptera > Andrenidae > Calliopsis > Calliopsis andreniformis. Next base: position 760,224 of record NW_027480457.1, read on the forward strand.
TCACTGATTACAGACCAGTTTCGCCCGCAAGCACATCATCCTCAGAGGCTCCCTGATTTTACATCAGGTTCGTCCTTGTCTACAATAATTCCAACGGTTCACTGATCTCGCATCAGTTTTGTCCGTTGTACCAACTAACACTTCACCACTATATTCTTTAGAAATGTATCTATTCTCACCGGTCTTTCACGTTGCTGGCGCCCCGTCTCGTAACAATATTCAGGCCTTTCGAAAACAGACTTTTGCAGTTATTCTCGACAAATTAATTTTATTTAATATACTGTATATTAATTTAAAATAATATTAATCTTATTAAATTATATCTTTATGTATGGGAAAAGCACGAAAAGTAACGAGCGGTTGCCTCGTAATCTGAAGGTCTCCAATCCGAATTCCTCTATTCCTTTTTTTTATATTATATAAATGTTATCTACGCCTGGTTAAAAAGAAATTTCACCATCTCAAATCGAAGATATTTGCCTTTAAAGTTTCAACTTTTAACATGTAATCCTTATACCGAGACTGAGTTTCATTTTCACTACGAGTACCGTGATGACGTTATGTTCGCAGTGCTCGCAATGCAAATGGAACATAGCTCGATTGCTTATATGATGCAGAACCATTTTACTATTTAATTACTGAATTATAGCAATGTAAAGTTCATAATATAGTGAAATTTTAAAAAATTTCTGAAGAAATAAAATAGTCTTGAACACTGAAACCATGTGTAATTAACTTTCTAATGCGCTTGTATCGGGACAACTACCTCAACTTCTCTAACTAGTGGTCATCGAAGAGAGTTTGAAAAAAATTACTTGATCATCTGGCTGCAAGAATGTTTTCTTTCTGCGTAATTTCAAGAGAAGGACAATGGACAATCTACCCTTTTGGAACTTGGCTTCATAGTTCCACAAAGAAAGTCTATACAAATAGAATACGTAGCACCCTATTCGGCACGCCTATAATCCCGAATGTAGTGAGGAAAAAAAATATAGTAGCGTCAAGTATATCGTGCAAGACTGTATATTGAAGAATAGCAATAGAACAAGAGAATCTATATATATCTTGCCGGAAATTCGAGATCCTTAGAAAGAGTACAGAATGCATATAGATAAAGTGTATTCCATGAGACTCTCTGCACTCAGTCATTTAAGATGATTTAGTAACAGAGAAAGTTGAGCCCACTTAATAGCAGTCTTATTGAAGAAGTTGTGTTTGGATCGGTCACGATTATGCGTTGTGCCAATTACGATAAATGAAATATCTATAACTTCTATTTTATGTCAATAAAAAGATGTTCGTTCTATGATAGTATCAATCCTTTAAGAATTTGCTTGCTACAGTTAGAGATTTTTAAAAGTTTTCCGAAACATACTCTACTTTATTGAATAGTTAAAAAGTATAGGTCAACATCCTATTTCAATGTGCTTGTCTCATCGATGCTATTCTCGCTCCAAACTACTCTCCATATCAAACACATACTGCTAACTTTAAGAGATTATTACAAAATGAAGGCAGATTGGATATTAGTATGAATATCTGCAGGTTTCAAAAATGTACTTATAAATACTTCGATGTTAGGAAGAATTGCAACTTTTACAAGTAGTATTTAAAATTTGAAACTCAGAATACTATAACAGGCTTTGCCAATTTCACTGCCAGTGTCGTTTGTATAAAAAAGATCAGTCCTTGATGCTATCCTTAACAATCCCTTTAATAATTTTTTTTTACCTGTTTTCCCATAGGTTCTGGATTCGTAATAGTTGTGCTGAAAAATCCGTCCCATTCTAATCTACCATATAAGCCAGCCCAATGGTTATGTCGATTTCCTGTATGTGGCAAACACCATGGGATCAGAGTATTAAACTGTCTATCTATAGGATCGCATGGCTTTCCTGTACAACAAATGCAAACTCCACGATATGCTCCTGTAGAACTTCGTCCAGCCTTTCTATCATCATGGTTGTATTCTCTTAAAAGGGAGAGAAATATGAATAAATAATAATGACCTCAAACACATAAGCAAATTCAAATATTGGTTTAAATTATTTGTTTTACGTACAATTTTTTGGAATATGTTCCATCGCTCAATCTTACAGCAATATTGGGTAAATCGCGCCAGTCAGATCCACTAGCAATTGGAATGTGAGCTATTCTGGCTTCAACGAGAGATGCCATTTCTTTGCATATGTGATCCCTTAATATGGGTTGATATTGATTTCCTCTCATCTACAAAAATTGTAATATTATCTTTTTCATTTCCTGCTCGATAATAATAATATTTCATTAACGTTTTAAATTCTATTACCTTTCTTTGAAAGTGTGATATTGGTTCGCTGTTATATGGCATTTCTTCCTTGTTCCATCCATTTTTTATTTCTGGTAAATCAGACATCGAATCCCTTACACTTATTGTTCTGAATGGTGCTGATTCGGTCCAAGTACAATTTGAGCTATACTGAAATAGTATTTAAAATAACTTTAAAACTTATGTATTTGAAAGTGGTAAGTGATAATAACGTGTGTTATTATACATTGAGAGTATTCCTAAAATAAACTGCCAAGCTAAAAGTAATATTCAATTGATTGCAGTAATATAAATAAATATTTTATAAATATAAATCTACACATGCTTTATTTCTAACAACAAGATTCAATATTTCAAAGTTACTTAATATATTTATTCTGCCCTTGTAAACATAAACCATCTTCTCATGCTCCCTATTTTGCTTCACGTGCAAGAATTAAGATAAATTAAAATTTTGCTTGATAAAAAGCTTTGAAACAAAATATTTTTAATCAAAGATATTATTTTGAACAATATTTTAAAATAAAGTATTCTTCAACCTGTGTTTATATGATGCTTTGTTATTACTATGCTGTATAGAACACTTGCTTTACGAGCACCATATACATATGTATAAGACAAAACACAATAACTATTCACACTTTTATTATCTTTAAACTTATGGAAGCAGAATAGACATTCATATACCAACGTTGATAGTAACACTTTATTTTCAAATCAGTTAAGTATTATGTTATCTTTTTTTTAATTCTTTAATAGGATTTTTTCAAATGAATGCAATGAGTTACAGTGGGAGGACATTCGAAGCCATAACAAAAATATTTAAAATTATAGAAGTAGATTTTTAATTGAATGCAACTAAGAATTCTTATATTTGAAGTAAATACCCTATTAGGTTACATAACATTTTTGGATATTTATCATTGTAACTGTCCTTCAGTAATCTAACAATTTCAATGACATAATGACAGATAATAGTACAATATTTTTTTTAAAAACCATTATCAGAAAATAAAAGAATGGATTTTAAACAAACAAAAACTGATTCTCAGATTATAAAAATGTTATCACCATATTAATTAACTATCATACTATGTAATTGTTTTGTTCTGTTTCCATAATTTTGTATACAGTAAAAGTGCTAATATTCACTGTCATACTTAGCACATAATAAGAATAAATATTATGTACCTTCTTGTTATCAACTAGTACACTTAATTGGCAGGCACGTTTACTAAATACATGCATGGGTTCTGGATATTTTGGAAGTATTTGTCCTGGTGCAGCAGCCAGTATAATCATTCTACATGATACAAAAAGTAAAGCTCAATTAATTTCTTATATAAAAGGTGAAGACTTTAAGCAAAAGTGATCTGATTTCAACCTGAAAATTTGCATGAATGTGTATTATTCATAAAAATATGTAGTACTAATATTTCATTTCACTTAATATGCATCTAATTATACTTTTGAGGATTACTTGTTTAAGCAGTACATGCTCACTGTGGATAAAATCTTCTCTGAATGTTTCAGTGATCTTCAGTGATCTTATGTCTCTATATTTTACATGATAAATCAAAGAATGGGACTAAGAAATGATGTAAAGTGTCCAGAATAACTAACAAGATGTAGGAGAATACTTGACTAAGTAATGCTTCATGAGTGGTTTCCCACTATACCTAAACGAAAATATCTAAAAAATAGCAAATCAAGGTGGAAAAACCTTGTATTTTTGAAACTATTAGAGGTACATACAGAAGTATAATTGTTTGAACACAGTCAAACGATGCATTATTTCATATAAAGTATTATTTTTGGGAAAAAAATGGACTTAATATACTCTAGCTCTGGAGTTCAGATATATTTCGTCGGTAAAGTAATAGAAATTATAATCACGTCGTTACCTATTAACTCGGAAACTTTCTCGTTGATTTTTACATCACGTTTTCTTGCAATTAGTTTCTATCAACATATAATATTGAGGATGTATAAGAGGAACATAATCCCCTCTTTGCTAACAATTAACAAAGAACTTCTTTTTAACAGTTATTCTTCTTATAGTTCATCATGAAAGAAATGCGTACTAGTTAGTAGCTGAATTTGAAATTTTTTTACACACCAGGCAACGCGGAGAAAAAGGAACAACTTACGAGAAACTGTCGAAATGAATTGTTTATCTTCAACAGCTGTTTTCTCGATAACTTGATTTCGCACGAAAGCCCCTTTTCCATAGATCAAGTCACATATACTGATGTAATGGATATAAACAAATGGACTACTGCTATCATTGACCTTGTCAAGGAATTATTTTAAACAAAAAAAGAAAAAGAGATGCAACTGGATGATACAGTGGCTTCTCAAGCAGAACATGTATAGTTACGTTACATTGTTACAAAAATTAGACATCCATGAACTGAATAATTTTTAAAATCATTTACCAATTGGATGTTGCTACATTTCATAAGCTGCTTACATCAATTGCTCCATATATTAAAAAAAATAAAGATACAATGTTTAGAAATAGTATAGCGCGAAATGAGCGATTTATTGTGAAATTTATATTTTTAGCGACAAGTAGAAGTTCAAAATTCGGTACAAGGATATTGACGCAATTACTAAATCGAATATTACCGGACACATGTGGAGTATAAAATAATAAAAATCATTTCATCGACTATTAACAGTGCGTTCTCAGATTTAATGAACAAAATCACGTTCGAATAGTTACGTACGAATAGCATTCTTTCCATACGGAATTTGCTTTTTTATAGAAAGAATGCCAATGTATAGCTAGCTATTATTTGTTAGTTTAGACGAGGCTTAACACTACGAGGTTTATTTTACGAAAAAAAATGTTGAAGAAAAATTAATCGGAATCGAGAGTACTTACATCTTTTCATAATATTGTAAAGGAGATTAAGACGAATTCAAAAAGTATGTTACTTTTTGTAAACCTCATTTACTTAAATAAAATTTATATCCGTTACAAAATGTCCTCTACAAACCAGAACAAATTTTATTTTCAACATTTTTTAAATAATGAATAATGCAGGAAATAGCTACTAAGAGAAATGAAAATGATGTATTGCGTATATTAAATTCTCATGCTAAGTTCTCAGATAACGATTTTAACTCTTTCACTCCTGATTTACCATAAAAGAATGTATATAGAATCAGTGTATAAATACTGTGGGTTTTACTTGTAAATATAGAAACATACCTCCGTCTTGTTTGAGGTACTCCATAGTTTCCAGCCTGAAGAATACCAAATGTACACTGATAGCCCATTCGGACTAGGCACCTTAGTGTTAATTTTAAAACCATACTCCTTTTAAATGACACGAGGTTTCTAACGTTTTCCATAATAAAGAATTTTGGTCTATAGTAATCACAATATGACAAATAAGAAACGACAAGAGAATTTTTAAATAAAGAGTACTGTCGTGAATTGAAACGATTCATGCCACTAAATCCTTGACAAGGTGGACCACCGCATAGGAGTTCCACTTGGCCTTTTTGAGGAAGTTTTTGGCCAATTTCATCTGTTATTTCACCCTAAGAACAATAATAAAATGGATTATAGATGAATCATACCCATAGAAAGACAGCAGAATAATTATACTAACATTCATAACTTTTTTTAACAATATATTACAATCTTCTATAAACACTGTTGCGTTGGGGTTATTTAAACGGTATGCATAAGCAGCTGGCTCTTCTTTTTCAATGGCCCAAAGGTTTTCAGACACACCAGCTTGATGTAAACCTTCAGACAATCCTGTAACGCATGAATGAAATAAAGTACAATGAAATCAAAATTTGAAGTTAAATTATTAAAAATATTCGAGCGAAACAGTAAAATATATAATAGATACGTACCGCCGCAACCAGCAAACACATCCAATGTTTTTAATTTATGTGATATTATTTTGTACTCTGTAGGCTTATTAATGATTGCTCTTTTCTCATTTTCTTCCTTTTTTTTGCCTTTAAGTTTCAAGTTATCCTTCATTTTACTACATTTACCAATGCTAATAGCGTGATAAGGTGGTTCATCAAACGTTTGCTTTTGTGCATTGTAAGCTTCATTGAAATAAAATCGATTTGGGCCAGCAGCTATCCACTCATCAACTGGTTGATTTAGATTCTCAGAATAAACAAGATAACATTTACCAGCGATTTTAGTAAATTTCACACTGCAGACTATAAAATCACAATTTATAATATTAAATATACATAAAATAATTACAATGTGCATTGAAACGAATTCACACTATATTGAAAAAATAATTTTAGACTTATAATATACCTTCATCACTCCAATAAACCATATTCAAATCTGCGCGTTCTAGTGTAACATTTCTATGCGTATTCTCTGGTCTATATAATTTATTTACTTTAATATTAATATCACTAGGTGCAACTAGTAATTCATTTGTACTAGAATATATGGTATTTATATATCCTATACAAAAAGGATCAGGAGTATCAAAATTAGAACCCTTTACATGATCAGAAGATTTTCTGTAGAATTCAGGAAACATATCATCATCTACATTTTCCTTTTTCACTTTCACTACATCTTGATATGCAACTTTATATTTGAATGTAAAAGCTCCTGGTTGCAAAAATACAGCTGTGCCAACTCTGTACTCTTCTCCTTTATATTTTACTAATCCATAAATAACTTCCTTGCTACTTTTTTCTTCTAGTCGTTCAAATACCTTAAAGTTAAACAAATGTACAAAGACTGAGTACATTTATTATTATAAAACTTATAATTTAAATAGAATATCCGTAATGTATTAAAAGCTAATTCTTTTTAGAATAAGATTTCATTTAAATTTTGATCCCTGTTTATAAGTACTTAATTTTGATGACATTCTCAAGAATCATTAATTTGACAATAAAAGGAAGAAGAAAAGTAGAAAAAAATGATTAGTTCAGAGTGAATTTTTGGGGACATCAAACCAAAGATTAACGAAAAAAGGAAATGAAAGAGGAACAGAAAAATTTAGAAATTTTATTTTAAAAATGAAATATGTCTGAGATCAACATTTCCAAGCTAGTCCCTGTGAGACTATGAATGAGATTGTTAATTTCACATACCATTGGTGTATTGAATCGTTCCAGTGTTCTCAGATAAGCACAAGTAGAACAGAAACGATGACTATTCTCCTTACGAGGGCATTCCAAATGAAATAAAGGATCTTCAAATCTAGCCGTTTCAGGTATATAACGCTTCTGATAAAAGAATGTCTTTCCATCTATATCTTCTACCTTATTTTCAAGACTTAAATTAGTATTACCTATGACAAAAGAAGAATGTAGGAAATTTTTGTATAGATTCATATTTTATGTTATTGCATAATCACCTAGTGCAGCCCAATTTTCGGCTACTTCTTGAAAAATAACAGTACATTTCGATCTAACAGATTTAAAGGGTATGTCATCGCAATCATTACTCAAAAACAATTCTATAGGATCTGACGTTTCCCCAAGAATGGTATCATTTCCTCTGTAAAACCAATTTGCATGAAATTGTTTTACACTATTTTTAGTTTCCCACATATAAATAACTTTTGCAACATGTAATGGGATCGCTGAATTTTTGGGCTCGATAAGCACACAATCATTTAATTGTATTTCTTCATTTCCTACTATGACGGATTTATAAAACGTTTTTTGATTATCAGTCGCAATTGGATTTCCCACCCATGCGATGTCTTTCTTAAGTTCTTTAAACACTTTCTTCTTTTTCTCTTCTTCTTCCAGCTTTTTACTTTCCATCAAAGCTTCGTACTGATCCTCATTTTCTGGATCAGAATCTTCTGCTTCCTAAATGAGAAGAAGTTCCTTCATTTTGTTATAGTTCCTTCTGTATATACATCTTCGGTAATTAACAATAAACCTGAAACAAGCTCTTTCTCTATCAATTAGTACCTGAATAGCCATATTTGGGCATCTTCTTTTAACACAAGCTTGTTTACTCCTACCAGTTCCTCCAAATTTGATCATGTCTTTACAAGCATTACAAAGGCCACAATCTGCTTGTTGACAATTTTCGCATATTCCACATCTTTGTCTTTTTGGTCCCTGCAAATTCAATAGACAAAAAAATTAAGATAACATTTTTGTGTTTATTTATAACATACACACATATTAAAAGTAAAAAGATAAATAAAAAATACTTGCCATCATAATTTTATCATCATGTTTAATTAACTGATCAGCAAAAATATTTTCAAACATATTGTTAACTAATTCTGTAGTAGTTGCTTTCGTCCAAGCAGGTTTCTTAATTATTTCTTTACGTTGAGTTCGACGTAGAGCTGCTTTTTTTCCTAAAGTAACACCTGCAAGATTTGCTAATGCTCGCATGCAGGGACTTGTGATAAGAAGAGTATCCTCAGGACCTGCAGAGTCATCAAACGATAACACTTGATCACATATAAACTGAGCATGTCGCAACAGAGAATCTTCAGTGAACTTTTTCATGCCTTTAGGTGGAACTACTGTCTGTAGAAATGATGTAATTTTATAATAAAACTAAGTTCATGGAAGATATCCTTAATAATATATTTTAATTACTTGAAGTTTATTGATCAAATCTTCATAGCTAGGACTGACTTCGTCTAAGAGCAATTCAATGACCAGTTTACTCATATATATTTTTTCTTTAACTGCATCCATAAAAGGAACATAGGCTTCTGATGGTTCCATTAAAATGTATTCGGCAAATGCAGTATTGAAACCTATGAGAGCCAATTCACCTCCATCAAAACCAGACACATACCACTCATTAATGGGACCCATATCTTTAGCTGGTACTCCACCCTCAGGTGATGTATCTTCCTCATAAATAGCTTTCATGTATCCAGAAAAATATAACTTTACATTCTTTTCTATGAGTCCAGTATCAAAAGGACACAAATGACCATTTTTATCATAGACACTAAAAATTAGAAAAGAAGATCTTATATTTAGGAAATAGAACATATAAAACTCTTGTGTATACAAAAGATTCAAAACAGTTTTTCTTATTTTTCACACTTACAAATTGTTTTTTTAATATTGTTTTAAATATTTAATATCACAAAAAAAGATTTCAATTTTAGGCTATAATTCTAAGCTTTAACGTTAAGTTGAAATTTTAGAAAAATGCTAATTGTAAAATAAAATAATGAAAGATTTCTCCGAAGAGGAAGATCAAATAGTGGTTATTAAAGAATGCTTAATAAATGGTAAACAATAAAAAATTAATTTTATAGTATGGCATATAATAATATCTTGTCTATAAATTATCACTGAAAGAATTATTTTGAAATAATGTGGTTCTTTTAAATTCTGTTCCAAAACACTTAATAGATTAATTACATTAAAACTAACAAAATTTCTGAAAGCTGTTTTTCAATAAAAGAACCTCACCTAAAATAAGTTAATTTATTTTGGGGACGTTGATCATTTTCATGTATAAATGACTCATCTCCATTAAACACACATAATTTTGGATCAATTAAAGCAATTTCTTCATCTACAGCACCATTTGGATGACCCAAATAAAATTTAATATTGTCATTTATTTTTTTGCGACAGTATTCACACTTTTCCTCTACAGCACTCCTTTGCGCAACTTGGAATTTTGGTATAACTTCATTTTCAGTTTTTATCTTCTTTTGAGGAAGGTCATCTGAACATTCTTTTTCACTTGTACAGTAATTTTCTTTATTGTATTCATTCATAATCAAAGTGTTATCTTTCAGTTTATTATCTTCCATCTTTGATTCTTCTTGTTTGTTATTAATTTTACTATTTTCCCGTTTTCTTTTAAGATATTGATTGGAAAACATGTCTCGTATAGATAATCCATGTCTGTTTGATTTCATGCCACGACGTTGCATTGTGACATTGAAAATTATTGCATTAATTATTTAAAATTTTCTTTGCAATTAACACTAGAAATCAGAAAAAAGGACTTGTAAATAGGAAATAGAACATATAAAAGTTTGGTACAAATTTTTGTATTAACATATTCATTCATTTAACATTGAAATATAAACATGAACAAACATGTACAACTATTTACTGATAGAAACTTCAGATATTTAAATAGTAATATATAAATAGTGTGATAAGATAAAATTACAAGACCAAAAATAGAAATATACACATATCTGAGAGAAATCATATCTTTTAGTATTTAAGAGAGGTAGAAAACAGATAAAAAAGAATGCCAGTGGGATATCATTTACAAAGAAACAAGAAAACATACTAAAAAAATGACCAAGAAGTCACTGATTACAATGATACACACTTGGGGATTAGAAGATACAAGATTAAAAAATAATTTTGCAGAGAGAAGGATATTGTTTAATAGTTTAATTAATAAGGTGGTAAAGGTATTAAGTTAAGAGGAAGAAAAAACATTAGAATCTGATTTTAACCCTTTGCTGTGGACAGTCTCCCGAAAGAATTTAAAATTAAATAGTTTCATTTGCGAAGGGTTAACATACCAGTTTATCTATTACTGAAAGGAGCAAAAACAAAGAAAATAATGATAAACAAAATAATATAACAGTACTGGAAAAAAGTAGATAATGAATGAGAAAAAGAAAGGAACTAAATTCAGAAAGACAAAGGTCCACTATTATAGAGGAAAAGGTATAAATATAAGAAAAATAAAAAGATAAATATGCAAGAAGGACTAGATTTAACAAAAAAGCTTATATAGACAGATAAGAATGGATACAGAATATAATCCATTTTGTATATATGAATAAATATAGAAAAATATGAAAGGATAAGGAATGAAAGATATAACAAAAGATACAATACAATCAAAGAGAGAATACGACTAATATACTCATTAGCAAAGTATGATAGTTAAAACCATATAAGATTCAGATTCAGAAATGAAGAAAAAAGGAACAGATACATCTTCCTTGATATAAGAAAAGGAATAGTATAGAATATGAAGACATCAGAAAGGTTAAAATATTTAATAGAAAAATTTAAGAGCATAACAGTACTGTTAATAGAAAATGGAGAACAAACCTGCTAGATATAAAAAATGTTTAGATACAAGGCAAGTGAGGACACAAGCTAATTATATGCAAAAATAAGAGACAAATGTATTATGAAATAAATATATTGTCTTGGATTATCTATTAATTCATACAAGAAATATGTTTAGGGTAACGTCTTTCTTATCAAAATTCCTTGAATGAAATAAGTTTTCACTGTTTTGATTCAAACTATCAGAAACATTGTTTTTACACATTTCTAAATATATGACTTTTAATAAAGAAAGTTTTTTAAAACTGAAAGGCTAAGAAATATTTCTACCACTGTAGAAATATGCACAACTACTCTTTATAATTTATCAAATACATTTGAATAAACACATACAGTATATATTTTGAATAAAATATGAAAATAAATCTCTTTAAGTACAATTTTGTTACTGATTATAAAAGATTTAATACTTACATGTATTACATACATAAACTAAACAAACGCTCATTTAACATTTTATATGAATCATAGTTTAAAATAAATCTTTTAATATAGAAAAATACAGAACTTCCAATACAAAACAGAATCCTACTGTTGCACCGATTCTGACCAATTTAAAATTTAAACCATAGCACAGAGCATTCTTACAGAAGCGAAACTCCGGTGTTTTTCAGGTTTTAATGTTCTCTGCGCATGCGTGGCTATGGCTATGTACAAATCTGAAAATAGCTGCAGAAGCAACTATCCAATAAACATATAGCCAGTTACGTTTTTCGTGAGTGATTTGGTGGAAAAGAAGTGGGTCACTGCCCGTGTGGCGCTGAATCGCTCTGCTCGTTGGAAATGCGCGGGTAGGTTTTAAAATTCACAATTCAATGGTAAAATAATGTTTTATTTAAGTAAAGCAAATATATATAAAATTCTTACGAAAGTCTAGAATGCGTCTGCATCTCCAGAAAATTTTTTACCCTCCAGGAAGTTTTCCTCTAATCCAGGCGTCTAGCCTCTGAAAACCTACTTCCTGACCCACAAGGCCCAAGCATGCGCACGTCAACCCCACCAGCGAAAGAACTCTCCCCTTGACACGCTCCTCCGAGTCGTCAGAGAGAGTAGGGGGCGTGCGCCGATGCAGCGCGTAACGGAAGAAACTCACGGGAAAACCCATTATGAAAATTTTATTAAAAGTCAATACGACGCATGCTTAACATATCCGCGTTTGAATTTCGCTCTCATAGTATATATATCGATAACGTCTCATTCTAAACCTACGTTCGCGTGATAACGCACATCTTCCCCCTTATAGAAAAAGGTGTTTCCAATGAAACAGCTTTTAAAATAATCTTACACAATTTAAACAAACTTAAGCTTTTAAAACATAATACAAAGAGTTTAACTTATGTATACGCAGCAAATATCCATATATAGCATTACATGTAAAACAAGATAAAATTAACTTTTAACCATAAAAAGATTCACACAATTCATCCTTATACGCATGTGTATACACTAATCTACTACGGAGTTTACATCTAGTCTTACGCACGCTAATTTAAGCTTGTTAGAGTGTGAACTATCTTAAATTTATTAATTTCGATGTAAATTTCCGATGTATCTTATAAGGACTCAATCAATCACGATCGAACTTCGATGTTTTAGGTTCCTTCAGTAAGTATATATCATCTTTTACTTCATACACACGTGGATTAACGTTTCTATCACAATACATTTTGCTTCTATGTTTTGCCCTTCCAAGATTTTTAACAGCAAAAGCTTGTGTGGTAGTAATTTTACTAAACAAATCATCCAAATACTGTATAAACCTGGTTGCTTTGAAGTGTGCACAGAAGTGTTATACGGAAACATACCGAATCTTATCCAATCATTTCAATCACTTTTAGTGTAATAATGCTTGAAATAATCCACAAAAACTCTATGTGCTCTTTCGAGGGATCCTAGAGACTGAGGATGAAAAGTAGTAGAGATAATCTGCTGTATTTTAAAAATTCTACAAAAGTTCTTCATGACCTGACTAATAAAATTCCTACCTTGATCTGTATGTATGGTTCCAGGACAACTAAATCTACTAATAAACTGTTCAGCTAAAGCATAAGCGACTGTTATGGAATTTATGTTGGGTATAGGTATTGCATCGGAGTATTTCATTAGATTATCTTGGAATGTTAATAGGTACTTATTGCCTTTCTTTGTTAAGAGTAAAGGCCCAACAATGTCCATCTGTACCTTCTCAAATGCATGTTTTGGAGTGTCAGTGATACGCATTGGTTGTTTTGTCCTGGCAGAATAAATTTTATTTCTTTGACAGATGGAACAAGTTCTAACAAATTCTGCAATCTCTCTCCCCATTCCTGGCCCATAAAAGTGCTCTTGCACAAGATTATAAAGCTTTGAGGTACCTTTATGACCACCAGCCACGGACTCATGAAACTTCTGAATAATTTGAGAATGCTGCAACTTAAATGGAGTAATCTCCTCACCAGTATAGACTATAATAACATATTGAGAGTTATTAAAAATCTGCTTCAACAAATCCTCTACAATATTCCACTCAGAAACATTAAAACTATCAGGATCCTTTGAAATACTATACACTAGTTATATTCAAAGAATCAACAAGAGTTTTCAGTGATTTTAATGAGGATTCCACGTAATCAAAATTCAAGCTATCTTGGAACGCAACTTTAAAAAACAAAAGAAATGTATAGCATTTATCATTTGGAAATGCCATAGCATCATCCACATTTGCCTGATATTGTTGAATTTGATTTACAAATTCACAGCAAATCTTTAATAACCTGGGAACTGACATCGCAATTCAATGATACGAAATGAACAATATTATCCTTCTGCATAAAAAGATGGTCCTTTGTATGAATGATAGTAGGTGACAAAGAAAAGTGAGATATTTGCGCATCCGAATTTATATTATTAATTAAAACTCTGTTTTTACCCTGAGCAAGGACCTCAGAATTCATTTGTTTGTCTACAGATTTTACTGAATCTTCTAATTTTATAGAAACTACCCTATTAGGACCCCGGTCCCAGTCCTGGTCATAGAACATCCAGGCTCGTCAGCCCTTGCGTTTTATGCGTTTTATGCGAATGTGTAACGGGGGGAGTGGTCACCGGTGTGACTCCCAGGCCACGATCAGACTTGGTACGTCCGACTTCGAGGTGGCGAATAACCCGTTCCTACCGTCGTTCCCCAGCTTCCGGATCACCCCTGCTTTACTGGCCCGAGCCTATGCAGGGTGTGCCATCGGCCGGAGGTACGTCTTCATCGGAGCCGTGCCATGATTCCTCCCTAATCGTAGCTACGTGGTATGTGACGTTGGGCCATACGACTCCTCCGACGCGAAGATTCCTACGAAGGAATCCGATCTCGACTTTGTCATCGTCGAATCGCTGCGAATTTATCCCCGATCGTGAGGTCTCCGCTAAACCTGATGCAAGTTCCCCTCGCGACCTAGGACCAGCTACCCTGGTACCTGCCCCCCCTGGATAATCTTCCCCCCAACCCTCTCCGGTGTCGAGCCAGCTGAGTTTCGCCGAAGTTGTCTCATCGATGCATCGACTCGTGCGTCTGTCGATCGAACTATCGACAACATCAGTTTCATCAGTGTTTTTGACGCGTCTCTTTTTCCCCAAGCTTCACCCTCCCCTGTGCCTAGAGACGCCGAAAGCTCCCCCCCTCCCTTCCCTTGCATCGTTTGCTCAATTCTAAGATCCCCTTTTTTTCCCCCGGTATCGCCACCCCCCACCCAGCATCACCTTCCTTCCCCTCGCGTGATTTTATCCCTTATGCTCTAGCTCCCTTCTCCCTTCGATTTCCCTACCTACCAATCATCGGAGACCTCTGATCTCAAAATTTCGCAGCTCGTGAAGTAGATCCTTACAGCGCTGAGATAGGGTGTGGACCTTCCCCTCTCCGGCCTCTGTACTTCTTCCGTGTTTCAGGAAGGCATGTCTTTAGATCCCCGTATCCTTGCGGACAGGTGTTTCGAGTCGGATTCCCTGCTGAACAGTTCGTCGTTCTCGTTTCTCGTGCATAAGATGCATAACGTGTGGTGGGATGAAGACGAACTTCAAGGGTACGGATTCCTTGGAGGATTCTTGGAGCCTCCCCTGCTCCTATGTTTCACCTGTTACAGGGAACTATGAAGCAGGCGATTCGCAGGAGTCGAGAGTCGTCTAATATCTATGCTCTGCCATACAAGGTTCGCTATGAAGTTAGACTATCTCGATCGTGAAACGGAAACATTAGACTACTCCCTTTGTCATTTCTTATGACCTGTCAGTTTCGTCTATGGATTTTCACGGATATTCCCTCCATCCCCCTGCTATGCATCTTTTCATTCTCGTCGTTCAGATACATTATTATTTATTTTGATTTTTTTTTTTTTTTTTTCTCTCTAATTATATATTTCATATATTATATATATATATATGTTTTCCTTCTTTTCTCTTTTTTTTTTTTCAATTTATCAGGGTATACTGGAATCATTGGGTAGTCTTATGTTCTTGATATTACTTTTATGCTTCTTTATTTCTTCCTTATTTCCTACAAGAATGATCTGTCCGCAAATATGTTACATTTTATCCTACATACTCGCGTTGTTATATCTTATTCCTACTGTCTTTTCTCGTTCTATAAAGCATAACTTTCCGTCGTCTATCGACGCTACATCCATTTCCTTATCTCATTCATTCGTATCGCTTATTACTATTACGTATATTTATATTCCTTATTACATATTTCCATACTCTCGTTCTATCTTACCATACACGACTTACTTCCTTCTCCTCCTACTTGTCACGTCTTCCGTTCCCGTACAGTTATTCCTGTTCTTCATGCTTGTCTAATGTGTTCATGTCTTGCTTACATCCATACTTAATGCTAAAGATTCTTCACTCATGCGTTGTGTTCGTGAAATGCAGTTCATTTATTTACCCTAAAGGAAGAAAGGAGTAGCCTCTCTCTCCTCCTTTGTTTCTTTTACATTTACAATTTATATACTCATTCTTAGGACTTCTAAAATATAAAATTCTAAAATTCTAAAATTTAACCCGCCCTCCCGGCCCTGTTAAATTTAATCTTACAATTTTCCTTCTCTATTCATTATTACCTTATTTAATTTACAATACATTTTAGCCTTTCTCAGGCTCCTTATCCTATGTTATCTTATGCTTATGCTTGTATACTTATATGATAGAAGGGGAATTTTCTTCTCTCTCTCTCTCTCTTTTTTTTTTTTTTTTTTTTTTTTTTTTTTTTTTTTTTTTTTTTTTTTATGTACATTATTCACTTTGTTCGTCCTGTTTGTCCAGATCTCGTTCCCCGCCTCTGCTAACGGGTCCTTCCTCTCTGTTTGTCTCCTTTTCCTCTTATCTCTTCCGCATTCCTTCTCCTGTCTTCCGGATCCCTCTCGGCTTTCCTTTTTCATCCCCTCGTCTTTTCCAAGCTGCAAATCACAAAAATACTTGTAATCATCTCTGTTTAGTCTATTATTTTTACCTCCTTCTTCTTCTTCGTTTTTTTTTTTTTTTTCCCCCTCCACCCGCATCTTACCTATTTACTGTTTTTTTTTTTTTTTTTTCCTTTGTTGTTGCGACGGGGGCCCCGACCTCGCCCCCGCCCGTGAGTCCCCCCAGGGTCCCCTGACCCTACCATCCTTGCGGATGGCCTAAACTTAGTGAAGGCCTTCGATGCACGAAGTCCACCACCCAGTTGGACTCTCCGATGGTTTTCCTACCTTAGGGATTAATCCGGTTTTTTCCACAGATTAATTCCCTTCCCTGTTCCTCTTCTCGTCCCGTTCCAATTCTTTCGTTGAATTCCCTCTCCTCTTGGCCTTGATCCCTGCCCTCTTGATCCTTGTCCTGAAATCAAAACTTCCCATCTATCACATTAGTATTTTTACTTTGTTTTTTTTTTTTTTTAAATCCTCCTTTGACTTCTTACTTTTACTCTTTCTCTCTCTCTTTTTCTCTTTCTCTTTTTTTTTTTAGGAAAACACTTCTTTCCCCTCCCTTCCCCATTCTTTATTGATCTTTTATACGTAGCGATAATTTGTTTTCTTCGTGGTAGGCAGATTTCTCTGCTTGATCCGGCTTTATTTACATGTATCATCTTGCTTACATCTACTCCCTTCTTTTTTTTTTTTTTCTATTCTTCCCTCCTCTTTTCGTCCCCTTCTTTCTCCTGACCTCTTCTCCATCCTTTGCTCCCGCCTGTGCCTCTTTTTCCCTTTGCCCTGTTCCCTTCGTTCCGCTCGTTTCCTTTTCTCCTGCGTGTCCCTGTGAACAAACTAATCCTTCTTTCTTCCTTTACTGACTGGTATGTTATTCCCTCTTTTCTTCCTTCCTTGCCTGTTTCCTCTTTTACATTCTTGTCGTCCTCTTCTTTCCGTCTGTCTCGTACCTCTTTCCATCCCTCTGCTTTTCCTTCCACCGCTCCTGTCGCTGAAAACCATAATCATTATGTTAGTTCGTGTCTATGCAAATCCTGATGAGGGCCCCGACCTCGCCCCCACCCGTGAGTCCCTCCAGGATCCTTCTGATCCTATCATCCTTTCGGATATCTTCCGTCAGTGTGGACCCATATTTGTCATGGATCCCCACCTCCCTGGACTCTCCGTTCTGTTCCTATCTTTTGAAGGTTAACCCGGATGTTTCCACGGGTCAACCTTCATAATATACCTTACTATTCTTTCCAATTTTATTTGTCCTACCTCCTGCGTTTCTAGAAAATATTTTCCCAGATACTTTTTACGTGCGTTCATTAATCTAGGGCACTTGCAGATCATGTGAGCACTGCTTTCCTCTTCTTCCTCGCAGAAACTGCACATTCTGTCTTCTTGCTGTTTCATCCTGGCCAGATGTAATTTCAACTGAGCGTGTCCCGTCAGTAGTCCGGAGAGCAGTCTACACTTTCCTCTGTCCATTGCTACCAGATTCTTTGCGTATTTGTATCTTGGTTCTTCACCTAGCATTTCCTTCGCTTCTCTGCATCCCTCTGTTTCCTGCCATTTCCTCTTCCTTTCCTCCAGGGTCCATTGCTTGATCGCTGTTTTTATCGTCAACACCGACATCGGCAAATAAGGTTCCATTCCTATCGGGACCTCGTCCGATCCCTGGTTTGCCAACTTATCCGCCATTTCATTCCCTTTTATCCCCTCGTGTCCAGGTACCCAAATCAGAGTTATTCTGTTCACTTTCTCTGCCAGCTCGTTCAATTTGATCTTACATTCCATTACTGATATGGACTTATGAGCTTGTTTACAAAGCGCCTTCAAAGCTGCTTGGCTGTCCGAGCATATAGCTATTTTCCTGTTCCTGATGTCCCTCTCTATGAGCATCTCCGCACAGGCCTGTATGGCCAGTACCTCTGCTTGAAATACTGTTGCCAGTCTTCCTAGCTGTATAATTCCCTTATCTGTTCCTTCCTCGTTGGTCCAGGCCGCCCCTGTAATACCTTCCTTTCTTGATCCGTCCGTGAACCAGACTTGATGGTAGTCCTTCCAGCTATTCTCTGTAGTCCCCTTTTTCGATTTGACTCCAATCTGTACCTGAAATTTCCTGTGGAACATGAATCTCAGGATCTGATTATCCTGTCTCATACTCACTAATTCCCTAATGTGATCGTTTCCCTCGGTTTTTAGTAACGAGCTATGCCCATAGTTCCTCTCCTTCCAGACTCTCCATGTTATCAGTCTATGCGCTGTTTTCATGGCGATTGCTTTGATCTTAACATCCAGGGGCTCCATTCCTGTCACTATTTCCGCTGCCCTTGTGGGTGTCGTACTCAGGGTTCCCAATATCCTTTTCAGCGCTAGACCCTGTAGTCCGTCCAGCCTTTCTTTTACCGTCCGCATGTTCGCCGTTTCCCACCAAATTATACTTCCAAATGTTAATCTTGGAAGTACAATTGCCTCGTATAGCCATTTCGTTGTTTGTGGCGTGAGTCCCCATGTGGGTCCCACCACTCTTCCCAACATTGCCAGATTGGCCTTGGCTTTGTTAATTTGCTTAAAAACATGCTTCCTCCATGTTAACCTGTCGTTCATCCAGATTCCTAGATACTTTACCTCTCTGCTGAATTCCAATATCTGCCCTTTGTATCTGAGCTCCGTGATAATTGGCCTGTTTATCTTCCTTGTAAACAGTATCATTTCCATTTTTGTGGGATTTACCGACAGTCCCGTTCTATCACACCATTCCTCCAGTGCTAGTAGCGCCTTCCTTGCCTTGTATATTGCAATCGTTTCGTTCCTTCCTGTTGCCAGGAAGGTTACGTCATCAGCATAAGCTAGTACCACTACACCGACCCTTTTCAGATCGTGTAGGAGTTTGTCCACTGCCACACACCATAACAGGGGTGACAGGATTCCCCCTTGAGGGCAGCCTCTGTTCACGAATCCCTTCGTGATTGTTTCCCCTTTCGAGGTTTGTAACTCCCTGGTGGTTAACATATTGTTAATCCACCGGATAACATACTCATTTTCGCCAAATTCTCTTAACGAGTTGACTATTAATTCCGTTGACGTCTGGTTAAACGCCCCCTCAATATCCAAGAAGCTTGCTATTGTGAGAAATTTCTTCCTCATAGCCTCCTCTATTCCTCCTACCAGATTGTGCAAGGCCACCTCCACTGAGTGCCCTATCCTGAAAGCATGCTGCTTGCTATGTAGAGGTTTCGCTGTCAAAGTCACCTCTTTCATATATCTGTCTACTAGCCTCTCCAACACTTTTAGTAAAAATGACGTCAGACTAATTGGCCTGAATGCCTTAGCCACCGCATAGTCTGTTTTCCCCGGTTTGGGTATGAAGGTTACCCTAGTTACCTTCCACAGCTGTGGTATAATTCCTAGTGCGAGGCTAGCTCGCATTATCTTCACCACAAATTCCTTTATGTGTGGCATTGCTACCTTTATCATTTTGGGGTAGATTCCGTCCACCCCCAGCGTTTTATACGGTAGGAACGATCCTACTGCCCATTCCACTCTGTCTGGCCTAACTATTTTGTTGGCTATCTCCCATCCTGGCCTCTGGATCACGTTCCGTGTTCCTTCCGCGCTCATATCCTCGTTCGTTTCCAGTGGGGTCCCACTGAAACCTGGGAAGTGTTCCTTCATCAGCATATTTAGACTTTCCTCGTTGGTCTCCGTGTAAGTTCCATCCTATTTCCTTAAAGCCCCAAGTTGTTCTCTCACTCCACTGCCCAGCATCTTGCTGAGTCTTGTTGCTTCTGAAATTCCTTTGATCCCTGCGCAGAATTCCTTCCAGGATTCTCGCTTGGCCACGATCACTTTCCTTTTGAAAATTCTCGTTAGTTCCCTTACCTCTTTCCATCTTGCTACCCCACCTTTTCTCTTCGCTGTTCTTATTCTTCTCATGATTTCCCTCTGTTCCCTCTCCAACGTCCTGTTCCACCACGGAATTCTTATCTTATTCCTTGATTCAATCTCTTCCGTCGAGTCTTCCCATGCCTCCCTCAACACTTGCGTTAGCTTATTCACTGCCTCGTTGAGCTCTCCTTCTGTCCCATACCTAGAAGGAAACTCATGTTTGCGCATCTTTACCATTTCTCCATACCTCTTCCAGTTTGTTGCCCTTGGATTTCTCCCCAACTGTACTTCCTGTTGTCGTCCCGCATCCACCTCGAACCTAATGTATTTATGATCCGAGAATGAAATGTCGCTGCTCACTCTCCATCCTTTCAATTTGCCCGCTAGGCTCTGAGAGCACATGGTTACGTCCAGTACTTCTTTCCTGGTCATTGTCTCGAATGTATGCCTGTTCCCTCTATTCAGTGTCACTAGCCCGTTCGCTAAAATGAACTCCATTAGTTCCTCACCTTTTGTATCCGTCGTTGTGCTCCCCCATCTCTTGTGCTTAGCGTTCATGTCTCCTCCTATCAGCACCTCCACCCCTTTATCCTGTGCAAACTCCATGAATCTTTGTACCGCCATTCCCGGCCTTTTCTCCTTTGCGTTCCACGGCGCATATACCGACATCACATAAATCGGTTTTTCCTCTTGCTCCTCTTCGTCCCTAATACTCACACTCACCACTGCCATGTCCCTTGCGTTGTATTGCCTTATCGTTCCTACTTCTAGGCCCTTCCTTGTCAAAATGCACGTCCGTGCCTGTTTATTGTTTAACGCCCATACCTTGCCAACTAGTCCTAGTCCCCTTATACCACCATGAGCTGTCCATGGTTCCTGAATCAGCGCCACGTCAATCCTGTCCCTGGCCATGGTCCTTGCTAGAGCTGCTGAGGCGGCCTCACTGTGGTGGAGGTTGATTTGGATGAATCTAAGGGACATGGTTAACGGTTTCTGTAACAAAAACCTTCCTTTATTATTTCTTCTAAGTTTCCCTACCTTTGTATAATGTGTTTTCTTCTTTCTTCATTCTTCATCTCCTTCCCCTTGGTTCACCCGTTCCCCTATCCCCTCCCTCTCTAGCTCCCCAGTGTAGGTCATTAATCGTAGTCTCTATTTGTTATCCTTACTTATTTATTTATTCTCTTATATCTATCTATACATATCTTTGGTTGACTCTACTTAATCCTATCCTTACAATACTTTGCTGCTTATTATTTGAGAAATTGTAACAATGTGAAGGTTACTTTGCTCGCCCCCCCCCCCCCCCCCCCCCCCCTATCGGCAACCTCATATCTCGTTGTTTAAGATACCTATAGGTGCGGGGTCCCACCTCAAAGCAACTGTCTCGGCCCCTGCTTAGGGTGGGCCCCTCCTTTAGTAATTGCCAATCTGCTGTTCTTATCTGTCTGTTGTCATGTCTGAGTAATCTTGGGAGATCCTCCGCCCGAATCCCCTGGAGGCCCACTGACGCTATGATTCTAATTCGTTTGTTTAGTGTTTCAGGGTCCTCAATTCTGATTCCCCCCCCCCCCCATATCTTTTCTACTGCCTCCTTATTCTTTATGTATATTTCCCTTGTTCGTGTTCCCTTCGTGTCCACCAATCTGCCCCCGTTCATGAGGCCTATGCGGGTGATAAACGTTCTTTCGTCCGTCTCCAGACATCGTAGCACAAATGTTGAGATTATTCCATCCATCTCTGCTCGGCTTAATTTGTAGCTCGGATAATCTTCTGCTACAATACAAAACTTCGTCCTCCTCGTTCTTTCGTCACCCCTTTCCTCTCTTATATTCTTCCGTTGATCCTCCTCTTTCTTTCCGCTCACGTCCTTATCCTTATCCTCTTTATCTGTTTTGCTGTTCACCTCCTTACTTTTGTCCTTGTTCTCTATCTCTTCCCTGTTTCCCTTTGTTTCTACTACTTTGCCTATCCTCCCTTCCTCTTTTCCTTTCCCTTCCTTTTTGCTCACTCCCTCTGCCCATCTTACCTTTCCCTTCGGTTCTCCCTGCATCCCTTTCCTATCCCTATCTTCCCTGACGTCAATGACCTTTCTTTTCTCCGCTTCCCAATCCATCTCTTCCTGTCCTTTGCCGCTTTTACCCTGAATGTCCTCCTCAAATACAATAACTAACTCTTCTTTAACTCTTTTATCTTTTACTCCTAAGTTTCCCCACTCTGCCACTTCTTTCTTCTCTCTTTTTCCATTCCCTCTCTGCTCTACCTTCCCGGCCACCTTTTCGCTTTTTCCATTCCCTTTCCCTATCCCTTTGACTCTGCTCGTCAGCCCTTACCACAACATCAGTTGCAACAAACCCAGGCATCACAGCCCCAATCACGACAGAAGTCGCAAATAAAAAAGGTTTCCAACACCTTTGGCCAAGACTCTGTAGCCCCTGCGAAGCCTCCTTTAAAGGTCGCTTCCCATTGCTGTAAGTTCGGGCCGCGAGCGCGTTCGCGATCCACTTGAAAGTGTCAACTCTACGAGCAGGAGGGTCTGAAGTACCCAGCGAGCCTGCACCGTGATCTGTTTAATCACCAAACGAGCCCGGCATGTTCAAAGCGACCATGCACCGCGATCGCTGTCGCCGCCACAGGCGGTCAACAAGGGGTAGGGTCTTCCGTCCCACAGTGTGTCGCCTATTGTGGAAATTTGGAGCAAAACTCATTGCTCCTAAATTAATCAACTTTCGAACTAAGACATCCAATACTTTTCTAAAGAGAATACAAAGATGCATCGATTGACGTATTAAAAAAATATATTTTTTCATTGAGAAAATTGTGGTAACCCTGATTAAATACATGAAGAAAGATTAACAAATATTGTTTAGTTTCCAGCAATAATTATTGCAGCTTTCAACAATAATTAACATGTTTTTGTCTGCTTTTAATGTACGAACTCGTATTGATACGCAATAAGTGCGCATATGTAAGTAATCTGTAGAAATAGCATACAAAATGAGGCTGAAAATTATAAATTTCACTCTGTTCACTCTGTTCGCGAACGCCTCTCATGCTCGGACGCTCGTAAAAATCAACCATTTCGAGTGGCTGGAAGCATCGTTAAGCGACCTATGCTCGCCTAGTGGGAACGTCTTTTCGAACAAAATTCGCCGAACACGCACAATTTATGACCGAACGAGCTCGTTACAGCAATGGGAAGCGACCTTAACCTTCCGGTACTCGCGTTAATTTGGGTAACGCCAGGGCTCGCGTCGTGCACTGAGTGCACAGCAACATATTAAGAAATATAGTGAAGTTGGGGTAGGAATGCTAAAATTAGGTTCCTGTATACATATATGTATATTTAAAAAGTAAATACACTAAAAAAATGATATTGTTATAAATATATAAAAAATAAATTAACTGCAATCAGAAGATGTAACTTTTTCTGCATTATCTATACAAGTAGCGCAGGTTACGGTGGATACAGAATGTTTCTTACAAATATATTGCATACATTTTCCGTACTTTAAAGTAGTATTACTGTTTTTGCACATTCTACATCGCCCTCACTTGTTGCTAGTTGCCGAGTGTTCAATTTCATTTGCTTCTGAACAATAACGTTGTAAGTAAACATATGTGTCTTTCGGAAGTGTGTAAATGGTCGAGCGTAATAACAACTGTTCTTTCATTAAACCTATACATAAATTTTTTAAAAATATTCGGCGGCGTACCTGGTCTACGTTCGCACATTTCGTATAGTATAAAATTTCTGCATTTATGCCTGCTATATTGACAAGACTAAAAAATAGTGTTAATGGCCATCTTTTTGTAATTCCTGATACTGAATAAGCCGCACACATTTTGTCTACAGTATCAACAGCTCTTTGGTCGCATTATAATCTAATATAATGTCCGGTTTATTAGTATGGGGGTCAATATTAGGAGAATCATGCATACTTGACATTGATTGTATTTGTTGCCTAGGGCCTGAAGCGGGCATCCCGAACGAGGCTTGCGCCTATGTCGGCCGATGTTCGGAGCGTTAAACCACTACCAGGGGGCGCAGACCCGGAAAAACCCCCTCATCACCTTCCTACAGGTTCATCCGAAGGGAAGACCGTCCCAGATGGGAAGTGATCCACTTGGTTACTACCCTCCTTATACCCATACAAGTATGGGCCCAAGGAAGGCAGCGTTCCAGCGGGGGCCACGGGGAATGCATATTTGACAGTAAAATTACTGCTTTTTTAGCACGTGGTACATACGACACAATCGTTATATCTTTTTGAAATCCGAATATACTGAATCTTACCTCGCGAGATTTATTTGACAAAAATTCAGAGGGAATTTGAGGCTTACTTTTACGCATAGTTCCTATGAATGTAAGCTTTTTTGACAGTAAATATTTAGTTAGTGAGTGACTAGTATACCAATTATCTGTTGTTAAATTGCGATTTTTGTTTTGAAACGGTTGTACAAGTCGTTTTACAACTTCAGCAGGAGAATTCGAAACTTTATATTGGCCGTCCATTTGCTGTCCGCAGTAGACTTCTAAATTGCCTGTGTAGAAGGTCTTAGAATCGCAACAAGCTAAGATCTTTAGACTGTACTTTGCTGGCTTACTTGGTATGTATTGCACAAAACTGCAACGGCCTCGAAACGGGTGCAACATTTTGTCAATTGTCATGAACGCGCCTATAGTGTAGTTCTTTTTGCAATTATTTACGAATTGATCTAAAATCGAACGAATAGCCGCTAATTTATCTGTTGCTTTTCTTACTGCTCTTGTACTAGAATCGTCGAAGCGAAGGCAACGCAATAGAAACAAAAATCTATTGTAGCTCATAAGAGCTCTAAGAGCTATGATTCCAGTGCCGTCGCGATTCTATAGCTCTTTGAGATTTGTATGATGCCCACGCTTTATGCCAATCAAAAATAAAGCACCGATCAACGCAAGAATTTCCGATTTTGATGTTTTTTTACAGTCTCTTTCTCGTAAGTATTTGTTGCTAGCACGGGGTCGTATAATAGAAATATTTGTATATCTCACAATTTCATCGACCATACCGGCATCAATCATTATTCCGAAAGCACTAAATTCATCAGTTATATCTTTTACGCAAGCAGTTAGACGTGGTACATATTGCAGATGTTCTTCTGCTTAGTTTTTGTCTTAGAAGTATACGGAATTTTTTGCCATTTGTAAGCAGTGTCAATATTGGAGGACGATACCTGGACTTCTATAGCGGTTTGACGTCTCTTAGTTGGATGAAGGCGAGTCCTTTGCTTCCTAGCTATTCTTGCACCTTGGCCAATGTAAAAATCCCCCAGCTTCTCCACCAGAACCTCGGGATTTTCGTCTTCTGATGCATCTTGCTCCGACATGGTATTTACATCCTCTTTGGTTATTTCTTCTACTTCTTCACCGAGTTGCTGCAATCGCTCAACTCGACATAGTCGTTTTCATCCCAGTTAAAATCCAGAAGAAATTTGGGATTAATACCACCTCCACTTTTGAATAATAGAAAAAAATCAAATATTAGAAAAATAATAATTATTTATATGGGATAATATCAATATGTTCAAAGGATAAAATAGTAATAGTACATATGAACAATGTACTTATGTTAGAATCGCTGAAAATTCAGGGATCTAACGGGGTCCGGATTGGGTGGTTGAGAGGAGGGTGTCAAGAAAAAAATTGTATTAGTAATCAAACTTGAGTCGGCCCTGAAAAGAGCTTAGATACGACGTTTATTTTTGATTTAATTAGTGGTCTTTAACAAGAACTCTGGGGATGGGTCCCTGGTTGTGACGCCGGCCTGTGTCCCTTAGCGACGCTGGCGTCTGGAAAAGAAAAGAGCGGCAAAACCGCACTGGTCAGCGAGCGTATTGCTTTCAAGCTAAACCGTGTCTTCCCGACTCCAGGCTTCGAAAACGAGCCTGTGTGGAGGGGGGAGCAGTACCTTGACGTATTGTTAAGGTAGTGCAGTGGACTGTAATACCGACGTTTCTTCGCTCTGAAGAAAGCGTCGGCAGACGAGTGTGCAGAGAGGAGGGATTCTCCTTTTCTCTGCTCAACCTGCCTTCCAAGAAGGCTTGCCTCGTGCGAATCACGGTTGTAAGCCGAGATTCGCGAGCGTTCGACCCTCGGTACTAGCACTAGCTAGACTTGGCGGCTGATAAAGGCCAGAGGTTGTAGCACTCACCGTTCACCGCGACGTACGCATCTATTCGTCGTACGCGGGCTGCTGCTAAACGGGTGATACAACACGGGCAACGCAGAGGTGATACACTTACGTTTACCCTCTCTGTTGGTGCCAATATCGTGGCTCAACCAAGAAGAGATCTTGATTGCTCCTCCGACGAATAGCAAGCTCAGGGAATCGAGGTAACCACCGATTCCAAGAGCGCAGTTACTCGTCTTTTAAATTATCGCGACTAAACAATCGCTTTTCCTTCGCACGTGTAATACGTGATTCTCGAAGGGAGCTATAGCGAGCTGTAGTACGATGTCACAGCGTAGAAGGCGTCACGAGCTAAGGAACTTGGTGCTCAAATTTCCTAACTCAGCAGACTCTTCTGTAATTGCTGTTCCTTGCTACCGTGCGAGCGATCGGTGCAAGACTGACTTCGACATGCGAGCGCGAGACGCTCCGCGAAAATCGCGGAGTCCCCGAAAATCCGCTACGCGGCGCTCGCTTATCATTGTCTCTCTTTGTCTAATGTTCCGATTTTGCTCTCTCTCTCTCTGTCAGGCTCCGATATCCCTACTCAATATCGGGTCTGAGATTCAAACAGCTGATCGCAATCGATCACCTGTTCGAACGTCAACTGTATCAGATGAAAAACGAGTCATAATTCGAATGTACCATGCTTGTTGTCAGTGCAACTGAATCTCCTACCGAAGGCGACCTTCGGTTGGTCACGTATGCTAACAGACTACTATTTTCGTGGACAAGACGAAGGCTCGAAATTTAACCGCTTTTTAAACAAAGATGATATAAGAGATTCTAGTCTTTAGCTCCTTTCTACTCTTCTTATTTACCCTCTCTCCACCATCGATTGGAAAATGTTTTGCTTTAAGCAAAGGTACGAAGAAGGTAGTCAGTCTTAGTTGAAAAACCAAATACAATGGACTTCATTAAAACGTCGCATGGTGTGCTTATTTCATTAGTATCTATTTTATCACTAAGATGCTTAACTTTTTTTTCTGTGTGCATTTGTCTGTTGCATATTTTTTAATTCAATATGTCTAGTAATCAGTAAAATTTGTTGACAGAAAAATCTTACACGCTAGATGTATTCGTTGCCATATTTTAATTCGTAAATTGCCTAGTCAGATCAAGAAAGTGAAGACAGAAGCTGAAGCAGTGAAGTGTTCAACAGTTTTGAGAATTTCCGTGAGTGTAGGTGACATATTGTGTAATAGGTGCCGTGTTCACATGTATGAACAAGCGATGACGCTTGTTTATAATCTCCGTCTACGATTCGAAAAATTCTCAGGTATTCTCTCAGCTTGTGGAAACTTCCATCAGAATATTCTTTATACTCGAATCTTTTTCTTCAGTCGAGTGCTCTTCTGCCGATACAATGTTCTCTTCACCTGAATCCTCTTCTTCAAATGAAATCATTCAATCAGTTGAACCCTCTTCTTCATCTCGAATTTGTCCTTTAGTTGAACCCTCTTCTTCAGCTGAAACTTTTTTTCTAGTGGAACCTTGGTCTTCATTTGGAGTTGTTTCAATTGAAGTATCTTTAACCGGAACATCATCAGTCAAGGACTTTCACCTGAATTATCAGTAGGAATATCTTCATCAGATCAATCTACTTCTGAACCTATCTCATCATGTTCCTCAACTCAAGATTTATTTATTTTCAATTCGAGTAATACTGAAGTTTCGATCGTAGAAATGTCATTTTCTAGAGTTATTTCCACGCATAAATATGGTTTCATTTGCGGATCTTCAAAAAACATAATTATTGTACCTACCGAAACTAGACAACAGGTGGTTATCATACGCAGATTATCTGTTCCTAAAAGAAATCGGCACTGTCCTGGTGATATTAGGAATTTGCGAGTACATTCAAATAGTAGTATAATCGACACAAAAGGGAATTATTTTGAATATCTTTCGGTTAATAGCTCTTCAAATATTAATGATAAAGTAGGTGATTTTACACTTTCTGAAGAATGATTAAAAATATTTACAGGTTTAACGTGGGAGAACTTAATAAAACTTCGCGAAATGATGTCTCCAATGAGGAATTCTGAACAGCGTGACGTTACACAAGCCATAGTTGTTTTCTTATTAAAATTGCGTGCCGGTAATTCAAATAGTATGATAGCTGCAATTCTCGGATTAGAACGCGAGCAACACGTATCTGATTTTTGTAAGTCCGTTATCAACTCGTTCGAAAAAGATATTTTACCCTTTCATTTTGGATTCGGCGCACGATCTAGAAATGATTTAATAGAAAATGAAACTTCGTTTGTTGCTAGAAAATTGTATAACATAATAGACTAATTAGCACTGATTTTCGATGGAACATATATTCGGTATGAGAAAAGTTCTAATAATGAATATCAACGAAAATTTTATTCAGGACGAAAGATGGTACCTCTGTAACGCGGAAATTTTTAAACTTGTATTACGAGATCCTAACGGCTTACAAACCGTATTAAAATCCGGCGATATTTGTATTGTTGACCGAGGGTTTCGCGATGTAACATCTTATTTAGAAGAACGCGGTTACAGAGTACGTATGCCTGCGTTGAAAAGCAAACGAAGTCAATTAACGATTGCAGAATCAAATGCATCTCGTCACGTAACAAAAGTTCGCTGGGTAGTCGAGGCAATTCACAGCATTATAGGTCAAAAATATCAGCTTTTACATCACCAATTAGATAATAAACTACTCCCAAAAGTCAGTTCTCTCGACAGAATAGCGTGTTTTCTTAATAATACTTTTAGGAAACGTTTAAATTCGGATGTAGGTCTTTTTAATGAAATAGTAGACAGAATGACCTCGCAAAATAGCATCGAGAATTTACTAGCAGTATAGGTTGAATGGATGAAAGGTTCTCTTCAAATTGCTTTCAGCTTCCGATGTTCTTGATTTTCCGGAAATGACCGAAAAGGATCTCAAAATTCTGTTTAACGGTTCGTATCAATTACCACAAGCGATTTCATATTTAGCAGAACTCATAGATGAAGAAAATAATATTAGTGTCCGTTGCCTTGAAGAAACTAATAATATTCTTAAACTTGAAGTAAAATCACGTCATATTAATAGCAAAACATACAGATGTTATATTGATTATATTCCCAATTCAATCGGTTACTCAGGAATTAAACGCTATTGTTGGGAATGTGCGAATGTGCGGTAACCGTACTGTCGAATGCTCTCCACACGTCGCAGCAATAATTTATTACTTATCACATGCTCGTCACCTGTCAAAAATTGTATGTCCCGCAGAAATATTAACCAAAATATTCAGCACCGAAGAAGTAACTCCAGTAATTAACGCAGACAACGATGACAATTAAGAACATTTTTAGCAATAGTAAGTACTATAGATTGTCTTTACTAATTTTCTTCTTTCTTCTAGGTGTTCGGGTCCCAGGTCTTGGAGGTAAGTATCACTGAGATTTTCCTTAGGACTATCACTGACTAATTCTCTTTCTTTTTCTAGATGTAGTAGCAGTTCCAGGTCATTCAGGTGTTCCAGCTTCGGTTCTTCCGGGTAAGTATTTCTTATATTCATGTTATATTCATTTGAACTAATTCTTGTTCCTTTTCTAGGTATTCCAGAGCTGTCATCCTTGGGTAAGTATCACTTAGGTTAGAATTACTAGTTGTTGCTAACGATTCTCCTTTTCCTTGCAGGTGTTCAAACTCATCCCTAGGGTTCTGTTTAGAGCTATTCAGTTGGTATGTATTATATAGTCCACTGTTTACCGTTATTTCCAATTCTTCTCTTCTCTTTTTTAGGTGTTCAAGGTCATCCACGGTTCCTGGGAAGAGTGTTCTTATAATTTCCCTAGCTCTTCCCTCACCAATACTAGGAGAAGGTAATTTGCTTTCATCTAATTTATTACACATGCTCTTCCAGCATTCTTGTTTACTGTCCCATATTTTGAGTTTTAATATTTTCCTGGATTCTTTATACTGTTTTTCTAAGGTTTCATAGCCGATACGCCCTTTTTTCCTGTCCTCTGGAAAATCCACCACTCATTAGGCTTTCTTTTATTTTCAGTAACTACCTTTTTCTTCATGGAACCCTCGCACGCTAGGGCAACGGCTCTAAGGTATTGTACAGCACATCCGTAGGGCATCCATTCTTCTTCATTATTCCTATTTTTTATTGGTTCCAGGTAAGTATTCATTATTTCTGTAAACTTTTCTTTATCTAGTGTTTTATGATTCCATGGTTTAAATTGTTTCTTATTTGTATATAGGTTCCTTTTACTTACTATTTTATGCATAACATATCGATGGTCCGATGCAGAGTCATCCATCAATACCTTACTATATATGATATTATTGTACGTTATTCTGTCACAGCTAAGAATGTCTATTTTTGAATATCTATGATTCCGTTCGAATGTATGCCTGCCGTCCGTTATAACCGGCACCAGATTCATTTCTTCAGTCGCATCATATAAAATGTTATCACGTTTATCAGTCACCCATGATCCCCAAGCTGAGGATTTTGCATTAAAGTCTCCCGCGATGAGGAACTTACCTGTATATGTTCTTCTTAAGGCTACTATATTTTCAATTACACCTACGTATATTTCTTCAGTGATATTGGGTGATATGTATACACTAAAAATCATTATATCAGCTACTTTCGTACCTAGGAAACCTTGGCCCTGCATGCTATCTTCCTCATTAGTAGTTAAGCCATTTATCCGGGTATTCCATATCGCACATTTGCCAGATTTATCTATAATCCAGTCTTTCTCAGCTCTTAATAATTCAGAAATTAATACAATATCTACTTTTTCTAAACAGTCATGTATTTTTCTGTTTTCTACAACTAAGAAACATATTTGTGATTTTGTGTGCAGAAAATAAACAATAGCATTCATTTGTTACTTGCATTTATAAAAAGTTATTCAGAATGAGCGGTAAAATGTTACAAATTTTTAGTTCTATAATATTTATATTACATAATTGAATTTTATATTATACTATTATTTTGGAGTTGTAACATTTTACCTTTTATTTGTAATACACTGGTGAAGAAAAATAAAGGAACGGTACAATTTTTCGAAAAATTTGGTCATTTCCAAGTAGCTGTATCTCGACGAAAAATGGATATAAAAAATATTGAAAATAGCCATTGTGTAGCTTGAAGTTTCTAGTTTTTAAATCATGTATCTAATTAATTTTTTTTGTAGTATAGCGCCATTTTTTCAAGATATAGCGTAACAAACGAATGGGTCATTCCACGCGAAATCGGGCACGTTTTGCTTTTGGAATAAGCTGTTGTAGATTGTTCAAATTTAAATATGTTATAATTTTTAACGATATTTAAACATACCCCGATTGATTTTTCAAAATTTTGAAAATTGTCGATTTCACAGTTTGAAGCTAAGGGCTAACTTTTTTCTTAAAAATTACAGGTATTGAATTAGTAAGCGAATGGAGATGAGCTTTACGGTGCTTATAGAGAAAACATTGAAGTTTGTAAGAGAAATTATTTCAATTAAAGTAAATTTTTTTAACCATTCTTTTGCAATTATTTTAAATAAATGTAGGTTTTTAAGATGGCATGCGATTTAAAAAATCTGAAACAAAAGGAGAATATAGTTTGATCCTTCTCCTTGATAGACAAACTGCCAGAAATATGGACATTTTAAAATTGGTCCTGTGAAAATTGCCGACACTTGACACTGTGTTAACCGCCGCGACGGGCGCGTTGTCGCTGGCAGCCTGGACGACTCCAACGGGCGAACGTACGTTATTATTTGCGATCAAGGCGGCTTCAATTGACATTATTCTACGTTATCTCCGAGCATTTGCAATATCTCCTCCAGTGAGATCGAGACCGCTCCTTTAGAGGTAGCGACCGTTTTCCAGCGATCAAGAGTATTTGATGCTCCTTTACAGGTTCAGTCTGAAGTAACCTTATGACAGGTGCACTACGACGATTCCTGTGAAGAGCAGTACGGGCGACATCTTGGAGGAAGCTGATATACTGAAAGATCGAGACCGCTCCTTTAGAGATAGCGACCGTTCTAGCAAATAGTAATTGATGCTCCTTTAATATAGAGTTTGTGCTCACCGCAAGCAGACGAATCGCCTGCCAACAAGCGGTAGAAGCCATTCCTAATCGAACACATTTCTAAGACCGCTCCCGAAGAGTGTTTTCTCCAGGGTAGCGATTGATGTAAAAAAGATAACGAAGGGCTTACGGATGCTTACGCAATTATGCAAAGATTACATGTTTCATGAAAACTTGAGACCGCTCTGAGGTTATAGCCAGCGACCAGGCAGCGACCAGGGCATACAAAACAGGATCTATTGCAGACACATAGACAACACACTGCGTCTTGTATAGAGGATCCTCTACCATGAATAATATAAATGCATAATCATATAGCCTAACTCTCGCTC
Organism: Calliopsis andreniformis; assembly: GCF_051401765.1. Taxonomy (NCBI): domain Eukaryota; kingdom Metazoa; phylum Arthropoda; class Insecta; order Hymenoptera; family Andrenidae; genus Calliopsis; species Calliopsis andreniformis. The sequence continues at coordinate 793,527 of NW_027480457.1, forward strand.
AACGATATATAGCGCATTTGCATAACCCTTGCGTTATCGAGATAATTGATAGATAATTATATGTTAGATGATAATCACGGTCAATATAACCTCACATTTATATAATCACATATAATATAACCTCATATTATCTTATGATTTTATTAATATTTAACCAGATTAGAATAGATATCAACATTGTATTAACGTTAGGATTAGAATAAGTTTTATTGAATAAATTATTGTTAAGAAAGATATAAGTCTTGGATTTCAACTGCTTAACCGCACACCACACGAACCCCCACCCTTTCGTCCATTGCAAAGCTGCTCTTCCATGGACAACCTAGCATTGCTTTAGCGACGTTACACTTTCCAGGAGAATAGGCTTATTGTTTTACAATGTGTCATAAACCGGATAGGGGAGGTTTCGCTGCTGCTTAGGTGAAGGTACTGACCACCGACCGCTTAGCTTTCCAGTGCTCGATCAGTTTTGTAGAATATAATTTTAAAAAAAAGTTAGCACTTCAAGCAGCTGTAAAATCGACAATTTTCCAAATTTTGAAAAATGCTTTGGGGTACGTTTAAATATCGTTAAAGACTACAACATATTCAAATTTGAGCAATCTACAAAAATTTACTGCAAAACGTGCCCGATTTCGCGTGGAATGACCCGAATGTTACAAAATTTGCAAATCCATTCTATGTTCCTTTGCCAATGTTGCGGACTCTTTCATACAAAACCTGATATTTTTTGGAGTAACATATTGGCAATAAAATTACCGCAAGAAAAGTTAATTAAATTGAACGCTGTATCGGAGTCTACCGACCCGACTACAGTGCGCCGCGCTATGTATTTTGTACTTTTTTTAATACAATAAATGTATTGTTATAGTGTAGGTTCTTCCAATTTATACATAGGGTACTCCAACTGCAATTGTCACCTCAACTTGTATTATTATAATTATTCGTAGCGAGGAATGCTCAGATGGATAAATGTAATCTGCAATAATTGTAGTCTGCAATACTGCGTGAGCAGAAATTAAGTCATTACTTTAACGTACTATATTTTTCGTCGCGTACTGCGAGATAAACATACGTATCTCTCGCGTCTTGCAAGTAAGCATCGGTATTTTCTAGTCGAAAGAAAACGGGAGGTAGCTGACTAGTGGCCTATAACAACCTAAAGATCGTGTACCGTCCCAAACTTCGCCTAGACCTACCGATAATCGCGAGCTTAACGGGTGCCTCGTTACAAAACAGTAACATGGTAAACTCAAAAGCTCCACCTCGCGAGTTTTTCTATCATATCGACTATTCAAACGTTTCATGGAAAATATTCAACTCATTAGTGACAGTTCAAAGTGGTGCTGCGAGGAAAGTGTATAGCCTGTATCTTGACTTTCGTGGACTGCTTAGACAAAGCGTTAGTTTCATTCTGTGAAAATAGACTTGAAAATAACGAAGGGGAAATACAGTAAAATGTACCTTTATTGTATATTAACTAATATTTCGTTTTTTTAGTAATAAGTATGGAATGCGAAAAATTAATTTAATGAATTCTATCATTAGCTCAGAATCAGATCTGAATCAGCTCAGTCAGTTTCACGATTTTAAGTGGTTTGGTCGCCAGACCCTTGAAATCCTACCTGCTTCATAGCTGAACCTCTGTCTCCTGCGATTTAGGGAGTTGCTCTGCTCGATTGAATACGTATTATACGTACGACAGAGCACCTAGTTCGCCAAAAGGTGACAATTCAGCGAGATTTGCGCTCTTGGAATCGGGGTCTGCCCTGATTTTCTGAGTTTCTTCTTCGTCAGGAGCAACAAAGGCCGCTTCCTGGTTGATCACTGAGAGACGGGCTACAACAGAGAGAGTTAACGTACTTGCGTATCACCTCTGCGTTACTCGCGCTCTGCCACCCCGTTCAGAAGCTAGCCCCGTGTGACGAATAGATGCACACGGCGAGGTGAACGGAGTCGTGGAGCCTCTGGCCGTCCTCAGCCACCAGGACTAGTAATCGTTAGCTGTAGCGTGTCCCCCCGCTCACGAATCCCCGCGTTCATCGGGATTCGTACGAAGCGAGCCTTCCTATAAGGTACAGAAGCGAATAGAAGAGACTCTTGAGGAGTAAGCATGTCTTCACAGAGGCTTTCTGATTGACTGACAAGATTTTTTCGAAGGAGTATCCTCTTCCTCCAAGTAGTGTCTCGTGATTTCATTGTGAGGTATCCCCACCAGGACAACAGGATTCACGTAGGAAGAAATCAGCATTTTTTGGAAACATGTGCGTTGCAGAAGGGCCAAGAACGGACCATCCTGACGTTTCACGAAAGCGTGCGCTCCGTCTTTTCACTGCGAACGTACCCATTCATTGCTTCGAGATAGAAAACAGAGACTGCACGTGTATCGGGTCGAAAGGGCCCGTAGAGAAGAGGAACAGAAAAATAATTTTCACCCCATTCACGATGCTTGACCGTTACGATACGCTCCGACCGTTTCTGCCGGTGCTTGCACAGGGTTTCAGCCACTATGCTCGGCCAAGGTAAAGCATCGTGAATGGGGTGAAAATTATTTTTTTGTTCCCCACAATATGCATGTGTGGAACGGTGAAAATCCTTCCGCACTTCGGTTACGGGCAGCACAAGTTCGCTGGTCAATCAACATATGGGCGGGCATTTGCGGCAACTTTATTGTTGGACCATATATTTTACCAAATAGGTTAGACGGTTCAGCATACAAAGTTTTTTTAGAACATGTTCTGCCGGAACTCCTGGACGACATTCCATACGAGATCCGGCAGAACATGTTATACCAACACGACGGAGCTCCAGCTCACCACGCCACGAATGTCCGCGCCTACTTGAATGACATTTTCCCGGGCAGGTGGATTGGCCGCGGCGGTCCTGTTCCGTGGCTCCCACGATCACCAGATATGAATCCGCTCGATTTTAGCTTCTGGGGGTTTCTGAAGGTAATTAGATTATTGCTGTTATTGCTTACTTATTTTTGTCATAGGTATTGTGTCTTTACTTACGTTTCAACAACAATTATTTTAGACTGAGGTGTACCGTCAACCGCTGGAGTCGCCAGAAGAGGCAGTAGCACGAATACACGGTGCGCTGACAAAAATGACACCTGCTATGTTGGAGGGTATTCAGCAGAGCATTGTCCGGCGAGCAGAAACATGCATACACACTGGCGGCGGTTACGTCGAGCATTTACTCAATTAACAACAATTGAGATAAAGATAAAAAAAGGATGACGACCGGATGATGACAGTACAAGCCAATCAACAAACAACGCTCTCTGTACGCCGGCGCAAACACCACCAAACGCATGCGCCGAAAACCCGGAACCAGTAGAGAGCGCATATCCTGCGATGACTCCTACACGCGCAAGCGCAATACGACGCTACCCCTACACCGAGGTCAGTCATTGGGCCCAAAAGAGGGAGGCAATTTCCTTGTATAAATAGGGCAGCGCCAGCACCAGTAGGCAGTTCAAAATAATAAGTGTTAAAATACTAGTCCTCTCCAAAATTCTGAACCTCACTAAGGCAGCTTTAACCAGCTCCTTGGATCCTCCGAATCGAGGCAGCTTCGATCAGCTCCTCGATTACCGACCGAGGCAGCTTCAACTAGCTCCTTGGCCTTTTCTTGACACATATTGTCACTGCCATCTGCTCAAATTAAGAGTAATTAATATTCTATCTCTACAGTGATAAGTATTAATTGTAAAGTGATAAGAATCTACCACGCTGAGAACTAAAGGTAGTACTACAATAAGAATAAAATTAAGAATCCTAGTATTGTAGAACATTTAGCCCAATAAATGATTTCATGTTTTATTTAAAAAGAGAAATCATAGTCTATGAAACTTATTTCTTAACCATACGAATCCTACCCCTTATTTACAAGTAAGCTGCTCTATCTGTGAACGTTTTATGTACGACACACGGTTTGTTACAGTAGGAACAACAAGTTCCATTAAAAATAAATTCAGTGATTGTATCACTTGATCAGTGTTGGTGGTCGTGCAGTGAAGTGAATACATCTTCGATACAGCAATAACTCGGATACACTTGACGTCGCGACCCTTTATTTCGGGCGGTGGCGTATACCTGTGATCAGCTGTGCACAGGGCGCTGACCTACCATACAACCATTTCGTCTGCAGATGTTCCGGCTCGGCACAGTGACCTAGCGGCACAGGTTTCTAAAAAGGAAGGAAAGGAATTACCGAAAGGGTGAGTTTCGATATCTCTCCAACGGAGCGAGATATCGAAAAGTACCACTTTTCCTTTTCGACTTCTTTACCCATAACAAGTAAAAAAGCAAGAGTAACATTTTTCGATATTTCGCACTGTTTTCGAGACAATCGACTCCGAAGTTCGCGATTTCCTACCACTGCTGCTGACTCGCTTGTTCGCGTACGAGCGCGGCTGCATAGCGCGTAGCCTACTCTACCGCGGGCGCTCCACCGGCATACTCGCGCTCTGATTGGTCGGAGTTTTCTGTTAATGTCTCGTTAACGAAGCCTCGAAGAACATTTTCGCCAAGGAAAAAGTTGTTTCAAATCATCCCCCGAATCACCCCTTTTAAGGAACTCCAACATTTTTGGGACACCCTGTAGGTACGCGATCTACGACGCGACGGCTAAACACTCGAAAAGGCGCGGAGAAGTCCTGCTCGTATCAGCCCGGCGCGGCCCGGCCCGGAACCCCCGGATATGTGTGACTCGACTTTTATTCGACCAGACTCTTTAGTATTCGCGACAATGCCCATCCGCTATCACGTTCCTGAAATTTTTTTATTATTATTAGTGTTTGTATGGACTTAGCTTTCGCTGATACCACAGTTTTTTACTATTTCTTCTTCCTCTTTTTTTTTATTCTTATTATTATTTCCTTATTTCCTTTTTCCTTTTTTGTTATCTGTAACATTTTGTTTGTTTGTTTGTTTATTTCTTGAATTTATTTTTATATTTGTGTATTCATGCTGGCAAAAGCCTGTGCTATATTATTTATTGTGTCTATGTTATTACTAAATGCTAGGGCCCTGATTTCATATGGAGGTTGTAATTCTTTCATCTGTAGGTAGTTATTGAAATTTATTGTAATGTCTTTATTTAGGGGACAAGCAAGTATTAGATGGTTTAGTTCTTCCTCTTCAAATCCACAATTACATTTGGGGTCTGATATTATGAAAATTTTATATAAATGTGTTTTAGTTCTATGATGATTACTTCTGATTCTGTTAATTATTGATATTATTTTCCTATTCGGTTTTTGGTTGTAGTTAGTAAACCATGGTTTACTTAACTTTATATTATTATCTATTAGTTTGAATTAACTATTGTTATTTAATTTTGATTTTGTTTCTAAATCTTTTTTCCAGTTTGCTATTGTTGATATTTTTAGAATTTTTTTAGCTTCATTAATTGTAAGTTTCGTTAATGTATTTTTTCCTGTTTCTTTTCCCGTTTTTGCTAGCTGGTCTATCTTGTTACTAATTTCTACTCCTTTATGGCCTGGGCACCAAACGAATAATATTTCTTTGTCCATGTTTTTACATCTGTATGTTAGAAATTTTATTTCCATTATATAGTAGTTCTCCTGTATATTTTGATTAAATTGATTTAATTTTTTGATAAGATGTTTTGCATCAGATATTATTTTACAGGATTTATAATTACTATTTTTGAAGAATTTGATTGCTTCTATTATCGCTATAGCTTCTAGTGTTTCTGTTGAGTGTTTATTATTTAATTTAAATGTTTCATATTTATTTATTTGGGGTATATAGAATGCTGCTCCTGCATTTATGTTTTCCTCATTTGAATTTTTTCCTATTGATTTTTTGTGTCCATATCTGTCTGTGTAAATTTCTATTTCGTGATGTGGTAGTTCATTTAATTTTCTTTTAAGTGTTTCATTTGGCTTATCTGATTGTTTTACAATTTCGCCTATTTCCGTGTTTATTTCAATGGTGTTAAATTGTATTTGTATTGGATATTAATATACTATTGGTAGATTTGTGTGTTGAATATTTTGAAGAGTATTTTTTATGCTGTTCCATTTTTTTATTAAGAAAAAATTATATCTATTGGTTGCATGTTTTTTTATTAGGTTGTCTACATATTTCAGTTTTGTTTTTAATTTATGTGATGTATGTGTGTGACATTTTGTTAAGTAGTTGTTTGTTATTATGTCTGCTTTTTGATACATGTTCATTTCTTTGGCCATATGCCATACTATTTCATTTGGGGTTGAATTCATCAGTCCTAAACATTTTTTTAATGCTATTTGTTTTAGTGCATTTATTCCTTTTATTCCCATTCTATCATTGATCTTATTGTTGCTGTATATATTAGTAAAAGGGTTTCTGGATGAGCTCCCCAGTAGACTCCTGTTAACCATTTTAGTGTAGTTGTTGCTTTTATTATTTTTTCTTTGAGATATTTAATATGCGATGACCATTTTAGTTTGTTATCCATTACTAATCCTAGAAACTTTGCTTCTCTTGTTGATGTTATTTTGTTACCTTCTATTTCTATACTAAAATCTTGGGATTTTCTTTTCCTTGAAAATATTACTAATTTTGTTTTTTCCGTTGATATATTTAGATTTATTGTTTCTAACCATTTCTTGAGTAGTTTCATTGACTCTGTTAAGTTCTTCTTTATTATTAAATTATCTGCGTTTTTGCAATATATTACTATATCGTCTGCAAATTGGAGAATAGAACAATTGTCTCCAATATGGTTTAATATTTTGTGTCAATATATGTTAAAGAGTAATGGGCTTAATATATGTAGATCCTTGTGGAAGTCCTTTTCTGCATATTCTTGTGTCTATGAGTGTTTCATTTAGGTAAAAGTGTACTGTTCTTTCTGTTATTGTATTTTGGATAAATCTAATTATGTTTGACGGTATTTTTAATTTACTTAGTTCGTTAATTAATATTGATGGTCTAACATTATCAAATGCGCCTTCTATATCTATGAATAGTGCTCCTAAGGATTCTCTTTTTAGGAAAGCTAAATATATATCTGTATTAAATATATTTAAACTATCTTGACATGATGTGTTTTTCCTGAATCCGAATTGGATATTTGGTAATATGAGGTCGTTTTCAATGTAATGTTCCATTCTGTTTTTGATGATTTTTTCTGTTAGTTTTAGAATGTTTGAGGCTAATGATATTGGTCTGTAACTATTTTTCTTTTGTTTTGGTATTAAAGTGGTATTATATATTTTCCAATCTGCTGGTATTTCTCCTTGCTCTATAATTTGTGTTATTATGTCTTTTAATCTGTTTATTATATTGTCTGGTAGGATTTTTAATATTTCATTTGTGATGTTGTCCGCTTCTGGTGCAGTGCTTATTTTTAGGGTATTTATTATTTTTTTAATTTCTTTTGTTGTAACTTTATGTTTCCATATAGATGGTAGTTCCGTTTTTTGTTATGTATTTGTGTATAAATTGCTGTTGATGGTGGAGCAAATTTTTCTGCATAATTCTTGGGTGAATTAATTTGTTCTTCTGGTGTGCTATTATTTGGTGTATTCCATATTTTACTATTTTTAAAAGATTTTATTATATTCCACACGTCTTTTATCTTTGTATTTGGGTTAATTTTGTTTATTGTTTCTTTAAAGCTATTTGATTTTACTTTTTTAATCGTTTTTCTTATTTTATTAATCTCTTCTTTCCGTATATTTAGGTTTCCATTCGTTGGGTGATTTTTATGTTTTAAGTATGCTTCTTTCCTGGTATTTGTAGCTTCTTGGCGTTCATCGTTCCACCATCTAAGTGTTGGTCTTTTATTTTTATTTTTCCTTGTGTAACGCCCCACGACTCTGTCTCTGTCTCTGTCTCTGTCTCTGTCTCTGTCTCTGTCTCTTCCTATTTCACTCTATCTCTCTCTACTATCGCTGTCTCTCTCCATCTTATTGTAAACATATCTATCTTTTTCTATTTCTATCTTATAACTGTATAATAGCGCGTATTCTGTTATCCAATTACTAATAAACATTTTTGTATTACGACACACATTATATATTATAGATTTTAATTACATTTTCATATAAGTATAGCATATTTCGTACGTTTTCATGTTAAAACAGCCACTATTAGAATAAGAGCGCCATTAGAATTAGAACAACTGCGCATGTGCGAACTCCGACTGGCGAGTATAAAAGGAGCTGCGAAAGCAGCAGGAACACACTTCTCTCTGGCATCAGGTTCCGAATAGACGAAGATCTGGGAGGCAGCTGAGATACTCGTCCAGTGAGATCGAGACCGCTCCTTTAGGGGTAGCGACCGTTTTCCAGAGATCAAGAGTATTCGATGCTCCTTTACAGGTTCAATCTTGAGTAACTTTATGACAGGTGCACTACGACGATTCTAAGCAAGTGCAGTACGGGCGACATCTTGGAGGTAGCTGATACACTAAAGATCGAGACCGCTCCTTTAGGGGTAGCGACCGTTCTACCAAATAGTAATTGATGCTCCTTTAATATAGAGTTCGTGCTTGCCGTAGGCAGACGAATCGCTTGCCAACAAGCGCTAGAAGCCATTCCTAGTCGGACGCATTTCTAAGACCGCTCCTGAAGAGTCTTTTCTCCAAGGTAGCGACTGATGTAGAAAAGATAACGAAGGGCTTACGGATGCTTAGGCAATCAAGCAAAGATTATATGTTTCATGAAACCTTGAGACCGCTCTTAGGTTATAGCCACCTATAACTTCGGCAGCGACCAGGGCATACGAGACAAGATCTATTGCACACACACACACACTTACACTGCGTATCGTCTAAAATAGAGGATCCTCTACCGCAATTAATACGGATTAATAATTAATAACCTAATTTCTATTCACGAATCATAGACACATAACCTAACTCTCGCGAAGTATATCGCATAACGATTACGATCAACATAACCTCGTCTGTACATAATAATTAACCTTATTTGTTCTTATAAATATTTAACGAATTAGAATAGGCATTAGTATTGTATTTACGTTAGAATTAGAATAGGGTTTTACTGAATAAATTAATGTCAAGAAAGATCTAAGCTTTGGATTTTAACTCCTTAACCGCACGCCACACGAACCCCACTTTTCGTCCATCGGAAAGCCGCTCTTCCATGGACAACGTAGCATCGCTTTAGGGACGTTACACTTGTTGTATCTATATTATTGTTATTTGTGTTGTTTATACTGTTTTGGTTTTGTTTTTGGTAGTTAGTTTTTCTTGCTCCATTTTGGATGAGTATATCTTGTATAAGATTGATTAGTGTATTATATTCTTCCAGGTAATTAGTCCTTAATATATTAATTTTAAAAATTATTTTTTCTAGATCCATTTTTGTTTTAACCCAGTCAACTTTTGTTATTATTAGTTTTGTTCTGTTATTTCTGAATTCTTGTAATTGTATGTTGGTTTCTATTAAAATTGGGTTGTGATCACTATTCATGGGATCTATTATGTTTTTAACTGTAATATTATTTACTAAATCTATTGTTACTATTTGTAGATCTGGTGCAGTTGGTTTATAATTTATTTTGGGTATCATTGTAGGCTCATTTTTTTGAACTATTATTAGTTCCGTTTTATTAACTGCGTATATAAGGTTTTTGCCTGTAATGTTGTTAGTTTTACTTCCCCAAATTTTATGGTTGGCGTTGAAGTTTCCACATATAATGTGATTTTTAAAAATTGATATATTTCCTATTTTGTTTAATAGTTTATACCATATTTTTCCTGTTGTTTTGATTTGTGATGGTTTATATAAATTGGTTATGTATAAATTCTTATTTTGTTTAGTTTTTATTTTTATTGTTTGGATATCAAATTGATTAAAATTTGTGTAATCTTCATTTATTTTGTCGTATATTATGTTTTCATTTATGGCTATTAGTGTTCCGCCTCCATGATGGATAGCTTGTCTATCATTTCTTTCTATGTTGAAGTTTTCAATATTTATGTACTTCCCAGTATCTAGCCAGCTTTCTTGCAAAACTATTACGTCATATTCTTGAACTATACTTTTTACATCCACAGTTTTGTTTCTGATTCCTCTACAATTCCACTGAATTATTTTCATTTTGTTCTGTTACATTTCTTTTTATTCTTCTTTCATTCTTGATGGTATTGACACAAATGTAAGTTTAGTTTGTATATCCCGCGGCGAACTAATTGATAGCAGCGCCGTGTGTGGAAGAATAGACATTCTTTTGTTCCTTTTATGTGAGTCGAACTTCCTGTTCTAATGTGTGAAATATATCCGTTTTGTTAAAACTCTAGATCACGTGTAATTAATTAATAGAGAAGGTATGTTTAATACCCCATAACTATCAATTCTTTTTATCTAAATCCTTTTAGATAAGTTTTTGTTAAATCTATATTGGTGATTTCTTCTAGTATTCTGGATCTACTTTTTTGTTCACTTGTGTGTTTTTTATTTTCAATTAGATTTTCATTTTTTGTTATTCCTTTAATTTTAGGTCTCACTTGCGATGTTATCACTGTTTGATTTTTATTTGTTGTTATTTTTTCTTTCCTGAGATATGGAAAGGTATTATTTAGGGATAATGTTTTTACTTGTATTTTTTCCGTTTTTTTCGAGCTATCTTCATTTTCTTTTTGTTTATGTTTATTTCCTGTTGAAGTTTTTCCTTCTTGTATGATTGTTTCTTCATTTTCTATTCCTTTTCTTCTATTCCTTTTCTTATCATTATTTTTATGTCGTTAACTTTATTTATGGTTTCCAGTTTTTCCGGTGTTAGTGGAATTATAAATTGCTTCTCATTCCAGTCGTATAGCTTGTTTTTGTTGATTTCTTTATAATATGTATTTATAATTTGATTTTCGTTTATAAAATTATTTTTTTTTATAATTTCTTTTGCTTTTTTGTGGTCAATATTGTAATAACTCATTGTTGTTGTTAATGTCTTTTGGTATTGGAATGCTGGGCAATTTATACTAAACGTTTTGTGGTTTCCTTTGCAGTTATGACATTTAACTATGTTCTTACATTCTTTAGTGTCTTGGTGTTCTATTTCTGTACATGTTGGCATTTTTTTGTCCTCTACATTGTTTTGTTATGTGACCATATCTCAGACAATTTTTGCATGTTTTAATATTTTTTTTTACTGGTGCTATTTTGCATTTTACATACCATATGTATACATTCTGTGGTAGTTTGTCTCCTTTTAGTGTTATTTTTACCGCATTTGTTGATGTTAAATTTTCATTTTCCCTGTCATATTTCATTAATCTTTCAGTTTCTAGTACCTCTGGGTTGGATTCATGCTCCTCTATTCCTTCTCTGATATCTTCTAACTCCATATCTTTAGGTATGTTATAAATTACTATTCGTCTGTATATTTTATAGTCTGGAATATATGTGTACCATTCCGTTAGTTTATTTTTTGTATTTTCCACGAATTTGTTAGCATGAATGTAGTTGTTAAAAGTCAATTGTATTTTGTCTTTCCCTAATTTATTTATTTTCTGCAGTTCCGTTGCGAGAGGGGCTATTTTTTTCCCTATTTATAATTGTTTAAAAAGCGGTTATATAACGGGTATTTGGCTCGTCCGCGAGATTCGTAATTTGTTGGTATACGTGACCGACCGAAGGTGGCCTTCGGTTGGAGCATACGTTGTCCTAGCAGCAAAACACGATCAGCTGTCGTATGACTTGTTTTTGTCGTCAAAATTAAAGTTCAAACAAAGTAAGCATTGTCGAGCAACGGTTTTGAACGCCAGGTTCGATGTCGAGTGGGGACATCGGAGCCTGAAGGAGAGAGAGAGTACATCGTACTACATTAGCATGGAACAAAAGATAATTTGTGAGCGCCGCGTAGTGGTAAAATTTGGCACGTCTTCCGCTTCGCGGAGACACGCGCGGCTCTCGCCCCAGTCGTCTTACGACAGCCTAGCTTGCAACAGTCAGTGCGACCGTTCGTCAAGCGTTTCTCAGCTCAGCCAGTCTCCAGATTTCAAGTAGTTTGGTTACCAGACACTTGAAATCTCACTAGCTCTCAAAAGCTGAACCTCTGTCGCCGACAAACTAGGAAGCCCTGCTCGATTCGTACGTATAATACGTACGAAAGAGCACCTGGTTTGTCTTAGGAGACAATTGATCGAGATTTGCACTCTTGGAATCGGGGCCTGCCCTGATTCTCTGAGTCTCGTTTCGTCTCGGAGCAACAAAGGCCGCTGCCTGTTGGATCCCTGAGAGACGGGTTACAACAGAGAGAGATAACGTACGTGCCTATCACCTCTGCGTTACTCGTGCTCTGCCACCCCGTTTAGAAGCAACCCCCGTGTGACGAATAGAAGCACACGGTAAGGTGAACGGAGTCGCGGAGCCTCTGGCCGTCCTCAGCCTCCAGGACCAGCAATTCGCTGGTTATAGCGTGTCCCTCCGCTCACGAATCCCTAAGTTACTTGGATTCGTACGAAACGAACCTTTCCAAAAGGTGCAAGGCGAAGAGAAGAGGTCCCTTCTCCTCTCTAGCCACTCGCTCATCGACACCTTCTTCGCACCAGAAGAAGAGTCGATAATACAGTCCACTGCATTACCTTTGCGTTACAGGCAAGGTATTGCCTTCCCCTCCAAATAGGCTCGCGAGCGCAGCCTGGAGTTGGGAATCTTTGGTATAGCTAGACTTCCACTCTTGCTTACCGCCGCGGTTCCGCCGCTATCTCTCTTTTTCAGACGCCAACGTCGCTAAGGGGAGCACCGGCGTCGCCACGACCACAGGGCCCTCCGATCCACCGCCGTCCACCCGAGCCGACGAGGACCGGAGCCAACACCCAGCCCCCAAAGAAAAGCTTCAATAAACGTCGTTTTTAAAAAGCCCTTTTCAGGGCCGACAAAATATAAAACTTGTGTTTTCGTTTCTTTCGCATTCCCTCCATCTCACCTCATCCGGACCTCCGTTGGATCCCTTATTTTAAGCGATTCCAACAATAATGGATGTAGATTCCCTATGTTTTGTGATTCATCTTTTGACGTTATCTGCACTATTATAGGCCAATTATATTGCTGTTGTATTTATTATTTTCTTGCATTTTGAAGAATTTATTTTGTTTTGTTTTTTTATTTATTTGATTAGTGTTTGACTGACTATTTATTATTATTATATTTTCTTCTTGGAGTGTTTTTTTTAAATTTTTTTTTTGTTGTGCCTGATCATTTGTTCGTGGGATTGTTTTTATTCCTAAAATGTCCATTATTTGATTTCTGTTAGGGCTTTGTGTTTCATTGTTATTTGTCGTTGTAAAGTTTTGAGTATTTTTGTCCCCTAATAGGCTTTTACTCTTTATATTTCCTTCTATTTCCATGTCTTCATCCATAGTGTGATGTGATGTGATGTGTGATTGAATGTTACTGATTTTGTAGGTTATTTCCCTACTTTTTGGTTTATTTTCCTTACCTTGTATCAGTTATAGATTTTTGTATTATAATTGTTTCTGTCTTACTTTATGTTTACTTTTATGCACCTATTATTAGAAATTTTCTCTGTTAAGTGAGTAAACTACTTCAATTTATTTCACCAATTAACTTGCCATGTTCACGTGTTAACATTCAAGCCGGAAGTCCCACTTCAGTTTCTGAAATTCTGTGACGGGTGAGGAGGCCGCGAACTCCTCCCTCGCGAACTTCCCACACGCGAAGCCCCACTCGTGAACTCTCCACGGGAGGCGATTAGTCACCGTCGCGGCCGCTAGGCGACACCGCGAAACTCGTGAGACAATTCGCTATGCTGCGACGATATAAGGCACCTTTGAGGCGTCAAACGGAGACTGTTCCAGCCCAGGGCGGGTAATCTCTCATGTATAATTTATGGACTTTAGCAGTGCCACCTAATTTATATCCTTCAACTGAAACCTATACAGGGTCTCCCAAACTAAGTGCGGGAGCCGGAAATGGGAGATTTCTAGGGTGATTCTAAACAACATTTTCCTTTGCAAAAATGTCCTCCGAAGCTTTGGTAACGAATTATTAACGAAAAACCCCGACCAATCAGAGAGCGCGAATAGCGAGCGCTCGGCCGACCAGCGACAGGGCACACGCTACGCGGAGCGTCTGCTACTCACCGTGCTCGAGGCTTGTACAAGAAACTCAAGATCTCTACGTTATTGTCCAGTTTCTTCTAAAGTATTGGGTGAAAAATTATGAAAAAAATCAGGGACACGCTGGCTATCGCGACACACTGTGCTGCCAGACTGAGGACGCAAATATTGGGAATTACCCCCTCCACTACGCATACTAACACACGGGCCGCGTATCCGTGAGCTCAGCACTTCGGGCAGCTTCGAACAGCTCCGGACAACTTCGGGCAGCTTTGAGAGGTCGAGAGAGAAGGTGGATCGTGATGTGCGCTGTCTCATTCTATGAAATCTTTAAATCCCAATCGCTAGCAAGCGGCAAGTGGCACACACCTTGCGCGAGCTTTCCGATTGCCCGGATATTTTCAGTTTCCAACTTAGAAAAGTATTTTGATGAAAACAAATTTCGAAAATTTTTTTCTGCAGAAAAACTCATTTTAAGACCCCCTGATTACGTTTTAACTAATAAAAAAAGAGCTTTTTTAAAAAACCACATATGTTTATTAACCCAATTGCATTCAAACGACTAAATGAATTTTAATGAAACTTTATATCTAAATTTTATATTCATATCTCAAGATCTTATTAGATTTAGAGCAAAATCGATGCATGGATTATCGAATTAACCCTCTTATCGAATTAACCCTTTCTGATTCAGAATTAATTGCACTTCAGAATTCAAGATTATCACAAAATAAATACTCTGATACTGAAAATTCGTCAAATGTATGTATTAAAATAGGAGTCCACTCTTAGCCAGTAACGTGCACGCTATCACAGCTTTTAATATAAAATATTTTTGAATGAGGTTTTTTAATACATTTTTTGATAACTGTATCAATTTATGATTGGAATCAACTTTATGTTTGAGTTGATCTCGCAGCTAATTATAAAATAACGTACACACTACCGCTCGATGAAAACCGCGTGAAGGCGGTGGTTTCTTTCATGGGGAGGGAAATGTAAAAAATTGTTTATGTGATCGAAAACATGTAATATAATGTACATCAAAATAAAAGATAAAATGAAACGGAAAAGTTAAACAATTCTTTACATTTCCAAAGAATAAAAAGCACAAACAGAAGAGTTTACTATGTTACATATGACGGAATTTCGAGATGATTGTTACATGTAAATTTATTATATAACTAATAAATATAAATTTATATGTACAATTATCTGGAAGTTCTGTCTATAAATACTATTTACAACAAGCAAGCATATTTACAGCGAGCAAGCGTATTATATTTACAGTATGTAAGCATACCTAAAGCAGGGAAAGAATAAAAATTATGTGAAGCAAGTCAGAAGGCTATTTACATGTTAGCGATGTCCAAAAAATAAATTAAATTAGAGGAATATAAATGAAAATAAATATAAAAATAAAAGTGATACTATTCTGGACATCGCTAAGTCGCGTCAAAAGACGAAGAGGGAGTATCCGCGAGGCCCTCGTCATGTGCGGCATATAATCATAATATCTAAAGATATATTGTCATCTATCTCCATGGACGGAGGTTTGTCCCTCTTTGCCCTTAATGCCGATTTCATTATGCAAAGGGCATTGACGGAAGTCGAACTAAGTTTATTACGTTTCTTAGTCTTTATGTCCGGCAATATGGAAAACGATCTTTCGGCATCGGCATTCGAATTGGGGAGCGATCTAATTGAATTTACTAATCTACAGAAACATGGATATTTACTAAAACCCTGATCATTTGGGGTTAACAAAATCGTTTTCCAAAAATTGTCGAAATCCATATTTACATATTTTTGTTGATCCTCATTTGCGAAGTCCAGATGCAATTCTAACCATTTTTTTTGCAAACCGTCTTTGTCGAAACCGCCGAACTTTTGTGCAATAAAGAGAACACTTCTGAAGGAAGTGTCTTTGCTAGTAAAATCTAAAGCTGAATGAGGACTAAAAACATAAAGTTTGCTAAGAAATTCGTCATCGATCGGTAATCGATCACGAATTTCATTAGCAGCCACGACGTAACATTTTAAACAAACTGTACGAACGGTTTCGACGATGTCGGGTTTGCCTTCCTCGATCAACCCGCGGAGGAAGTTATCACAATCCGGACCTACATTAATGTGATGAAGTGCGATCTGATTATCGCCTCGCGAAAAATCTATTAATTTTGCTAAACCCATGTGCTTCAAAAGTGCGGGTTTTAAAAAATTACTTGCTATATTATACAAAAGAGTTTCCGCAGTCTTTTGAAGCAAATGGATTCTTGTTTATCGAGCTTGAAAGAATAAATTAAAATTATTAAAAAACTCGAGAACATATTTCAAAAAATGCAGATATGCTTTCGCTTCTGGATTTCGCATTGAGATCAACAGATATTCTCCAGACTTTGATTTTTCATTTAAGACTAACTCTTGCAGAAAATGTAACACACTGTCCCAATTTTCTAGAAGTGTAACTACGGATGAATGATGTGACAGCCATCGCGTAGTACACAACTTTAAAATTTTGCGGTCGGAATTTTGGAAACATTGTTGAAAATCGCGAAAAATGGCCGAACGTTTAGGACTACTATAAATAAACGTCGTGACTTTGCGAAGAAGTTGTTCGCAGACCTCGGGAATGGTAGCACATGCTGCACGCACTACCAATGCTGAGGAATGACATACACACGGCGTGGTAAAAAGCGAATTACCGTGAATTTCTGCAAGTTTAGTCTTAAATGACGAGTGTCGTCCTATCATGACAGGTGCGTTGTCACAAGATAGGGCGACAATGTTTTCGAACGGAATTTGTCTTTTCCACATAGCATGCTTGAATGTACTAAATAATTTTTCCGCGCTACAATCCTTCGCGTCGAGATTCATCAATTCGACTAATTCCGTTCGAATATCCATAGTCTGGGGATCGACATACCGAAAAGAAACGTCATCCACTTTTCATTCGTAATGCCTGAAGTTTCATCTATAAATACTGAGAACTTATTGTTCTGTAAAATACTACTAAGACGTTCTGTTTCTCGAGGACACAGAACGTTCGATATAATGCTACTACACTTTGTTCGACCGAACGTCATTTTTTCCAAGACATCGGGATCTTTCCCGACGTCTTGGAAAAACTGAAGAATCGCTTCTGCCGATTGATGCGAAATATTTCTGTCGGCGATCAGGGCCGCAAAATGAATCTCCGCAGATTTCTTTCGACCAAGAAATGACAAAGGTGATTCTTCAGAATGCGTACTGATATCGTTACTTGACCTCACATATATTCCATTCTTTTTACAGTTTTTGATGTGGCATTTAGAATCGACATGACGTCTAATTTGCGATATACAGCAAGCAAATGATTTATTGCAAACCGAATAAAAACACGAAAAAGGATCCTCGAGGACTTTATGCAACCAAGGCTTGAAATCTTCGATATCAAGCCATTGAGGCATAAAAGTCTTTTTTCTCGAGTCCTTAACATCCATACATACTCGCGAACTTTTTTTCGACAAAGAGTATTTACGTCTTGCAGATTCCGTATGCCTTTTAACGGTCGACAAACCACGGAAAACACGTGAATTGCTTCCACTAGGTTTCTCGAACGTATCCATCTCACCGCAAAAAGAATGAAATAGTAGAAATATACAAGCTATATACACACGCAAGAAAAGTAAGCTCTAATTTGCGAAAAGGGGGAATTAAAGGGAAACTACAAAATTAGTCTGTGTAAAAAGTTTTACTTACCTGATACACACAACAAATGTCACGAAAGACAAAACGCGCAACGATTAGCCATCGATCTGATCTAACCGTTAACTGTCACGTAGCGCGATCACCCCACTGGGTGCTTTACCACGTGAAACAAAAGAAACGCGATCGCGATGCGCGCAGCATCGTACTTTTCGAATAGATCAGTGTAACGACCTGTGGGTCATGACGTTCGAAATGCCTATATTTACTGCTTTTCTTTGTCATTTTTTTATAGTATCATTGTACTCATGTAAACGTTTTTATATATCAAGCTTTTTTTCGTGTAACTTAATGTTCCTTTGGTTAATATAAAGGTAATTATTTAGAATAAGCACCTCCTTACCGATTTTTTTGAAATTTTTTTATATCATGTATCGTGATACGTGGATTAATTTTTCTAAATGAAATAATTATCGCTCTCTTTTCGTTTTCGAGATAAACATTTTGAAAAATTTTGATAATTATGGTAGCAGGCCGAGGGTAGGTAGCAAAAAGGGGGTTTGAGTTGGGTTAGAGCTCTAATGAACTCGAAACATCTCTTTTCCTGGCCCTAGCTCTAATCAACTCGAAACATCTCTTTTCCTGGCCCTAGCTCTAACCAACTCGAAACATCTCTTTTGCTGGCCCTAGCTATAACCCAACTCAAATCCCCTTTTTGCTACCTACCCTCGGCCTGCCATCATAATTTTCAAGCATATAAAAATTTTTATTTCGAAAATAAGAAGAGAGCGACAATTATATCATTTAGAAAAATTAATCCACGTATCAAGATACATGATATAAAAAAGTTTCAAAGAAATCGGTGAGGAGGTCCTTATTCTAAATAATTACCAATATAAATATTTTATATTGAAGATTGTGACAACGTGAACGTTACTGGTCAAGAACGGACTCTTATTCTAATACATTTGACGAATTTTCAGTATCAGAGTATTTATTTTGTGATAATCTTGAATTCTGAAGTGTAATTAATTCTGAATCAGAAAGGGTCAATTCGATAAGAGCAGAGTCTTCCAGACTAAATTGCGTTACGTTAACTTTATAAATGAAAATCTTTATCTTTTCACCTAATAGTAAAAAATATATGTGTAATATATAAATATAAATATAAGAGGTAAGTATCATAATCCATACATCGATTTTGCTCTAAATCTAATAAGATCTTGAGATATGAATATAAAATTTAGATATAAAGTTTCATTGAAATTCATTCAGTCGTTTGAATGCAATTGGGTTAATAAACATATGCGGTTTTTTAAAAAAGCTCTTTTTTTATTAGTTAAAACGTAATCAGGGGGTCTTAAAATGAGTTTTTCTACAGAAAAACATTTTCGAAATTTGTTTTTATTACAATACTTTTCTAAGTTGAAAACTGAAAATATCCGGGCAATCGGAAAGCTCGCGCAAGGTGCGTGCCACTTGCCGCTTGCTAGCGATTGGGATTTAATCATTTTATAGAATGAGACAGTGCGCATCACGATCCACATTCTCTCTCGACCTCTCGAAGCTGCCCGAAGTTGTCCGGAGCTGTTCGAAGCTGCCCGAAGTGCCAAGCTCACGGATACGCGGCCCGTGCGTTAGTTCCGTAGTGGAGAGGGTAATTCCCAATATTTGCGTCCTCAGTCTGGCAGCACAGGCGACACATATTGTGGAATTTTCTCAGATTTTTAAATTATTAGCCAACTCGTAAAAAATAAAAATAAAAAGGCAAAAAAAGGAATGTTAGTGTTAATTTCTTCTAAACTATTGGATAAAAAATTGTGAAAAAAATAGGGGACACCTTAGCTACCGGGACAAATGTTGTGAAAATTTCTCAGATTTTTAAATTAATTAACAAAGTTGTAGAACATACGAAACGAGAGAGAAGAAGGTTGTCATTGAATTTTGATCGATGAAACTTACCCATTTCGGAGAAGAATTCATCTGCTGCTTGAACTTTGGCCCCTCGGGGTCAATAGCCGAGCTCGTTGTGGGATGCTTCGAAGCGCAGGTAATCTTGTACACAAATTCACAAATTCACTTCGCGTTTACAGAATTCAAGGTCACCAACACTTACCACTTGAGGATTAAAATCTCCACGGCAAGTAATGATTTTCGAACGAGATCGTTCCTACGTTTGAAATTCATGTGGCTCTGAAAAGGGCCGACTGATTTTTAAAGCAGGTGTTCGAACTGCCCTCACTTGTGCTTCCTACAGAGCACCGAGTCGACGAATTAAAGTTCCATGCACCCGCACCAACATAGCCGGTGTTATTGATGCCACCGCCGCATGTAATTTCGCTATTAGATCCTCCTTTGATGTAACACGATGACGGTACACCGCGTTCTTTAAGTAGCCCCACAGAAAATAGTCCAACGGATTGATATCCGGTGACCGTGGGGGCCATGCGACAGGTCCGGCACGTCCAATCCACCTGTCCTGAAAGGTTTCATTAAGATGGGCCCGGACTGTTGCATGATAGTGGGGTGGCGCTTCATCTTGTTGAAAATATATATTCCTCCGGACTTCTAATGGAATATCCTCCAAGAGACCCGGAAGAACGTGTTGTAGGAACGCCGAATACGCGCCCCCAACGAGCCTATCAGGTAAAAGATAAGGCCCGATGATCCTATCACCACAAATCCCGGCCCATACATTAATGGACGACGGACCCGTTGGACCGAATCCGTTGGACTACTTTCTGTGGGGCTACTTAAAGAACGCGGTGTACCGTCATCCTATTACATCAACAGAAGAATTAATAGCTAAATTACATGCGGCGGTGGCATCAATAACACCGGCTATGTTGGTGCGGGTGCATGAAAGTCTAATTCGTCGCCTCGGTGCTCTGCAGGAAGCACAAGGAGGGCAATTTGAGCATCTTCTGTAAAAATCAATCGGCCCTTTTCAGGGCCACATGAATCTTAAACGTAGGAACGATCTCGTTCCAAAATCATTACTTACCGTGGAGATTTTAATCTTCAAGTGATAAGTGTTGGTGACCGTGGATTCTATAAACGCGAAGTGAATTTGTGAATTTGTGAATTTGTGTACAAGATTGCCTGTGCTTCGAAGCATCCCCCAACGAGCTCGGCTATTGACCCCGAGGGACCAGAGTTCAAGCAGCAGGTGAATTCTTCTCCGAAATGGGTAAGTTTCATCGATCAAAATTCAATGACAACCTTCTTCTCTCTCGTTTCTTATGTTCTACAACTTTGTTAATTAATTTAAAAATCTGAGAAATTTCCACAACATTTGTCCCGGTAGCTAAGGTGTCCCTGATTTTTTTCACAATTTTTTATCCAATAGTTTAGGAGAAATTAACACTAACATTCCTTTTTTTGCCTTTTTTTTTTATTTTTTACGAGTTGGCTAATAATTTAAAAATCTGAGAAAATTCCACAATATGTGTCGCGATAGTCAGCGTGTCCCTGATTTTTTTCATAATTTTTCACCCAATTGTTTAGAAGAAATTGAACAATAACGTAGACATCTTGAGTTTCTTGTACAAGCCCCGAGCACGGTGAGTAGCAGACGCTCCGCGTAGCTTGTGCCCTGTCGCTGGTCGGCCGAGCGCTCGCTATTCGCGCTCTCTGATTGGTCGGGGTTTTTCATTAATAACTCGTTAACAAAGCTTCGGAGGACATTTTTGCAAAGGAAAATGTTGTTTAGAATCACCCCAGGAATCTCCCATTTCCGGCTCCCGCACTTAGTTTGGGACACCCTGTATACAGTATGTCCCACGAAACACTGGACAGTCGATTATTTGGTAACCTATTAAAGATATGAAAAAAGTTTTTATATGAAATTGAATGGCAAGAGGGGGCTAATTTATTGGCCGTAACAATTTTTCTTTATCATTATTGTTTACAGAGATATGAAAGTTAAGTTTGGTTTTTTAAATGGGATTATATATTTTTTTTTTGATCAATAGATAGTACGTTTCAAGACGAATTCAGCAAACATTAATGTATACACCTTTTTTCGAATAGTTTTTAAGATATTACGCGTAAAAGTTTACTGATTTTTGGTGGAAGTAAATGTGCGAGACCAGGAAGCACAGTAGTGAGTCTCGACTCTCGACTACACTTAAGATGCTACGGGTTAAACCGTACCGTGCCTCTTGAAACTGATACGAAGAGACTGTGATAGGAACGGCAGGCCTAAATTGTACACAATAGTTTTTTCCACAACCGTTACCTTTACGGTATGCAGAAAAATATCGCCCGTGTTTTAGTAAAGAAATAAAGCTAACGGATAAAGCTAAAGGATTTTTTGGAGAAAAAAAATACGAAAATATAAATTAATTTGTGGTTACACTAACATTTTATTTCGAAATCCCTTCCACGTGCCCTCCATCATTTAAAATACAATTTTTGATACGTTTTAAAAATTCCTTTTCTACTCTTACAAGAGTGTCTGCTGTAATGTTGGAACACGTGTTAACAATGCGTTGTTTTAATTGTTCAACGGTTTCAACAGGGGTTTGAAATATTTTTTGCTTAATGTGACCCCATAAAAAAAAATCACAGGCCGAGAGGTCTGGCGATCTCGGTGGCCATGTTATAGGTCGACAACGACCTATCCATCTATTCGGAAACATTCTATTTAGTTGGTTTCGAACACATAAACTATAATGTGGTGGAGCACCATCTTGTTGAAACCACAAACTTTTTCTTTCACTGAGTGACATATTGTCCATAATTTCATTGATAAAGTGGTTTAAAAAATTCAAATATGACTCCCCCGTGATAGCACTTTCGAAGAAGAATGGGCCATAAATTTTTCGGTTAAAAATACCGCACCATGCCATGACCGAGTTACGGTACTGATTATTAACTTCTCTCCTCCAGTACGGATTTTCCTGTGCCCACATTCGTGCGTGTTGGTGGGACGTCATTCCATTGGTATGAAAAATACATTCGTCAGTGATCGTTATTTGCCTGACGAAATCTTTATCCTGCGCTATCTTTTCCAGTATCCACATACTAAATTCGATGCGTGGTCCAAAGTCCCTTTCGAAAATGCGCTGCACCGAAACTGGCTTATACGGCTTCATAGAATTTGATTTTAAAATCCTGTGAATGGTCGATTTCGAAACGTCACAATTACTTGCAGCTGTTCGAATCGAACATTTTGAGTTAATATTGAATGCAGCCAAAACAACTTCCTCGCTGTTCTGTGATACAGTTCTTGATCGTTTTGTGTAGAAAGGGCAAACACTCCCGCTGGATTCAAACATATCACAAACTTGTTTGATCTGAAAAAAATGGATTTCGTGTAACAAATTGTATTTACTTTGGAGAAAAGACACGATTGAACATTTAACCCTTCCATTATTGAGCTTGCAAATTATTTATATTGTCCACAGAGGGGTAAAAGATACAAAGAAAGTGAACTACTATCAAAGAAGGAGTTACAAAAGAAATTACTAAACGTAGAGATTTTACCGTCGTTGGACTTGGTTTCGGCCGATCAGGAAATCGTTGATGGAAAACCTCGCTGACTTGACGATATGATAAATATCCATCACCTCGCAAGCGCACAAACTCCACTTTGTCTTTAGTTGTGAAAGACATTTTCTTTACTGTTATATTAATACTGGACAGAAACTAGACACTTTGAACGTTCGAATATTTGTGGTAGAAAAACGGTTTCCTAAGTCTGAAGAAAATTCTACAGAAGATGCTATTGGCTACTTCCCGAAGACAGAAACTGTTTCCTATTGGTTAGAAAACTTTGAGGAAATTAATAAAAAATGTGGAGGAGGAATACCCATAAAATACAGAAAACAAAATTTATAACACCTTTCTTTCTTTTTCGAGGAAATCTAGGTACTACGTACACTAAAAGCCGAGTCACCTGGGCCATCTGTTTGTAGACGGAGATGTCAAATAAAATAATTTAAAATCGAAAAAAGGAATGACACATTTCGTTGGTCGGGGTGAGAAAGTCCAACCGAAGTCAAGGGATGATCAGCCAGCAATTAGACCTTGAAAAGATGAAGCCTTATGCGTTTGTTGCTGTATTTATTACTGAAGGCAACACGAAGGGTCCTTCATTTATGGTTATTGAGTGTTCGCGGGCTAGTGAGTGACTGGTAAACTGTTCCTTTCTTCGATTTTAAATTATTTTATTTGGCATCTCCTTCTGCAAACAGATGGTCATGAGTATTTTTCATATCGTCAAGTCTGCGAGGTTTTCCATCAACGATTTCCTAATTGGCCGAAACCAAGTCCAACGACGGTAAAATCTTGATGTTTGTTCACTACAATTCAGAAACATTCTGAATCTTTTACCCTTTCGATGCTTATGATTTCGACAATGTGTATAAAGGCAGTGCCAACGTCTAAATAGCGTAGTGAACAAATTGTGTTTCAGTGCAATATTGAAAAGATTGCTATCGCTGTTGTGTCATTGACGGTTCGAAAGAAACTCGGATTCCCCCTCTGTGATTTTTTCGCGCCATCACACGAACCCAATTGGTGGTTACGATACAATCTCTCGGCGGTCCACCTTCTGTCCTACTAGTATAAACACCGAGCATCTCTATTCGTTCTATTGGCTGATTTCATAATTGCCTTCTGTAAGAAAAATAAACTTCAAGTCGTTTGCTGTTGGAGGGTATGCTAACATAATGGAGGCGACCGTCAGGGTTGATACGCCCCGTTTCAGACAAGGAAATCGCGTGATCTAAGATTACGGTCACTTCGTACCCTAGATTACTTTATTGCGGTCTAAAACCGATATTGGCAAGTCTTATATCCACCGTAGTAATACCATTCACATCTGAAAAAGTTTCTCTACCCCTTTTGTACGAATTTAAATTTAAATTCTAATATTAAATTCTTGTGGTACATAATATCTTGCCATCATAAGTATTTTCCATTCAAATGTATTACCTATTTGTTAATTACTTCAAAGTACGAGCAACGCTTTAGCTTTATCCGTTAGCTTTATTTCTTTACTAAAACACGGGCGATATTTTTCTGCATGCCGTAAAGGTAACGGTTGTGGAAAAAACTATTGTGTACAATTTAGGCCTGCCGTTCCTACCACAGTCTCTTCGTATCAGTTTCAAGAGGCACGGTACGGTTTAACCCGTAGCATCTTAAGTGTAGTCGAGAGTCGAGACTCCCTACTGTGCTTCCTGGTCTCGCACATTTACTTCCACCAAAAATCAGTAAACTTTTACCCGTAATATCTTAAAAACTATTCGAAAAAAGGTGTATACATTAATGTTTGCTGAATTCGTCTTGAAACGTACTATCTATTGATCAAAAAAAAAAAATATATAATCCCATTTAAAAAACCAAATTTAACTTTCATATCTCTGTAAACAATAATGATAAAGAAAAATTGTTACGGCCAATAAATCAGCCCCCTCTTGCCATTCAATTTCATATAAAAACTTTTTTCATATCTTTAATAGGTTACCAAATAATCGACTGTCCAGTGTTTCGTGGGACATACTGTATATAAAACGGTTCTTTTCTTTTCAGAACCATATTGATACGTAGAAGAAAGAAGAATTAAACATTAACCCTTTTAGTGCCGGACGAAAGAGAGGTGCTTATGCGAAGATAACCGGCTGAATTTTATGATTTTACTAGGATTTGGAAAAAGGCTCATAAAAACGAAACGAAAAGCAATATTTACATAATTCAAAAAGCAGTGTATTAAGGACAAAATAGAGAATAAAACAGTGATGCTCATTTTTCTATATTCATTGGAAATTACATAAATAACAAAGATATAGATGATGAAAAAAAAAAAAAAGAAAAATTGAGTTCTCTGTTTCAAAACGTATTTGCACACAGGAAAAGTCATCTTTTTATCATAACTTTATACAGACCGTTTATTGCAAAGTATATACTTTAAATTTCCAATATATTTTTTAACAAAATCAGTAATATTGCACAAGAAACATAAAAAATAACTCCAAGGCACATGGTAGGCGCCGGACGGATTATTTCATCCAAAACAAGTAATTGTTATAAGTAATATAACATTGCTGAAACAAAATTATGTTATAATAAATGTATTTGTGATATAATTTTGCACATTCATTATAATAACATAAATATTTATATCTAGATATTGTAAATGTGTTGAATTTCTACTGTATCGCTCTCGCGTATAAATAAGCTGTCTCAACATCACCATAGAATATGGCATAGAACAGGCTTCGGAATTAACTGCTCTTTTCGGCCGATTTTCGAAGGCGACGCCTCCTTTCTCCCTCGCACGTCACTTCTCTCCGCGGCGGCCGTAGTGCTCGGAAGGCCTCAGGCACGTGCCACAAGAATCGCGCGTCAGGGGATACCACTGACAAAACAAAAAGGCATCAACAATAGTATCTCACGGGTAATGTGGAAATCTATTGATATGAGTGTTGTTGCCCAAATGCGCCACGCGCGATTTTTATGGCACGCGCCTGAGGCCTTCCGAGCATTAGGGCCGCCGCACAGTGGGGTAAACGGCTGAAGTATGTGTCAAAATTAAAGAACTTTTGATAGGAAAGAGATAAATTGATGATTTTTTTTTAAATTGAAGCTGAATAATTGCAGATTAAAGGAAAAATAGAGAAATCAGGAGAAGAATATTGTTGCGAGCACCGGGTACATCTCCATGGCCTGCTACGCTCGCAACGACGAATAGGAGGACGTTCGAGGAACAACTGTCAGACAGAATTCTGACAGCTGTCAGGAAGTGAACACCACGAGTTAAAATACGAGTCGTTTACATTGTATCTAAGATTAGTAATACTACGAATAATGATAATATTTGTAAATAAACAGACTGTGATACAGTGTAGAATTAATTACGATGCCGCGACGCGTTCGAGATTGCAGTGCGCGCGGGAGCCGCCGGCGGCTCCCCAAAAACGCAACAATGGTGTCAGAAGTGGGATTCGGGCCCCTTCTGCACGCTCGCGAAAGGGGACGGCCGACGGGGCATCCTTCAACGTGGGACAGGGGATGGTCGACGTGGCATCCCCCAACGTGGGACAGGGGATGGCCGGCGAGGCATCCCCCCACGTGGGACAGGGGACGGCCGGCGAGGCATTCCCCTACGACGGACCGGGGTCGGCCGACATGGCGATCCCCTACGAGGGAGAACGACCCATGCAAAGGCTGCTCGAAAGATTTCAGCAGGCGCTTTCAGAACAGCTGGAGGAGCAATGGGAAAATTCAGAGCGACGTTGGACCGAGGAGCGGGCACGGTGGCAAACGGAAAGAACAGCGAGGGAAGCCTTCAAGAAGAAGATGGGCGCACGAGTCGATGATTTGCATGGACAAATCCAGGTGCTAATGCAAAAATTCACTAGGTTAAGCGGCGCCGAGTCTCGTGTCGGGGTGGAGGGGGGACACGGGGCGGCCGTGCAAGGGGTGGTTAGTAGTGTGCCCTCCTTGGCTGCGGCGGCCGTGCAGGGGGAGATTAGTAGTGTGCTCTCCTTGGCTGCCCCGGGACCTTCGTCCGCCGCGAATCACCCTTCGCCGGTCCCTCTGCCTTCGTCCGGGAGTGTTACTGAACACCGCGTGCCCTTGGGCTTGGGGTACGCGGTGAAGCCGAAAGCGTATAACGGGAAAGAGTCCTGGGAAGAATACAGAGTACAATTTGAGGCTGTGTCTCGGGCGAATGAATGGGACGGGGCCAGGAAGGCTACGGCCTTGGTCGCCTCCTTGGAGGGTTCGGCGTGGGCCATTTTGACGGCTCTGTCTGCTGCCGAGTTAACAAATTACGAGTTTCTAGTTTCGGCCTTGGAGCTCCGCTTTGGAGCTAAAAATTTAGCTAGTTTAAAGTACGTGTTGTTTCAAAATTGTCGGCAGCGGAGAGGGGAGTCCCTGACGTCGCTGGCCAGGGAGGTGGAGAGGCTGGCGGGTGCCGCGTTTCCGGAATGTCCTGCGGAGACGCAGGACAAATTGGCAGCCTCCCAATTCATCACGGCCCTGGAGAGCGACGAAGTCAGGAGATCGCTGCGTCTGAGCGGCTTCGCCTCGTTGGGGGCCGTAGTTTCCCGGGCCCTCGAGGTAGAGGCCATGGAGGCACTGGCGCGAGACGAGGCGCGACGAACGGCACCCATACGAGGATATAAACCGCTCGCGCGTTTGGAGTTACAGAGTAGCAAAAGAAGAGACCCGGACCGGAGTCAGGAGACTACGTCAGCTATGAAGAGGAGAGCAGAAGATAAGGGAGCATGCTGGAGCTGTGGACAGCAGGGCCACATGCGTAAGAATTGCCCTGAAGCCAAGCGCAGAAAGGCGGGAAACGCGAAGAGGCCGGCGTGAGGAGGACCAGCCTGGCCTACGCGACAACGCGTCCCCCCATCGTGGGAGTTGTCTCGTCAAGAGAGACGAAGAGGACATCACTCATGGACACCGTGGTCGAGGGACACATTGAAGGAACGGCCTGCCTCATCGTCCTCGATACCGGCTCCTCAGTTAACCTCATAAGAAAAGGAGTATGTTCAATGGGGAAGCTGAACCGTACGAGATTGAGGATTCGCTCCGCCGTGGGAGAAGACATGCCAGTCTTCGGGAAAGGAACCCTTCAACTACAGTTGGGGGACTTTCTGAGCGAAGAGGAGTTCTTCGTTGTAGCGATGACGGAGCCATGTATTTTAGGCATGGCATTCTTAAGCAAACACCGGTACCAAATTGATTTAGCCCGGCGAGTGGTATGCCTCACAGGAGGAATTTCGGTTCCACTGAAGGGGAGAGAAGAGGAAAGCCGAAGACCTCAAGAGGAAAACCGAAGACTTCAAGAGGAAAACCGAAGACTTCAAGAGAATACCAGAATATCTAAAAGAACTTTTTGAGCGATATTCCATGGAACTGACAGCGAATCAGCAGAGTCGATTCGCTGATTTGCTTGAAGAATTCCATGATGTGTTTGCAAAGAACCTCGATGAGGTAGGCAGGTGTGAAATAGTTCAACACCGAATAAACACAGGAGACCATGCACCGATCAAATAGGCGCCAAGGAGATTGCCTTGGAGATTGAAGATGTTAATCAACTATTAGAAAAGATGGAGGCGCAAGGGGTAATCGAAAAGTCACAGAGTCCCTGGTTATGTCCGATAGTCCTAGTGAAAAAGAAGGACGGTTCGACCAGATTTTGCATAGATTATCGTCGATTGAATGAAGTTACGAAAAAGGACTCTTATCCGCTGCCGAGGATTGAAGATACCCTTGACGCTCTGGCAAACTCCACCTGGTTCTCAACAGTTGACCTGCAGAGCGGATATTAGCAGATTGTCATGGACAAAAGGGACCGGGAGAAAACAGCTTTTTGCGTGAGAGCCGGACTATGGCAGTTCCGAGTAATGCCTTTCGGACTGTGCAATGCTCCCGCGACGTTCGAACGACTGATGGAAACAGTTCTCCAACGGTTGAATTGGAGAATCTGTCTGGTATACTTGGACGACATCATAATCCACGCGAGGACCTTCGATGAGGAAGTGGAACATCTACGCCAAGTATCTCAACGTCTTCGGAACGCGAAGTTATTAATGAACCCGAAGAAGTGTGATTTCTTAAAAGGGGAAACAAAATACCTGGGACACATCGTCACCGGAGAAGGAGTCAGGATAGACCCTGAAAAAATACGAGCCATTGCAGAATGGCCGGTCCCAGCCAATATAAAAGAATTGAGAAGTTTCTTAGGATTCTGCACCTACTACCGGAAATTCGTGAGGAATTTCTCGGATATTGCGAAGCCGCTGCACCAGTTGACGGAAAACAAACAAACCTTCATCTGGACGAAACAGCACCAGAAGACTTTCGAACGGCTGAAGAGTTGTCTAATAAGCTCTCCCGTTCTCGCATATCCCATTGAAGGAGCGGATTTTATTTTGGACACGGATGCCTCAAACGTGGCCATTGGAGCAGTGTTATCACAAGTACAAGAAGGCCAGGAAAAAGTAATAGCTTATTTCTCCAAAGTCCTGGGGAAGCCAGAAAGAAATTACTGCGTGACCAGAAGAGAACTGCTTGCGGTAGTGAAATCCGTGGAACACTTCCACCACTACCTCTATGGACGAAGGTTCCTGGTGAGAACTGACCACGCAGCGTTACGATGGCTAATGTCCTTCAAGCGTCTTGAAGGGCAAATCGCTCGATGGATAGAGCGATTACAGGAGTATGACCTCGAAATCCGACATCGAGGAGGAAAGGCGCATGGGAATGCAGATGCGCTGTCAAGAAGACCGTGCGCAGACACACATTGTAAACCCTGTAGCAGAAGAGAGGAACAAGACCAGAGGGAAACGACGAGGATTTTACGGACGGCCTGTGAAACTGGAAACGTCGAAGACTGCGGCAGCGATTCTACTGGATCACCTGTCGACAGGATGTCGTGGAGTGGTGCCGGAAAAGTACCATTTGCATGGCGAAGAAGGGACCGCGAGAAAGAGGAGCCGGCGTGATGCAGATCTACAACGTTGGAGCTCCGTTCGAGAGGATTGCGGTGGACGTCGTAGGACCCCTTCCGAAGTCAAGTTCTGGAAATCGGTTCCTGCTGGTGGTTACCGATTATTTTTCAAAATGGCCAGAGGTAATCCCTATGTTAAATCAACGAACTGAAACAGTGGCCAGAGCATTACTAGTGCACGTCGTGAGTTGACACGGAGTGCCCTTGGAAATACACTCAGATCAGGGGAGGAACTTTGAGTCCACCGTCTTCAAAGAACTCATGAAATTGCTAGGAGTTAAGAAGACGAGGACTACACCCCTGCATCCGCAATCTGACGGTATGGGGGAACAGCTAAATCGGACCTTACTACAATATCTCTCCATGTTCGTCGCCGAACATCAAAGGGATTGAGATGTGTGAATCCCGATGTTCCTGTTGGCATACAGGTCAGCCCGACATGAAACCATCCAGATGACACCGTCAATGGTCCTGTACGGTCAAGAGTTGCGTCTTCCTATACAACTGTGGAGGGGGCTACCGCCCCAAGGAAATGACGCCCAAACGGAGTTTGTTTCCCAGCTCAACGAGAGGATGACAAAAATGCATGAGTTTGTCCGACATCGTCTGTGTTTAAGTAGCGTCAAGATGAAGGCCTGGTACGACAGCCACGCTAATACCACCACTTTCGTGCCAGGTGAAAAGGTATGGTTGTTCCAACTGCGACGAAGAAAGGGCAAGTGCCCCAAGCTACAGTCGGACTGGGAAGGGCCGTATGTCGTTGTAGAGAAATTGAACGATGTAATTTATTGAATTAAGGGCACCACCCGAGGCAAGTGTAAAGTAGTACATGTGAATCGCCTCGCGAGATTCAGCGAATAATCCATTTCCCCAGCAAAGAAGAGAGATATCTCCGAGAGAAGAGGAACAAGAAGAAAGAAGTGCTCAAGAAACGTCAAGAGGCAAGAGGAGCTGGGGAAAGCAGGAACAGAGCTGAGACGCGGGCCCCTGGTGAACACGGGGAGGGGGGAACGCCAGGGGATCGTTGGCCGGGTCTCTTCGGTAAGACGACCTAACCCAGGTCCACGCAGGCTCCTGGAGGGTTGCAGAGGACGTCGCGGCCTTGAGTTCAACGGGCAACACTCCCTCTCCAGGCAGGGAGGTGTCCGAGACGAGCCCACAAATTCAAAGGACTCCAGGATCACAGTACAGGAACGAGAAAGGATGGGGACATGGAAAGCGGAGGAGTATTTTCGCCGGCAAGTGCAGGAAGAAGGACCAATAGAAGAAAGAAGAGAACCGACAACCAACCTCGTCTAAGAAGAAGAAGCGCCATCGCAGAAGGCTAGGGTGAATCTCCCTTCTCGTCTCCTCGTTCAACCTCGCCGTCCAGGGGTACAACGGCTACCATCGTGTGCCGCCCGGGGTTCGCAGTGCGGATCGGCCGACAGCGGGTGAGGGACTTAACCGTACGCAGGTCTGCTTCCCCACACCGGAGAAGTCTCGTTTTTCCGGGAAGGCGAGCCTCCGGGGCCGGTCCCTGGATATGTGGCGCACCTTCGGATCTATAAAGAGGTCCCCTTGCCATACGGGGAATAGTGATTCCCTGGTGGGAAACAAGGAGGTGCGTCCGGCCGAGGTATGTTTCGTGGAGAGAGACCGTAGGGAGCAGGGCCCGAGAAAACAGCAAGAAAGAAGGACGCAAGTATCAAGAGGACGGGCGAGGGCAGAAGAGCGAAGAAGAGGAATACGAAATTGGTCTTAGCACACTGCGCCTCGCCAGGGTTTTGGCATGGTTTTTTCCTGGGACCGTGGACAAATGTCGAGGCGCAGCCTGGGAAAGGCCATGCAGGTATAAACTTTCTTGTACCTCTTTTTCAGGCAGAAATACAGATGCCGACTTGGAAGCCTGCATTGAGCGCGATCGGGACGCCCGCTTTCCGAAGGAGGGGAGCAGTGTTGCGAACACCGGGTACATCTCCATGGCCTGCTACGCTCGCAACGAAGAATAGTAGGACGTTCGAGGAACAACTGTCAGACAGAATTCTGACAGCTGTCAGGAAGTGAACACCACGAGTTAAAATACGAGTCGTTTACATTGTATCTAAGATTAGTAATACTACGAATAATGATAATATTTGTAAATAAACAGACTGTGATACAGTGTAGAATTAATTACGATGCCGCGACGCGTTCGAGATTGCAGTGCGCGCGGGGAGCCGCCGCCGGCTCCCCAAAAACGCAACAATATTATTTACTGTCAAAAATTTGAGTTAAACATAGAGAATTTTCATAAAATTTTGGTTTTTTTAGTATCATGTCTAAACGAGTTTGTTTTTTGACATGCAATACATCGTTTCTTATAGATTTTGTCACGCTGCTTTCAAATCCGTTCGTAAAATTTATCTAGCACTTCAGGATTTAGAGAAAAATTGTTTTAACTGACAAATTTTGATTAAATTTAGTTTTTCGTTGAAATAATTTAATAACATGTTAATTTAGAAATGTATGCATACTATATTTGTACACTTCAAATGTAATTTAAAGGATGAAATACTCTTAAACATCGACATTGTGTGAAAAAAACAAACAATTATATTTCGTCGGCGCTTGACTCCTCGCTGTTGCTGCCAACAGCACTTTCGGTTTGTATTTGGCTGTGAAATAATTTAAAATAAATATTAATTTTTCAATAATCTGGCTTATATTTGTGTTCAAAATAACGTAAATATGTATCCTTTCTATCTTACCTCTCATCAACGAATTTTCTAATTTCAGATGGTATGGGACGTTCTTTAAATAACTTTAAACGATTTTCTATTAATTCTAACGATATTTTTGGATCTGTTAAATATATTGCACGATTAAATGTATCCAGCAATCTATTTTTTGTCATATTTTTCTGGTACTCTTATGTTGGCTGATAGTGTGCATGAGAAAGCGTGTTCTGAGTGAGCACTTGAGAAAATGTAGCAAGTAAAGGTGGTTTACAAATCATTATTCTTCAATAGTTATTATTTACTATAAACAAACAATTGGAATTGTTCCATAAGTTATAGTTTAATCCACTAATTTTGCACGAAAGTACCTTACTTGAGTGAGAATTAGGCATTCCCTCATAATTTGCAAGTGCCGGGTTCGAATCTCGTGGTAGCTTTTAATTTTTTTTTTTTCAATTTTTATTTTAACTAATTCTAATTTTCGTATACTTTTTCACAGATTACAATTATACCACTCAACTCAATTCACCAATTTATTATTGGGACTAATTTTGTCAGTTCGAAGGTCATTTACTACCATCTGTTCCCGCTCCCGCTCCTGCTCCTGCTCCCTCCCCCTCTCCTGCTCTCTCCCCCACTCCTGCTCCCTCCCCCGTTCTTGCTTCCTCCCCCGCTCTTGTTCCCTCCCCCGCTCTTGCTCCCGCTGCCGCTTCCGCTCTTGCCCCCGCTGCCGCTTTCGCTCCTGCTCTCGCTCCCGCTCCCACCGCGTCTGCTTTAGAGAAAATTGCGAAATATAAAAAAGAAGTAAGTGGAAACATAAATAATATAATCACATTTTATAATGAAGCGCAAATAATATAATAATTGCGTTTATTTTTTCCATTGCAGATAAAGGATCTGAAAAAGGTCGTATATGGAGGCTGGTCATCATGGCAGGGGGGGGGGGGGGGGGGGGGGCTGGTCGGTGGGGTTGCCGACGGTTCTTGGGTTCGCGGTTCTGCCGGGATCCCTAGGGCTTGTTCCTCAAGGAACTTGATCATCATTAACGATATTTCAACGTATCCCAAAGGATTTTTCAAAATTTTGAAAATTGTCGATTTTACAGCTGTTTGAAGTTAAGTGCTAACTTTTTTAAAAAAAATTATAGCTATTGAACTTGTAAGCGGATGGAGATGAGCTTTACAATGCTTATAGAAAAAGCATTGAAGTTTGTAAAAATAATTATTTCAATTAAAAGAAATTCTTTTTTAACTATTTTTTTGCAATTATTTTAATGTAGGTGTTTAATATGGTGCGCGATTTTCAAAATTTGAAAAAAAAAAGGAGAATGTACTTCGACCCTCCTCCTTGATGGACAAACTTACAAAAATATGGACATTTTAAAATTGGCCCTGTACAAATTGTCGAAAGTTGACGCCGTGTCGAGTCGCACCGCCGCATCGGCCGCGTCGTCGCTGGCAGCTAGGACGACTCCAGCAAGCGAACGTGCGTTATTTGCGATCAAGGCGGCTTCATCCGACATTATTCTATATTCTCTCGAAGCATTTGCAAGGTTTAATACAATCAATAAATATTGATAAGTCACTCTTTGTAAATGGTATTTATTGTTCAAAACATAAATATAGTTTCTTAAATCTTTGCTTTCATTTCGAAGATTTTAGTATTATGGTAGAATTAATTTCAATAGGCGGCTCAGGGTCACTCAGCCACTCACGCGCCTTTCTGGTGGGTTAGGACGCACTTGCCGCGCGTGTAAAATATCCGTGAGCTCACTTCTCTATGCCACCAGAAAGGCGCGTGAGGGGCTGAGTGACAGTAAGCCGCCTGTAGAAATTAATTCTACCATAGTGACAGTGAAGTGCAATAAAGTGCGTGCTTGCGTTGCCGTCTACCTGCTATTGGCAGGTCCTAGCCTGCCTGAGTTTCATCCGTCACGAACCAGAATCGACACAGTGACACATTGGGGCATGTGTTCAAGGAGCAGGTGACTCTGTCCGAGTCGGTGAGTTTTTATTTTTTTTTTTGTCTATGACGTCCCGGCATTTTTCAATATTTTTTCCCCGGTTTTTATTTTTTACAACCTTTTACAATTGACCTAAAAATCTAAAAAAATCACATAACATGTGTCTCAATAGTTAACATGTCCCTGATTTTTTTCATAATTTTTCATCCAATAGTTTAGAAGAAATTGAGCATTGACGTAAATATTTTGAGTTTCTTGTACAAGCCTCGAGCACGGCGAGTAGTAAATACTACGCATAGCTTGTGTACCGTCCCTGGTCGGCCGAGCGTTCGCCATTCGCGCTCTCTGATTGATCGGTGTTTTTCGTTAATAATTTCCCGGAGGAAATTTTCGTTAAGGAAAAAGTTGGTTAGAATTACCCCAGGAATCACCCCTTCTCGGGAGTTACACTTATTCTGGGACACTCTGCATTCAACATTTGATACGGAACACGAAATGTGCCATCACCTATCCAATGAATTAAAAATAATTTTATGTTAGTATTGAATTGAAGAAAAATTATTCAGTAAAATTTTACATGTTACACAAAGTACAATATATGTATTCGCAGGCACATTTTGACCTCATTACATAAATACTATTTTAATACAAGCGATGCTATTACATCCACAATTTAAAGATTGGTTTCAAGAATTCGAAAAAAAGCAAGAAGCAATCAATTGCTTGGAAGAACACATTACGCGTAGAACAGGAAATAATAATAATAATAATAATAATGGATATAAAAAAACGTAAAATATAATGATAATGGTACGTACTACAATTATCTTTTAATTAATAGGTTTACAATTTCCAAATATATGCTTTTATTAATAGAGTACACTTTATTGTATAAGTAAACCAAAATCTAAATTATTCAAGTTTTTTAACAGTAAACTTAACGCTGCAGAATGCGGCACAAATCGTACGGGGGATAAATTTATTGAACGGAAAGACGCGGAAATGAGAACGTGATAAATATTACGTTTAGGGAAAGCAGCTTCGATAACCTTAACCTTGACATATGTTGTCAAGGGCACCCTCCTGTGTGACGTTGAAAAGGTTTTAGCCATCGTTGGTTTTTGTTAAAAAGTTATTAACAAAATAATTATCATCAATATGCTACTTTTGATAGCCATTTCTATATATTTTCAACACTCGTTAGGTCCAAGTTAGGGGTCCAAGTAACGGGATTATATATATATTTTTTTATCAATAGATAGTACGTTTCAAGACGAATTCAGTAAACATTAATGTATACACCTTTTTTCAAATAGTTTTTAAGATATTACGCGTAAAAGTTTACTGATTTTCGGTGGAAGAAACTCTGCGAGACCAGGAAGCACAGTAGGGAGTCTCGACTCTCGACCATACTTAAGATGCTACGGGTTAAACCGTGCCTCTTGAAACTGATACGAAGAGACTGTGGTAGGAACGGCAGGCCTAAATCTTCCACCAAAAATCAGTAAACTTTTACGCGTAATATCTTAAAAACTATTTGAAAAAAGGTGTATACATTAATGTTTACTGAATTCGTCTTGAAACGTACTATCTACTGATAAAAAAAAATATATATATAATCCCATTTAAAAAACCAAACTTAACTTTCATATCTCTGTAAACAATAATGATAAAAAAAAATTGTTACGGCCAATAAATCAGCCCCCTCTTGCCATTCAATTTCATATAAAAACTTTTTTCGTATCTTTAATAGGTTAGCAAATAATCGACTGTCCAGGATTTCGTGGGACATACTGTATATGCATATTGACAATAAATATTTCACCAAACCTTATTCAAATCCGAGGCGAGCTCGCTAGACCCTTTGTGTCCCATTTAAATTCCTCACTAACAGCTAAAATCTTTCAGCGTACGAATCTCAGAATTATTCAAGCTAAACATCAAATCGGGTAGTCTATTACAGTCATGATCAGCGACGCAGGTCTGTGAAGCTCAACTTCTCCTCTTGACCTGGTCCTGCCTCTACCTTGCCCCAGAAGGTGGATTTCACCGGCACATATCGCTGATTCCGACTTTAGGCACGTATTCATTCTCTGCTGTAACCAGATAAAAAAATGGGAACAGGCAAGAAAGTGAGAAATAAATGCGGCCGTATCAGTAATTTATGGTTTGTCGCATTGCCTATTTCCTTGTTTACTTGCGCTTGTCTATGTTGCCGCGACGAAATGAAAAACATAATGAAAATAGCAATGACCAACAATACATATACAGTATTTTCGTGATAGTGGTACTAATTTTGGAACTGATCCGGTACCACTATCAAGGAGGTATTATGAATTTCGGCGTCAAATTACTTCAAAATGAGGGTCGGCGGTTTGCCTTTTTTGTAGAAAAAAACAGTAATTGGAAGAGAGAGAGGAATTGAGAGTCTAGGTCCTGAAGAGGTTTAAATGCCTGCGTATCAGTGAGACAAGACTAATGTAACGTCATTAGAAAGTATAAACTTTTTATTTTTGGTTTCTTGTGAATAAAAATTTCGTCGACATATTGGGGAGAATTTTCTGATTGAAATATCAAACATGATATGATTTGAAGTATATGCACCGGTTGAGCAAATGTTAACATTTGTTTCATTACATACGTATTGCTCTTTGTAATTTACAAATGGTCCAAATTATGTCATGCTTGGTTTCTTTTTCGCTTGCTGTAACATTGAAGCTAAAGAACTTCTAAGTGACAGCGGAAACGAAAAGCAAAACAGTTCAAAGAGTACAAATTCAGTTTATGAAATCGGTAACGTGTAGGGGAAACGATTTTGCGTTTTTGATTTCCTTATGTCTTCTACTCACATTGATAAATTCATTTTTTGTGTTCGGAAAATACTCTCATACAATAGTAAGTAAATATGATCGAAATCATATCATGCTTGGTACTATTTTAATCAGTTTGTGAAATTGATGAAAAACTAAAAATAAAGAAATTGTCATAGTACATTAATATTGTCTTACTTATACACAACGCAGGTACACTAGTGCAGGCGAATCAACACTAGAATTTTACCCAATTCAAGGGGTCCCCCGTTAGGAGTGGGAATAGGCCCGATAACACTAACGCGTAGCTCTAGAGGCCCGCTATCAAGAGTATACTGTCGGATAAGTAGTACACTATACAGAAATGTGACTACTTATGAAAACAACACTGTGTTTGTTCTGTCTTGTATGTAGTATATTTTAAATACAAACAAGTTAAAGGGATAAAAAGTAACAAACATTTTTATAAATCTACAAAACAATATTTTATAAATTATAATATATTATTTTAATAGTTCATAAAATTGAGTACATCTTAATCTTCATCTAAATCTGTAATAGGTAATCCAGCACATTCACTATGCCTGATACCAAATGAATACATAGGCGCCCGTCTACTACCATCGTACTGTGGATAATATTGTGGTCCAGGACTAAAATCTATGTCTGCCATGGGGGATCTCCACTTCAGACTAAATGCTGGAGCACTACGTCTTACAATATCAATATTTACATTTCTATAAGCTGCTGGTCCAGGGCCTATATGTTCTTGTTTTATGTCATGATAGCCACCTCTATAATATAGAAATATAATTCATTTTTATTATTATGAAAAACCTAACTTATCTACTGAATATTTCTTGTTATTGAGAAGTGATTCTCTTGTTAGAGGTCCCAAAGCTGTAGCCGCAATTCACCCAATCGTAGCATGGTCGTAACATCATAAGCGAATAAATATCATCTTTGCGTCGCGAAACAATGAAAACAAACAATGCGAGATTTTTCTAAACAGAAGAGTAACATTCAGCGTCACTTTTCATGTTACCACGTGCAACAATGTGTCTCGTATGAGGGTCGCTAGAAGTCTGACTTAATTAAGGAGCTCAAATTAGTACCTGCCGAAAGTTGAACAAATATTGGTGAGGAACAATCTTCTTCTGAAAAAGATCGCATTTTTGCTCCAATTGTACAAAGTGATTTCTCGTATGTCGAGGAGCTTTTAGACTTCGTGTCTTTACGTGGTACAACAACAGGTGTAGATCTCTTCAGTGCAGTAGAAAACACTATTCGAAAATTTGGCACTGCCTTTTCCAAATGCTCTGCAGTGGTAACCGATAGTGCGAAAGCCATGACAGATACCAAGATAGGACTCTATGGGCAACTTAAAAATCGCAATTTCAAATTTGCAATGATACACTGTATCATTCATCAGGAATCGTTATGCGGAAAAGAAATTAAATTATCTTTCGTCATGGAGCAGGTTACAAAGATAATCAGTTCTATTAAGGGCGGCAATAAATTTCTTTCTCATAGGAAATTTATTGAATTTCTTGAAACGTAAACGCTGTTTATACTGATGTTCACCCTCGTTGCAAAGTTCGCTGGGTCAGTGCAGCGAAATCTTTAACCAAATTTTTTCCTATAAGAAAAGAAATTTTTCTTTTTTTGCAAGAAAACCCAAATATAAATTCAGTCGAATATTCTTAATTGTTAACAGATGTGAGCTTCTTTTGTGAACTCTCATTTGTAGTTGACTTCACTAATCAGTTAAATATACATATTAAATTTAAAATTGCAAAAGCCTACCCAAAGAATTTCACAATTATATAGTCACATCTATTCCTTCCGTAGAAGACTAATCGTTTTTTAAAAACATTTCGAAAAAAAAAACTTTTTCTTTTTTTTTCTTTTTTTTCTTTCTCTCTCTTTTTTTTTGAAGAACTAGATGAAGGATATAAATACTCAGCATGGGGCGAGAACAAAAAATATTAGACTCGATAATGGAACGGAATTTACTTTTCAGTCATTTAAAAGTTACTGTAAAACTAAAGGTATTAGATTACAGTATACGAACATATACACGCCGCAGCAAAACAGTACATTAGAAAGGATGAACTGGACACTAATGGAAAGAACAGGAGCAAAATTTATTGAGACAAATTTGGCTAAGTATTTATGGGAAGTCGCAATCAGATGTTCATTGTATGAACTCAATAGATGTCCATCAAAAGCAAATTCAAATATCACACTTGCAAAAATATGGTATGGAAAAATGATATAACCAAATTAAAAATTTGTAGGAGTAAGGCATAAAGAGTCATCTTACCGAGACATAGCAAATTGGATCCAAGGGTTAATCCAGGAACAATGGTTAACGTATGTTCTGTTCTGCGCGCCTTCTCTCGGTGGTGTATAGCGTGACTGTGTTCTGACATTTTGTATCAACAATAGCACTATTCATTATATTCAGTCGTTATATTTACACAATCACGTGTGTTTATTTTACTGCATCCTACAATATTCTAACAAAGTATCACTTTTGGATCTAGTAGAATAAAACCTTATTTTTCTTACTTGTCCATTTTATGAAATTGGATAGTTGATAGGAAGAAATAGATATACATATGTTGAGTTAAAAAGAGATAGAGGCAGGTTAGAGGGAGATAGACAATGGCAATACAGCACGAAATGGTGGACCTAGAGAGGCGTCAGTAGTGTAACGTCCCTAAAGCGATGCTACGTTTCCATGGAAGAGCGGCTATCCGATGGACGAAAAGTAGGGTTCGTGTGGCGTGCGGTTAAGGAGTTAAAATCCAAAGCTTAGATCTTTCTTGACATTAATTTATTCAGTAAAACCCTATTCTAATTCTAACGTAAATACAATACTAATGCCTATTCTAATTCGTTAAATATTTATAAGAACAAATAAGGTTAATTATTATGTACAGACGAGGTTATGTTGATCGTAATCGTTATGGGATATACTTCTATCATTTATCTCGATAACGCGAGAGTTAGGTTATGTGTCTATGCTTAAAATTCGTAAATAGAAGTTAGGTTATGTGTCTAAGCTTTTACATTCGTGAACAAGAGTAATTATGCTGTTATTAATTATTAATCCGTATTAATTGCGGTAGAGGATCCTCTATTTTAGACGATACGCAGTGTAAGTGTGTGTGTGTGTGCAATAGATCTTGTCTCGTATGCCCTGGTCGCTGCCGAAGTTATAGGTGGCTATAACCTAAGAGCGGTCTCAAGGTTTCATGAAACATATAATCTTTGCTTGATTGCCTAAGCATCCGTAAGCCCTTCGTTATCTTTTCTACATCAGTCGCTACCTTGGAGAAAAGACTCTTCAGGAGCGGTCTTAGAAATGCGTCCGACTAGGAATGGCTTCTAGCGCTTGTTGGCAAGCGATTCGTCTGCCTACGGCAAGCACGAACTCTATATTAAAGGAGCATCAATTACTATTTGGTAGAACGGTCGCTACCCCTAAAGGAGCGGTCTCGATCTTTAGTGTATCAGCTACCTCCAAGATGTCGCCCGTACTGCACTTGCTTAGAATCGTCGTAGTGCACCTGTCATAAAGTTACTCAAGATTGAACCTGTAAAGGAGCATCGAATACTCTTGATCTCTGGAAAACGGTCGCTACCCCTAAAGGAGCGGTCTCGATCTCACTGGACGAGTATCTCAGCTGCCTCCCAGATCTTCGTCTATTCGGAACCTGATGCCAGAGAGAAGTGTGTTCCTGCTGCTTTCGCAGCTCCTTATATACCCGCCAGTCGGAGTTCGCACATGCGCAGTTGTTCTAATTCTAATGGCGCTCTTATTCTAATAGTGACTGTTTTAATATGAAAAGGTACGAAATATGTTATACTTATATGAGAATGTAATTAAAATCTATAATATATAATGTGTGTCGTAATACAAAAATGTCTATTAGTAAATGGATGAACAGAATACGCGCTTATATACAGTAATAAGATAGAAATAGAAAGAGATAGACATATTTACAATAAGATGGAGAGAGACAGCGATAGTAGAGAGAGATAGAGTGAAATAGGAAGAGACAGAGACAGAGTCGTGGGGCGTTACAGTAGCGTAAACTCGAATTTGTTCGAGACCATAATTTCTGGTAGCCTTTTTTTCTGTGGCGTTGCTGAATTCTTTATCCCGGCTGTACATTTGTCGCATCGACAATTTCCCTTAGAATTAGGGGAATTAGCAGCACTGGATCCAAAGTATTTTAAAACTTTCCAAACTTGATGACACGGATCTCCATCCGACAGGTTCTTATGATTTATAAGTGATGGGACTGCTAATCGGGTACTGATATTTCTGTCTATTTGAGCTCGGATTTCTTTAGGAGCAGTCTATGATCCAAAATTGTTGGCCGGGTCGGGGTTATTGGGAAAAATCGAGAATTTTCGGCTCACAGAAGGGGCTTGACGGTGATGATTAAAATTGTCTTTTGTTTCATAGCCTTCGAGAGAGGCTTTGGTTTCGGGAACGGCAGCTGCGGTTCCGGGAGCGGCTTTGGTCTGGAGGGCCGTTCTGGTTTTGGAATCGGTCTTAGTTCCAGGAGCTGTTTCTTTAAATTGAAATCTGTCAGTATATAAAAAAAAAGAAATTGAAAAAGTTTTAAATAGTGGTTATCAATCCTAGAACATATTCTGGGATAGGAAAAATATGAGCATGTATCTGGATTAATTCTTCCAAAATTTCTAGTTTAGTAAGAGAAGTGCGTTGTCTCACTATACGACTCAGCATGTTAACGTCTTCTTCAATGCTGTGCTTTCTTGCCCTCTTCTTATACTATTTTTGGAAGCTACTAAAAAATTTCTGGGGCTTCTGGTTGGTTCGGTTGCTTTTCCTGCTTTCTGGTTGATCTTGTTGTGGTTTTTCGTAGGGACTCTTGATATGCTGAATTTCTGCGCACGGCACACATCTACCCGTTAGCCGTCGGGTGCACCTTGATTGCGTTATCTTACGAGCACATGTCGCAACGACGTTGCAGAGAGGTTATAGGGGTAAAATAAATAAGCGGAGCTTTTCTTTTTTTTGTCTCTTTTTTCCTTTTTCTCTTCTCTTCAGCGCAAAAAAGATAATGGCTATATTTTTCCATTTACTATTTTCTAACCGGGATGGGCCTCCCAATCTTTAGGATAGGGACATCCCTGTGGTCTAGGTTGCTAAGCGTTTGCTGGCATTCTCCGCAGTCTATCATCATGAGAAAAGCAAATAAAATTCGACAACGGAAATGGTATATGGTCATGCTTCGTTTGGGTACTCTGTGGTTTTCCTTCCATTTACTATTAAACATGGTTCACAGGTCACCCCGAAAATTTTTTCATAAAAAATACTTCCGCTACCGCTGTTTTCTTGAGACAGAAATAGTGCTCAAGATGCAAAACCATACATTATATTTTTATATTTCTCTAGAGAATAATGTATTATACGTCGTACCCTTTTATTATTATTATTATTTTTATATTCTATTCGTGGTTTTCGCCCATTTTTTGGCTGTTGCAGCAATTTTTTGCATTTTGGTTAGTTTCGTTATCTTACCTTTTTGCATCTTAGGATAGAACAACTTTCTTGATCCTGTTCATATAGACATCCTTAATCTTTCTCGGTCCAAAAGAAACTTTTACATTACTATTCTCTATGACATCGGCAGTCAGGTAACACAAACATGTTCTCCAACATTGAATATCATGGGAGTGAATCTTCTTATCGTAGTCGTATTTTTGTTTATGCTCTGATTGTTCGGAATTAGCTCGTGATATTTCTCGACGGAAATGTAGGTTGAAAATTAAATTGTCTACATAATCGGAATAGATGCCTAGGCTATCGTTCGGCAGAATACTTTAGGGTAAACATGCCTTTCTGACGAAAACAAGTTCGTGTGACGTAAATTTTGTTTCTTCGTGTGTCCTGGTGTTATAAGAAAACATTATCCGTGCTTCAAATACTCGATGAAGACATGATGATTTCTTTCGATGGAACCATTTGATTGCAGGTGAAAAGCGAAAGACCGCTATTGCTTGATCTGGAAAAACTGTGCAAATTTCCTCAAAAGGGATCCTTTTAAATTAGTACCCTGATCGGTTAAAATTGTTTTTGAGCCCCAAGTTCATATACAGGGTGTCCCAAAATTATGGTAAAAGCGGAAACATGCATATTCCTGGTGATAAAAGAAATCGAAAAGTCCTTTACCGTTTTGAGATCCGAGACTCCGTTTCCGAGATATAAGTAATTGAAGTTTCAGAAGTCGACTTCCGGGGCGCGCAGTTTAAATCCCAAACGTCAGTGCGCGCGAGCGTGCTAGTTGACAGTACTACTCTACTTGTTTCGGACGTCCTTTTCGCGTCATGTACCACTATTATTAAACTATCACTACACTA
The DNA here is from genome assembly GCF_051401765.1 of Calliopsis andreniformis. Lineage (NCBI taxonomy): Eukaryota > Metazoa > Arthropoda > Insecta > Hymenoptera > Andrenidae > Calliopsis > Calliopsis andreniformis. The sequence continues at coordinate 837,639 of NW_027480457.1, forward strand.
AACTATACACTACACTTTAGAGTAAATGTTCAAAAACGTCTCCTCCAGTTTCAACACACTGTCTCGCTCTTCTTATTAAGGAAAGGTGCACACGTTGTACAATTCTTTCTGCCCGCACTTCGGCAAACGTACTAATTATGCGATCGCGTAGCGTATTTTCCGAATCAATTTCGACTGCATAAACTTTTTGCTTAATGTACCCCCAAAGAAAAAAGTCAAGCGGGTTAAGATCAGGAGATCGCGGTGGCCAAGGGATCGGTCCCGATCGTCCTATCCATCGTCCTTCAAACCGCTGATTTAAATATTGGCGGACTTGTTGACCGAAATGCGGCGGAGCTCCATCCTGCTGCAATAGCATTTGTTGCCTAAAATTTAGGGGCACATCCTCTAATAATGTAGGCAAATGGTTTTGCAGAAATTGTAAATATTCTGCTGCCGTTAATGATGGCGATAAGAAAAATGGTCCTATTATTTCAGTGCCTATAATTCCAGCCCATACATTTATTTTAATAAATGGAATAGGAAAAGGGATAATTCACGCCGGCTCACACGTGTACGGGGAGGAGTAGGACTGTCAGGTGCACTGACACTGAAGACCTGATTTTGGACTATGTAGAAGAAAATCCAAGTACCAGCGTCAAGTAATTGGAACAATTGTTTGGGGTACCACACTCTACCGCTCATCGCATATTGAAGGACTCCGGTCAGCGATTGTACCATATTTGCACGGTACAGGCATTATTGCCTACCGATTTACAGGCAAGGCTATTATTCTGCCAATGGGTAATCATTGCCTACGAAGAAAATCCCGAAATGTTGAATAACATTTTATGGACGGACGAGAGCACCTTCACCAGGTCCGGTGCATTTAATAGGCGAAATGAGCACCTTTGAAGCTATGGCAACCCTTTTGCGACCAGGAGCCTTTCCTTCCAATACCGTTGGAAAATAAATGTATGGGCTGGAATTATAGGCACTGAAATAATAGGGCCATTTTTCTTATCGCCATCATTAACGGCAGCAGAATATTTACAATTTCTGCAAAACCATTTGCCTACATTATTAGGGGATGTGCCCCTAAATTTTAGGCAACAAATGCTATTGCAGCAGGATGGAGCTCCGCCGCATTTCGGTCAACAAGTCCGCCAATATTTAAATCAGCGGTTTGAAGGACGATGGATAGGACGATCGGGACCGATCCCTTGGCCACCGCGATCTCCTGATCTTAACCCGCTTAACTTTTTTCTTTGGGGGTACATTAAGCAAAAAGTTTATGCAATCGAAATTGATTCGGAAAATACGCTACGCGATCGCATAATTAGTACGTTTGCCGAAGTGCGGGCAGAAAGAATTGTACAACGTGTGCACCTTTCCTTAATAAGAAGAGCGAGACAGTGTGTTGAAACTGGAGGAGACGGTTTTGAACATTTACTCTAAAGTGTAGTGTATAGTTTAGTGTAGTGATAGTTTAATAATAGTGGTACATGACGCGAAAAGGACGTCCGAAACAAGTAGAGTAGTACTGTCAACTAGCACGCTCGCGCGCACTGACGTTTGGGATTTAAACTGCGCGCCCCGGAAGTCGACTTCTGAAACTTCAATTACTTATATCTCGGAAACGGAGTCTCGGATCTCAAAACGGTAAAGGACTTTTCGATTTCTTTTATCACCAGGAATATGCATGTTTCCGCTTTTACCATAATTTTGGGACACCCAGTATAAAAAACGATGAACGTTTTGACAATATCTTTGAATGTGGGCTCCATTAATAATACCATAACGGAGTCTTTAGTGAGGTTACCTTGGATTGTAGAAATGTAATTACGATTTCTTTCTGTGTAGGTAAGTGGTCCTAAGATATCTATGGAGATTTTATCAAATGCATCCACATTAGGGCTGCTGGAAAACCCGAATATTTGAGCAGCTCGTAATCCGAACCGAGTTGAAACTCAGTTTCCGAGTCGAGCGAGCACTCGACAGAGGCGACCGGCTCGAACGAAGCAAGCGCACAGTGGGAAGAAACGCTGAAAACGCGATTTAAAATTCTTACGTACGTATTTCATTGTTTATCATTATAAAAATGGTCATTCTAGGGGTTTTTCGGGTCGTAGAATCTAATTCTGGGGTCGAAAATTTGATTACATTAAACTTCAGTCCTATAGGTGGGAGGAAAAGTCGATAAAATAATTTTATATTTTATTTAATAGTATCATCTGATTCGGTTAGATTGTTTGAAATTGGATACAATATCAAAATTAGAAAAAATAACATAGTTAGCCTTTTAATTAAAAAAAAAACGTACTGAGCGCGAGAGAAGTTATTAGTTTCAATCTATCAAGAAGTTAATAGTTTCGAAAAATTTGTTATTTAAATATTTAAAAAGTTTTCATTCATCTATAACTATTGGGAATATTAAGTCCTCTATTACCTTACTTCCATGGATAAGGATTTTATGCACTGATACTGGCATATAGTACCAATTATAAAGCGTAACATATGTTTCACAGATTTCCTGACACAGTTTGTCAAATTCTTCGGTTCGGATTTCGTATCCAGAATTAATTGTTCTTAAAATTATGGCACATTTTTTAATTAATTCTTCGTTGATGTCAATTATTTCCGCTGATACTGATGGATTATTGAAAAATCTCCTTGCCGTATTCCCACATCGACAGTACATCAACAGTAAGTCCCATTTTAATGCGAAACCTTTGTTGCACAATTTTTTTTCTTTCATTAAACATGTCTTTATGGTTTTGTGTTACTTTCCAGGTCTTTAATTCTATCCTATACGAAATATGAAGGAACCATTCAAAGAAGCGTACATACGCATGTACAATAATACGGAAGTGCCAAATTTGTACATATCTGCATTTTCAACTCTTTCATTTACTGCTGTAATATTGTTTATTTGTGAAATTGTCGCATGGCAGATGTAGCATTTCATACTTGAAGTGTTTGATAAGGCGTTACAAACCTTTCCATCTACCATAGTTAAAAACAATGAATAATTCACAATTCCCAGTGTCGAATGAAATGAATTCAGATCATTAATTTGTTTTTGAATGTATTCCTCCTAATTTCTTGTGATTTCAGTGGATTCATGTACCCACTGTATTCGCACAGGTCTGCAAAACCTCTTTAATAAGGGTCGGGGGTTCCTCCAAATTGTACGACCTGTCACGGATTCGACTAATCTGAGAGAGACCATAGAAATAATAAACACATTGCTGCTGTCTTCTAGCTCTGCATCTTGATATCGTTGCTTGTAAGAAGAATATCCGGAACTCCCGTCGAATCCTCATTTACAGTATAACGTAAGGGCATTTGTAACTTCCTCTCCTGAAATTGTTTTTACTATGCTCTCACAGGTTTGGTTCAATAATTCTTGCAATGGGACATCACATTTACTTTCCGTTATGCTAATTCCTTTTGGGTAGTATTGTTATTTGCATTGTATAATTTTATAACAAGATGGATATAATTTGCTTCCATGAGACATAGCAATAGACCTCAGATTACAATACGTTTCTTTAGTCAAATTATGAGATAATAAGACAGATAAAGTTTTGTTAGGGGAGGGTTATGTGGGCAAAGTGAATAACGTAGACCGTAATTCAAGAATCGACAAACAGTGGAAGACTATATTTGAACTATGAGAAATACATGTTGCGCGTATCGTGGTTGTTACGAGATAGATGAACGATGCTTGCAAGAGAGGCCGCGGCAGTGCTCGAAGATACGGGAGTGGTTCCCTATGATGCCGCTAGGTGCGCAGTGGTCCGGCATGAGAATGTGACGTGAAGGCATCCTCAACAAGCTTCTTCAGGAGTCATAGCAGTTGGCTTCATTCCGACATTTTTCCAAATTCTTAAAATTCGTTCAGATCTTGTTGGAGTTGTTCCTGTGCATTATAAAAGTAAAGCTGCAGAGGCATTATCGCCTACCGCGCGCAATTTCATAGCAGTGGCATATGTAACTTCAACATTGGATGTTGAGTTGTGAAGATTTTCAGTTTTTCTTCGTTTGGTAACTTCACTGCATTCCTCAAACTGTTTGCTTGGACGTCCCTTTTGCTGTGTTTCTCTCGCTTCATTTGATGAAGTATCGGAGAATTTGAAAGAATTGAATTACAATCAATTTCTTGTGAGAGCCAAACTTCATGTTTTTTTAAAAACCGATCATTTTTGCGATGGCACTGATTTCAAAATCTAAAGTACGGTTTATTTACTTAAACCGAGTTTTTACGGTTTATTTACTTTACGACTTAAGAGGTCATCAATCGAATTGTAATCTCCAATTAAAGCTACTCGAGAAGCTTGTCCAAAAAGTTTAGTTTTAATTAATTGTACCAATCCGTACTCCGCATTTGGAGCAATCATTTGCCTTGTACTGCGACAGCTTTTTGCAAATTGATAAGCGGCTAAATTTCTGTCATCAAAAGAAGAAACTGTATCTACAGCATTTCTAATGCTCATATCTGGAAAAGCAGGTGTATTCTAATCAGCTGTTGCATTGCCAATGTTCATCTACAACCGCTCCAAATAGGTGACCTACATTCAGATTGCCGGGCGATGCCATTATGATAAATAAAATTTAAATTGCGCAGAGAATCAATTCTCGTTGCCATAACTTGTTCATTAGTACTCACTTTTATGTTAGAGTAGGTTCCACAAAGCTATTATCCTTAGATATTAAGCTTATTGTGTGCTGAATTTACCGAAATCACATGCGATTCTATATTTTCAGTTACACGGGGTGTGAAGTATTCTAACGGATGTGAACGATCCAATGGATGCTGCCGTCAAAAATTATACAGGGTGTTAAAAAAAAATCATTCAATATTTATATGGTATATAGGATACATTTTACTGAGTAAAAAAGCTTTAGTAAACATAGGTCGAAAGGTCAACCGTTTCTGAGATATAAACATTTTTGTTTGCTAGTATCATGATTGACTTACTACTGAATTTTCGATGTTTACAGAAGATTTTCCACGTGTCCACCTTCCATTTCTACACACGCTTAGCATCTTCGTTTTACAGAGTCGCGAGCTCGCTCGAAAATTCCACATTTCTGTCGAATTGTTTGACAAGCATGGCGGTTTCGGTTACATAATTCTTCTAAATCATTTATCGGCGAGGAATACATTAGGCTTTTTAAATATCTCCATAAAAAGAAGTCCAAAGAGTTTAAATCGGGGGATCGAGGAGGCCATGCAACTGATCCACCACATCCAATCCACCTTTGACCGAACACCATGTTTAAGTGGTCTCTCACATTACGCACAAAATGAGGTGGTGCCCCATCATGCATGTACCACATCGATAATCTTTCTGCCAAAGGCATATCATCCAAGTACTGAGGTAATGTATTCACCAAGAAGTTGAAATAAGCAGCACCTGATTTGGGAGTATTACAGGGCCAATAAGGCGATCTCTCATAATGCCATCCAAACATTTAACGAGAAACGGCGTTGGTGATTTGTTTGAATAAATGCATGAGGATTCTCTTCCGTCCATACGTGATTATTATGGAAATTTGTAATTCCATTTCGCGTAAATGCAGCTTCATCAGTAAATAAAATGCAAGATACGAAATTCGGATTCACAGCACATTTTGTGAGTAGTCACTGTGAAAATTCTGTTCTTGCCTGATAGTCCGGTAGAGTGAGGGCTTGTACCCGTTGGATATGGTATGGATAGAGTAACTGCTCATGAAGCGTCCTCCAGACCAGAGTAGTACCGATTCCTGTGGCATCGGATATTTTTCTTACGCTGGTTCCGGGATTTTCTTCTACAATCCTTAAAATACGATTCTCCGTATTGGGTGTCGATACAGATCTAGGTCTGCCAGAGTTTCGATGGCAAGGTGTAAGTGAGCCTGTTTCACAAAGGTGTTGGTGAAGTTTTTGAAACAGCATGTGAAAGGGAACCCTTCGATTAGGAAATTTTTCCGCGTAAAGACGTCATGCAGATAAAGCACTTCCATTAGCACGGCCATACATAAAATGCATATCTGCCATTTCTTCATTCGAATAATACGCTGACATTTTCACGATACTTTGTAACTATGTAATATCTACAATCGCCGATTCACAACTGACTGATTCTCAATGAAATCTACTGTCGGCACTTGAATAAGAACATTCAGAACGCGGTTTGTAAACACTAAAGTAAACATCGCATGCGATAGAAGCAAGTAAGTCAATCATGATACTAGCAAACAAAAATGTTTATATCTTAGAAACGGTTGACCTTTCCACCTATGTTTACTAAAGCTTTTTTACTCAGTACAGTGTATCCTATATACCATATAAATATTGAATGGTTTTTTTTTTGAACACCCTGTATACGCAATCTGTAACGTCCCTAAGACAATGCTACGCTGTCAATGGAACAGCGTAGCTACTTCGAGGTGGTCGGTTGCTTTTTATTTTTACATATTGCAACAATTAAAGAACAATGGACATTCGTCTGCTTATAACGAGCAGGAACATTTAAAAGAGCAGCATGTTCTTAATCGCTCTAGAATAGTCGCTACTCCTACAGATGTGACCTCGATCTAATCGGACTCAATACACTAGCTACCTTTAAGGTGTCGTTCGTACTGCACTCCCTTAGAATGGTCGTAGTGCAATTGTCAAATAGGTTACGCAAGCTTAAAGCTGCAAAAGAGCATCATCTACTCTTTATCTTTGGAAAACGGTCACTACATCTAACATAGCAGTCTAGATCCCATTAGATGAGTCCTGCAGCTACTTCTGAGATCTTCGTGCTTTCATAACCTCATGTTAGGAAAAAGTATGTCTCGTGCTGCTTTCGGAGCTTCAGCAAGAGTTCGCGCATGCGCAGCAGCTTGCTTTTAATGGCGCACTTATTCAAACCGGCTTTTGATAAATTACGCATTAAATATCCTATGTTTTATGAAAATACAATTAGAGAATATTGTGGGTGATATAGTAAAAAATACAAAAATAATAATGGGCTTTACAATAAGTTATACAGCGGGTAATATTAGTAACACAATATTATTGTTGGCGATGGCGTAAGGAATGGTGGGCCTAGAGAGGCATCAATAGCGTAGATTGCACGGGGCGTTACAGGGCATGTATATGTCCTATGTACATTCTTTTCCACATGCATGTTCTTTTCATTCCAAAGATCTTGAAAATTTTACAAGTGTTATCGTAAGAGATACAACAAAATGTATCGAGACTTTTTTTTGTATTCGTCCTCCTCGATTTATATATATTGCAAAATGACAAAATTCTCTTATTATTAGTTTAACATATAAACATGTTAATTTTAAAGCATTAATACTGCAAAACGAAGGCAGATTGGACAATATGTTATTGGACAGTTAATAATTAAATTGAAATATCCTATCACTCCTTGAAATTTGGAAACGTATACATGTTACAACTTATATACATTTCTACTTCAAATATGAACATATAATACCTTCTTTATATGACGTATTTAAAAGTCATAAGAAGTAAACTCTGATCTTCACAAGGCTGTCAAAAAACTGGTATACACAAATATACTCTGACTTGTGTTGCATTCGATGATATAATGTCTTATTTTGTTGCATGCAAAGTTTCATGTGGATATTGTTGCCTAGTCACGTGTTATTTTTTTTCCATCGGTTGAAGCATGTCAACGTTGACCCGCGCGCTATTCAATATCGGCCTCTAATTTCACCATAATGTTACGACCGGATGGATTGTGGCTATTGCTTTTGGAGCTTCTAACAAGAAAACTACCCCATTTAATATCAGGCTCTTTATACTATACCTTTAATAAAACAAAGTTAAATAATATAAGGTGTAGCTATAACATAAAAAATATTTTATACACTTTATAAACTTATACTAGCTTGTACGTAATGAATTATGCTATTTTGAACGAAAGAAGATATATCTTTTCAGAGAAACATCCTAAACATACAGAGTGGTAAAAAAAGGGTTCATGACTTCAAGGGCTTATATTACCTATTAAGAGGCACAAAAAATGTCTAATCAATATAGGCCCTACAATCAATCCTTTCGACGTTCAATTAACTTTTGTTATTTAAGAATATTCAATATTGTAGATGAGTCTCTTCGCAGCAAATGGAATCTAAGCAGTAAATAACTAACTCGGTTTAGAGATATCAATTCAAACTTGTCAACACGAGGTCAGTAGTATCAGCAAAAATTACTTCATGGACACAAACATAGCACAAATTTTCACAACTCATTTAGTATTAAGTGTGATAAGCACTCGGGTTATTAACACGAGAACTCTGGAGGTTAGTACGTGCGTATTTTTAACCATATGTCAAAACTGCAGGTTTTTGAAAATATACGTAGCATGTATTTACATATTTCTTTAGGTGTATTTAGCATTAACTAAGAAATGGATAACGTTTATAAAAAATAATATATCTGAAAAATATAATTGTATCCGTCATTTTAACAGCTCTCATAACTCTAGTGTCAACAATGTGGATATGGATAGCAATACTAAAGTAGAAATAATAAATGTGCATTTTATATATGGTCTATTTAATGAAAATGTTTCTTTAGCTCGGCGTTTATGGTACGTTTCCTACATTATTCACAATATTCATTAACGTGTATGTGAATCTGGTTCTTTTGCGTTAAATCATACTGTCTCCATGCGACCACGACGTGCTTTCACCGCTGATAACGAAGAACGTGTTGTAAAAATGATAGAAAAATATCCAAGAGCGAGCTCACGAATGATTTTAATGTCTATAAATACCAATCATCCGTTGGTTTTACGAACGCTGCATGAAGAATTACTCCACCCATACCATCTTCAACACGTGCAAGCTTTAAAACCTACTGACTATTCGGAAAAATGAACATTTTGCCAATGGTTATCAACAAAATGCATTGAAAACCTGATTTCGCTTTCAACATAAGCAGGCTGGGTTTACAGGAGATGAGATTACAAATTTCCATAACTGTCATGAATGGTCAGTCGTAAAGTCTTATGCTATTATCGATTTAAAACACCAAGAAAAAATTTATGTATGGAGTGGAATTTTAAACAATTACTTTTGATTGAATTTTTACATGAACTCCTGTGTTCGGAGAGATGCATTTGGTTTCGATATACTGGTGCTTTACAATACTATTCAGATAACATGATGTTACACTTAAATGAAACTTATAGAGAAAGGTGAATAAAATAAGAAGGTCCAGAACGATGGCCTTCTCTGATCACTTGACCTGAATCCTTTAGATTTCTTCTTGTGTGATCATTTAAAATCAACGGTTTACTCGTCGTCGATAAATAATATGTTGGATTTACGATCATGAATAAAAGATACGTGTTGTACAATACAAGGCACAGACGTAATATATGACAATCTACTGTTCGCGACACACTTGAATGCAATCGAGACGACATAAAGACAAGTAGAGTTCCTCACTTGCTTCACCAATTCCGATATTCGATACTCCCGTAGTCACAACGTTTCAGCTCAAGACGTCACACGCTGACATAGCAGTAGGATCCGTGATAATTACGTGCAATTTTCCTGGTTAGTGTCATCAGAACTCATATATACGTTTTTAATTGAGTTATAGTGGCACATACATTACACATACGACTGTACCGGTATCATTACACATACTTGTTATAAAAATGAAGGTGCACTTCATAGGGGGAAACATGATTTTCGTGTAGCTTGTGTTAGAACTTGTGAATTTCAACAGGAATAAGTTCAAATAAGACTATTTATTTTCTACTACTTTATATGATTCACACTTTCTAACTTAAACAACAATTAAACATTCAATGTTTCGTATATTTTATGATTCTTACAGATATTTCACAAGCACGCACACATATTTTTTGTACATTTTTCAAAAGAGCCCTTAACGGAAGTATCATCCACGCCATTAACAAGGTGTGACGTCACACCTTCGTCAATTTCGTCACTTCCGATCTCACATTATTTAACAGCGTGTGCAAGTAGCGTCAAAATATAAATGGCTGCGAAATAAGTACATTTTTCTTTTTCTTTATGTGTAAACGGATTATGCATTGATTTATGTTCAAGTGATACATATGCAAAAACATTGAAAGTATACGACTGATTTACAATGTGTTATAGCTCGCGTTATGCTGACGCATAACCGCGCCAAACTGCCTAACTTTACGCAAAAATGGTGAATTCCAAGATATTCGACAGAATGTGCTGGATTTGGCCTCCTCGTTTTGTCTTTCGAAAGGTTGCTGATCGCCAAATAGATCGATGAGTTCGACGCACTTAAACATAGCCCGTCTTATCATACAGATCACGACAGTATCAAAGCTAATCAGTGCGTAAATAAACAGTAGTGCTGGCTAAGGACCATAAAATTCTATTTCATTCCCATCTAACGGCAATCGGTGGTAAAACACGCTAACTCTTGCAAGCAGACAACAGAGCGGCAACACACGAGGAAGTGATTAGTATTGGCATGAAAATAATAGATAATCTGTTCAATATTATTATACTCTTTAAGCCTGTACACAAGTAAGAAGGAAGACGGACCTGTACAGGATAATTAATATCAGTAGTATCGAAAATTATTGACGGCCTTATTGATCGTTTACAATAGATATTAAAGAAATGTAGATTAAATATCGATGAAATTTTGATTTCTAAGAACGTAGCATCGGCGAAGGGTTGGCGAAGCTGAAACAGTTAGCTAACGAATATTTCGATCTGAACTGTGAGCTCCCGACTCCAGGCCTTGACGAGCCTATGTCGAGGGGAGAGCAATACCTTGTCGTAACGCTAATGTGGTGCAGTGGACTGTATTACCGACGTTTCTTAACCTGGAAGAAATTGTCGATAGTCGAGTGGATAGAGAGAAGGTGGGCCTCTTCTCTTCGCTTTTGCACCTTATAGAAAGGCTCGCTTCGTACGAATCCCGATGAAAGCGGGGATTCACGAGCGCGGAGACACGCTATAGCTAGCGATTGCCAGTTCTGGTGGCTGATGACGGCCAGAGGCTCCACGACGTCGTTCACTTCACTGTATGCATCTACTGATCACACGGGGGTTGCTGCTAAACGGTGTGGTAGAGCACGAGTAACGCAGAGGTGATAGACACGCGCGTTAACTCTCTCTATTGTATTCCGTCGTTCAGGGATCTACCAGGAAGAGGTCTTGTTGCTCCTTGACGAAGACGAAACTCAGAGAATCAGGGCAGACCCCGATTCCAAGAGCGCAAATCTCGCTGAATTATTACCTTTTGACGAACTAGGTGCTCTGTCGTGCGTATAATACGTATTAAATCGAGCAGAGCAACTCCCTAGTTGCAGGGGACAGATGTTCAGCTGTAAAGCAAGTAGGATTTCAAGCGTCTGGCGACCAAACTACTTGAAATCGTGAAGACTGGCTACGCTGATGTTGCTTAACGACCTGTCGAACTGACTGGCCCAAGACTCACTGCCGAAAGACGACTGCTGCGAGAGCCGCGTGTGTCTCCGCAAAACGCGGAATTCTAATGTCATACGATTCACTCTCTCTCTCCTTCAGGCTTCGATGTCCCCACTCAACATCGGGCCTGGAGTTCAAAATCGTTGCTCAACAATGCTCACCTTGTTTGAACTTCAATTGTAGCGATTAAAAACGAGTCATACGACAATTTACCGTGTTTTGTTATAAGGGGCAACGGAATTTCCAAGCGAAGGCGACCTTCGGTTGGTCACGTATGTCAACAGACCACGAATCTCGCGGACGAGCCAAATGCCCGTTACATAACCGCCTTTTAAACACTTAGCCTTAGGCTTTTAGCCGTTCTTTTTCTTTGTGTAACATAACCAAACAAATGTAAAACAGCGGTTAAAATATTTAATTAACCACTACTTCCTCTTGTCAGTTATCCTAACTTAGTAACAAAAGAAACAACATTAGAAAGATACAACCAAATACAAAAGAAAAACGTTACGCATTATGGTCCTTTGCCTGGATTGTAATCTACGGTTTAATTTTATCAGCGACAACGACTGTTCGTAATCATTTGGCTCGTTTTCGTAGATCTTCTACGCTATAGCGATCATTTGGTAACACCGCTTGAACACGGAACGGCCCCTTGTATTTCGGAAGTAATTTCCTTCTACCCCCGTTGAGGGTTCACTGGTTATACGAACCAGCACCAGTTCGTCCACAGTATATCTGCGAGCTTCTTTTCGCGTTCTATCGTAACGTTCCTTCTGTGCATTCTGTTCTTTGGAAATATGCTTCGCAATATCTCTCTTTGGTGCATCCAAATCCAAACGGTCCATGTTTTCTCGTACAGCGTTCATTACCACTCCTTCTGCTACAGTTACGGTATCATACCCAATCAACGCTTTCATCGGTGTTGTATTAATGCTTTTATTGTGCATAGTATTTATAGCACTTTGCACTTTTTTCACCTGAACGTCCCAATCTCTTGGATCTTGACCTGCGGCACTTGTTGCCAAAGCATCAACAATAGTTTTATTGTAGCGCTCACATTGGCCGTTCGCTCTTGGCGTAGCCACTGCGTTGAGTACGTGTTTAATACCATAAACCGAACATAGGGCGACAAACCTGTTTGGCACATCAAACAAGTAGTTGGTTCGAAGTGAACCGTACCGTGGTGCCGAGCTCCTGCCGCGATAGTCATTTAAAATTGCCAGCGCATATTTCTGCTTAACCGCGGTTTTTGTTCATAGCACTCCAACTCAAATTCTGGACATATTATATGTATATACACAGATTTTCCACAGGATAAATAAAATGTTTATTTGTTTATTAACTTTTCAGTTTAGTTTATTAACATTACTTAGTAACATTATTTAGTAGAAATTAAAAGTATAAATATTTGCCAAATTTATTTACAAAATCATTAAATTAAAAGGTTAATCAATAAAAAATTTAATCAATAATTTTCCCGAGTGTGATATAGTTCAAAACATCGATCAATGTAAAGACCTACGTGCTGACTGACTTTGCGCTGACGCTGACGCGATTGATACAAGAATTCTTCTGACAATGAAACGTTAGCTTCATCGATCATATTAGTGAGAAACACATATACGCGTTTCTCGGCTCTATCAGTTGTTTTCGCGGAACCCATATTTGAGTTCCTCGGCCATCGACATGCATTTAGGTGGGACACATATATGCGTTTCTCGGCTTTATCAACTGTTTTCGCCAAACGCACATATGAGTTCTTCGGCCAATTTGATGATTTGCGTAAAACGCATATATGCGGCACTCGTCCGCAAAGAGTTAAGTTTAATAGTACTGTTGCGAGCACCGGGTACGTGAACAGTGCCTACTGCGCTCGCAACACGAATAAGAAGAAGACGGTAGAAGAATCGATCAAGAGAATTCTGACAGCTATCAGAGAGTGCGGATATACAGCCGAAACTGAATTTATATACGAGTATTATAAATAAAACCACCTTAATGAAGTGTTGTAAATAAACCGTCAGTGTATATATTCAGTGTATAATATCAGTTTCAGTGTAGCATAGTAAATTACGAACGAAATAGGCGCGTTGCGTGATGTTGTGGCGGTTGAGAGATCGTAGTGCGCGCGGGGAGCCGCCGGCGGTTCCTCAAAATCGTAACAGTACCTTTTCCGTATAACGGGTTTTCTGATTCTTCACCGGCTCGACGATTGTAAATTTGGTGAACGCATCTACTATCACAAGTAAATATTTATTCCCGTTTCGACTTGTTTCAAACGGTCCTACGTGATCAATGTGTAACGTGTGCAATGGAATCGGTATCTTTTCTATCGGATTCAACCTACACTGCTTTTTTCCTGAAGTATGTTTGTAATACGCACAGCTCAAACACGCTTTCACGTATTTGTTGACGAATTGTCGCATACCAGCGAACCAATAATTCCGCTGAATCCGTTTCAATGTTTTTTCCGAACTTAAATGCCCAGAATCGTCATGACACTCTCTGCAAATCTGTAATCTAGCATTTTTCGAAACAACCCAAGCTGTTTTGTTATCCGGTAGACATCGATATATAGTTTATTTTTCTTTAGCGTGTTAGATGCGTCAAGGGTTCCACCAGAGTCGCAATAATCCTTATAAATTTCCTAAAATAACTCGTCAGTCCTAGTAATTGACGTACCTATTTAACATTTTCAGGTAGTGGTATTCCTCGTACGGCATCTATTCTCTGCTGACCAGGCGTTACCCCTTCTCTATTTATTTTCCTACCCAAGTATTCAATGGTCTCCCGAAAAAAGGAACATTTCTCCAACTTGAGTGTCAATCCATGCATTCGAAAAGCCTCCAAAACTTTTCGTAATCTGTCGACTCCTTCTCCTATAGTATTCGACGGTATTATTACGTCATCTAAATAAGAAAATGCTATCGCCCCTTTTAAGGGTCTAAGAACTTTATCCATCAACCGTTGAAATACTGCCGGCGCGTTAGTTAATCCGAAAGGCATCCTTAGGAATTGATAGTGTCCTTCCGGTGTAATAAATGCTGTCTTTACAATGGACTGCTCCGCGATCGGTACTTGGTAGTAACCCGACGCTAAATTCAGACCAGTAAAAGACTGATTTCCTACCAGTTTATCTATTTGATCGTCAATGAGTGGTAAGGGGTATTTATCTTTTATCGTTACTGCGTTTAACTTTCGATAGTCCACACACATTCTATAGTCTTCGGTTTTCTTCTTAACAAATGTGATTGGACGGCGAATTGGACTCCCTAATAATGCCATTATCCAGCAATTCCGAAATTATATCCCGTACAACTTTTTTTCAAATTCTGCGAGGCGATAAGGACGATACGTAATAGGTTCATTCGTTAAACATCTAATCACCATCGATGCTGCATTTGTTCTACCCAGATCGTTCATCGATGACGATATGCAATCACGGAATTCTCCGATTAACTCAAGACATAACTTACGCTCTTCTTTTCCCATATTCCCCAAATTCAAATTGGAAATAATTGAATTTTTATCGATAACGTAAACTTCCATTGCAGCGGTTACCTGAGGTTTTTTACAGTTTTGTAAATCGTTAAATGTAGGTTGATTTCCTCATTTCAACATAATAACATGATCTTGCTAAGGGAAATCTCTTCCAAGTATTACATCATATGCTGTATACTCATCCGGAATAACAAAGGAGTCTACATCTGCGACGACATTCTCAACCTTTATCGTAATCGTAATTAAATATCGTGTTTTTTATGAGCTTCGTCTCAATAACAAATTTCTTAACTACAGATAAATGGACTATAGTACATGCACTTCCAGTATCTACTAAACTTTCTACTTTATGCCCGTTGATACGAACATAAATTTGATAAATATTACAATTTCCTTTTATATTTTGTATAATATTTACCCCTTTTTGCAAACAATCCTCTTGCTTATGTCTTAATTTCTTACACAAGCTATATTCTACCCTTGGCTTCCTGCAATCTCTCGCTACATGCCCCGGTTTCCCGAAGTTAAAACAATTAATTGGCTCATTTCTTTTAACCTGCTCCGTAGCTATTGTTTTGGATGTAGCTATTGTAGCCGGATGAATCATCCGATCGGTCCTCGACTTTTTCTCCTCTTTACCAGGCAATCCAGGCATATTCCCCATGGCACACATGAATGCATATAACTCGTTTGCATCCGTGTGTTTTGCAGACTTCAATGTTCTAGCTATCGTTTCATTCGGAATACCAAAGATGATCACGTTGACTACCTTTTCGTCCATTAAATTAATATCCAAATGTCGAACCAAGTTCATCTTTTGGAAATAATAATCCCCCAGAGAATGTCCAGGTTTTGCCTCGTACAGATCCGCATTCCTAAGTTACCGTGAAACCGGCATTGTCCAACGAAACTATGCTACTAGACAAACTTTCGTTTCCGCCCAGGTGGTAACAACCTTCATACCGTATAATAATAATACGGTATAATAATAATACCGTAATGTCTTCTTTGGACGGATCATACACCGGAATTAATTGTTCATCACTCGGATGTGCATAACTTGGAGATTTCGCACGAGACGTGGAACTACGCGCACTTCCAGTCGCCTGCTCTAAGCGATCAAAACGATCATCAACGCGTACGTTACGGAATCGCGAATCGTGTTTACGCGGACTACGCGATCGTTCCCGTGAAGTGCACTTCCTCGTGCTGCGCGAACGCGATCTCGATTCTCGCTGTCGTGGAGTACGCGATCGTGCCCGCGATTGCGATCGTTTGAAGAATTGTTCCAACACACTCTCCACTTTTCCAAGCCGTACTTCCACAGAGTTATGTGCACTCGCATCAGCACCATAACCATCCTGATTACACGTTGCACAATTCATTATAAATGATCCAAAATTCACAGTTCCACAATAATTCTAAATACAACTACTGTAGTCCACCAATACGGTTCAATAGTTCATACTCGGTACTCAGCACTTATTGTCTATGCACTATGCACGCAAGTATGTCCCACATCTGATTCGTAAGACGAAATCCGGGAATTTCTTGCAATAAAACTCAAGACGTTTTTAAGACTGCACGTTTACTGCACACGGCAAAAGTCGGTACAAGAATAGTCTATTTGGCCGTCTCTTAGCTGTGAGGACACCTTCGTCAGTATCGCCCCTTTCTATGTTTATGGTACCCTTAGAGATACCCTACTTGACTGCCGATGGCGAAAAGCCCGTTGACAAAAAGCACATGGCCTGTTTTAGTCATTTGTTTGCCTCGATTTCCTAATACCTCTTATTAAAAACATTTTTAACAATGCTATTACACTTCATTACGAAAAAGTAATTTTATTTTTAGACAAAAATTCAATTCTATTCTATTGTCTTTATTATGATTTGTTCACGTAATAAACTATAATACATTTAAAAATCATTTACTTATAATCATATCAGACTGTTTTATATATAAGTCTGACAAATATAGTCTTTTGGCAAAACCAGCTACGGGTCATTGAGGAAGTAGCTGTATTCAGATCACCGAGGTGCAGCATCGTAGGCCTACGTAACGAGGAAGGATGGGTAGAGACTGCTCAAAGCTTTAAAAGTGAGATAATAGAAATGTATATGAATTATACATAATATTTACATTAAAAGAACACTAAACCCCAATCAAGCAGAGTCCTATAATAATTAATTATCAATTCAAAAATAAAGAGGCGAGTTAAACATATTTTTTCAAATACCAAATATGAATCAAAAATTGTTTAAATATTTGAAAAAAATGTTTAAACAATATTTTGTGCTACTAGGGATATCAGTAATTATACTAAAAAATTGCTAGAATAGGTTATTTTAAAACTAGTTATTTGTGGATTAACACATCACTGTAAAACACGGTCCAATTACACTGCCCAAGAAATTTTAACTTTTTTTCGGACTTGTAACATTCAATACTCGTTTCTTATAGATTGTTATGCGCTGAATGCAAATTTTAAACTTTGACCAATTATTGTGGTTAAACTGTAATAGTTATTCAGTTGATTTCTGTGTCGGATTATTCTAGGAACATTCCCGAATACAATGATATACATTATTACTGGGTTATAAATATTTAAATATGTTTAAACAAAAATCAAAGGCAAAAGGACACCCGAAATGCACCAATTTTGGCAGATATTTTTCAATTTATTTAAAGAACTAAGGGTCTAGGAGAAAATTTGATTCCACCACGCGATGCAGCAGACATTTTTCCTTCGGAAAGCGTCGACAGAAGTTGTAAGTCCCGTTACAAGAACAGAATGTTACAAGTCCAGATGGCTGTTGCACAGTGTTATTAATGCAAATACAGACTATATGAATATGTGCAATATTGTTATATATTGTTATAAATTCATATGATATATACTAATTAATGCATTTCTAACTATTAAAAAATACTGACGTTACTGCATAGTAATAAATATACTTTCCTTTCATTTTTATTTTCTACCTGTATTCTCAATTAGTGCTACACATGTTTAAGAATCATTAGTGTTTATTTCGTACACGAAACGATAAGTACCATTTATAATCACACATTCACTGGCCTAAGACTGGTTGATGACGTATTTCAGCTGTTCCGTGTATCGATATATTCATGACCATTTCGTCTTTGTGTTTTAAAGGATTAGAGAAATGAATATGCGTGAATGTGTGTATGCCGGGGGCACGGGAATACGTAACAATAAGGAATTAGCAAAGAAGTCTAGCTGTTTCTCTTTTATGCACAACAAGGTGCTGGTGTAGAACGATGTGTAGCGCACGCTAATGGACTGCACTGTCGGTTCTTACGTTTCCGTGTGTGTCAAGCGCGCGCCGGGCTCTGGTAAGTGGCGCCACAGACTCTCATTCTTGCGAATACGTTAACAATGTTATAGCCCCCTAGATAGAAAAAAAAGGTCAACGCAGCGCAATCAACACATGATTTTGCTCAAAGTACTCTCTAAATTACATAAAAATACTTGAATTCCATGGCTGTGAATTGCAGATTGTTCTACTTTGCAACGCTCATATTAGTAAATATCAGCAGAATTTCGTTGCATCCGAATTGACTGCATTTCGTTGAACGTTTTTCTTTCGAACGAACCCTTTGTCAGCTCAAAATCTTTTTATATACGGATGAAAAGTTGCACAGTGTAAATTCATTTCTTTTTGCCTAATTTTGTTAGTAATGTTACCGCCCTGACATATTCGGATCTAACCCCGAATGCAAACAAATCTATTGAAATCATTAAAAAACGTCAAGTGCAGTAATTTAATCTTTTATCAAAATTTTATCAGTATTGTAGTCTGAAAAATTATCACTTTCAATTTTATCATTGGCAATACATATTTTTGGTGCTAGTTGTAGACGTTATACAAAACTCACGTTTGACTCCATGGTGTACGTCTTCATTTTTACAATAAGAAATCAACTCACAAATATCGTTGCTTATACTGCAGGTGGTAGTTTACTTGAGTAATAAATACTTGGTGAACCCTTTTGTAAAGAAAGTCAGCAATAATAATAATAATATAATTGTCTTGTAGTGATAAAAACATAAGTCAGAGGTAACGAACGTTTTCTCTGCTGCAGGCCGCTATCATACAATTTGCGGTTAACAAACGTGCCAGTGCAGCCCTCGAAGTGCCAGTTCGTCACGCCAATATATTTAATAAAATCAAAGTTTGATATTTACATTTTGCCAGAAATTGTAGCATAACGTAACTCATCTGTTAACACATTTCGGATTGTAATGATATACGATTTTTTCCTTAATATTATTATTACATATGTAACGACCCTCTTTCACGGTCTTCCCTCTCACTCTATCTATTCTATCTCTCTCTACCTATGCTACCTGTCTCTATCTATCACCATCTCTCTCTATATTTATATCTTTCTAATACTTTATTATTATATTACTGCGTATTCTATTATCTTAACACTAATTAATATTTCTGTACCTTATTTTTATATCATATATTATAAGTTTCAATTATATGTTAACATAAAAACAACGTATATCGTCCGATTTCATTCACGATTAGAATAAGACCGCCATTAGAATGTAAGACATTACGCATGCGCTAACTCCGACTAGCGGGTATATAAGGAGCTGCGAAAGCAGCAGCAGACACACTACTCTCTGGCATCAGGTTCCGAACGGACGAAGATCTTGAAGGCAGATGATATACTCGTCCAGTGAGATCGAGACCGCTCCTCTAGAGGTAGCGACCGTTTTCCAGCGATCAAGAGTATTTGATGCTCCTTTACAGGTTCAGTCTGAAGTAACCTTATGACAGGTACACTACGACGACTCCTGCGAAGAGCAGTACGGGTGACATCTTGGAGGAAACTGATATACTAATAGATCCAGACCGCTCCTTTAGAGGTAGCGACCGTTCTACCAAATAGTAATTGATGCTCCTTTAATATAGAGTTCGTGCTCGCCAGAAGCAGACGAATCGCCTGCCAACAAGCGGTAGAAGCCATTCCTAGTCGGGCACATTTCTAAGACCGTTCCTGAAGAGTCTTTTCTCCAAGGTAGCGACTGATGTAGAAAAGACAACGAAGGGCTTACGAATGATTAGGCAATTAAGGCAAAGATTATATGTTTCATGGAATCTTGAGACCGCTCTGAGGTTATAGACACCTATAACTTTGGCAGCGACCAGGGCATACGAGACAAGATCTATTGCAGACACACACACACACAATACACTTCACCATGTATAGAGGATCCTCTACCGCGAATGATATAAATAATCACATAACCTAACTCTCGTTCAACGACATATGTATTTTATTTGCATAACTCTTGCGTTATCGAGATAATTGATAGATAATTATAATCACATTCAATATAACCTCACATATAGATAATCACACACAATATAACCTCATATCATCTTATGATTTTATATAACCAAATTAGAATAGTTATCAATGTTGTATTAACGTTAGGATTAGAATAAGTATTGTTGAATAAATTATTGTTAAGAAAGATATAAGACTTGGATTTTAACTTCTTAACCGCACGCCACACGAGCCCCCACTTTTTCGTCCGTTGGAAAGCCGCTCTTCCATGGACAACGTAGCATCGGTTTAGGGACGTTACACATATAACAAAGACGAATTAGAATAACACAGATCCTTACTTCACGCTTATATCGACACAATTTCTTTATAACAGGGCCCACCAAGTATTTCTTAGTCAAGTAATTGTAGCATTAGCAATGATGTTTGTATGTTGATTTCTTATCATAAAAATCAAGGCGTCAAACATGAGTTTCGTGGAGCATGTAAAGTAGTACCAAAAATGTTATTTATGGGTGATACACTGTACCGGGAGAGATAAGATTAGAAGTAATATTTGCTGCAATTACAATATTGGCAAACTTTTGGTAAAAGGTTAAATTATTGCACTTGGCGTTTTTCACTGATTTCAATGGGTTTGTTTGCCTTAATGTCGTACCTTATTATTTGTTTTGAAAATTGATTGATTTCTTGTAGAGGATTGGTTTGTGTAGGGGACGCATATACTTGGTGTGCTTTGTGTACCTTTTTTTTCATTATAGATTATAGGTGACGTTCGGAACGGAACAGAAAATATCGAGCGTGGCCGGCCGAGACACCGAAGCATTACGGTTGCTCGAGATCTTGACGTTCGTAGGATTTCGTATTACCTCAGGATTTCGACTTGTTTCGGGATCAAAAATGGCAATTGGTGATTGCCACATCTTTACGATTAAGGTTCGATATGGAGTCTCGTTTCACATTTACCAAGATTCAATTGCTTTTAACTTGTTTTTTAACTAAATGTGTTCATCGCAATGATAAGGGATCCACACGTGATCAATAATATTCATCAATCTTAATTTGACATCAATATTGTCAACCTCTTTCAATACTTAAAATAATGGTGTCAATTAGTATCGTTATCAGTCCTTCCAATATCGACCGCACATGATCAATAATATTATCAATATCCATGAACATTAATCTTACAAGAGAACTACGTTAATTAGGCATTTTTTGTTTCTCTTGATAAGAGCTATAAACCCTTGAAGTGTTAGATCCTTTCTTACTATTCTTTATATTATATTAGCATTTTTAACTTTATATTATATTAGTATTTTTTAAAACAGCAACTTTTGCACAATACGTATTAAAAACAATAAGCAAACAATACAATAGTTCTTAAAGTATCAAATGTCTAAGTTGTTTAGTAAACAAAAATTATTTTAGTATAATCATTTAATATAAATCAATTGTACATACATAGAGAAGGCTCCTTGAGCTGGCTTGTCAGGAATTTTAGGCCCAATACATGATGGTAAACTATATACATTTGGACCAGGACCATCGTCACTAATTTTGGATCTACTCCTAGACTTAATGCTATAAGCAGGTGGTCTGACACTATGATTCATTGGAGGACACAATTCTGGATAGTGTGCACCTGGTCCTGGTCCTATATCTCTTACTGAAAAGTTATAAAGAACAAGAAGTTATTGTGTAAGTTTTAAATTATACATATTGTACATATTAAATGTATATACATGTATACATATTACATAGTATATGATAGTGTACATGTTACAAATTTTTATTTTAAATTAATATTATATTATAATAGTATATTCAATTAGATTTATTTCATATAGAAATCAAGATATAATTAAAACTTTAATGATTACAATTAAAAATAGTGGAATAATTAAAGCTAGTGGAACATATAGAAAATACAGTTGCTGACAAAATGATAAGACACCCCTGTACATGTAAAAGATTTCATATATATTTGGTAAAGTTATTAGAAATAAACTACGTTATAAATAAGGCACACCATTTCAAGGCTATACGTCAATGTAAACAAACAAAACTCTGGACACTGTTGTCTTGAAACTGTATCGTTTTGAAACTTCAAGCAAACAAAATGTTAATGCACTTGAATTAATGTTGAAGGTTGTTGTGCTAACTGTTTATTTTCTTTAATATCTGTACAGTTTAAGGTGCTAGAGTTAACTACTGTTGATCGCACCTCATGTCTCCTCGAAAACTGCACTCGGAAACCGTGCGCCCTCTTTTTTTTGTTTCGCGCGCGAGTTCTGACCAATCAGCCGACTTGTCGACTTACATCCGCACCCTCTATTTTCTTACTCACTAAGCTAAACTTAAGAAAAACCGCGGGACAACTTGGGGGAAGGCACCCTCATAGAAACCCCGATGACTCATCGGAATTTCCTCTACGCCCTCGCTCAACGGCGCGGTTGACCTTGAGGTCCATCGCCGGTCACGTGCTCGCGGACCCAGCACCGTTGGGCCTTTCAGAATTTCAGGGGTTTATGACGCCTGTATTAGCTACTGAGGCCTAAAACAAAACTCGACGGCAACATGCTTATAAAAAAGAAAGTAACGAAAATTACTTGGTTTTCTCAAAAATAGCTTTCCATAGTTACTGGCGTCCTAAACTATGTCATCATTTGCACGCCACATGTTTCCATTTGTGTGTGCCGATGTGCGCTATAGTCTGTTGAAGAAAGTTAAAATATACAAGTTTGCGCAAGTCTATTTTATAGAAGTTACTTAGCAATAGTTAGTTTATTATAGTTATAAAGTAAACTATGGGACGAGGAAATATGTTAAATGAAAATGAGAGAATTAAAATACTCCAGTTAAAGTGCAATGGAAAAAATCAACTACAAACAGCAAAAAAGAATTAAAAAGAAATTGATGTGTCATTTGTTGAAATGAAATAAAAACACCATATAACTGCATGTCTTCCGTGACTGCTCGGGAATCTTCGGCGCGAATCGGTTAACGGCTGCATGAGCGTTGGCACGCGGAAAATTGGTGCGAGAGAGCATGGATGATCAGCGTGCGAAAAGATGTGCAAGGACGAGTTATGCGAATAAACGTTCAGTTGTAGTCAATTATTAAAATACAGTGTGTGATCTTTGGAAGCCCCGTAAACCCAAAAACATGGAAAAAGTAAATTGAAAAGAAGACTTGCAGCCCTTTCTTCAAGGGAGAAAAGATTAATTTTAAGAAAAACATTAAACTCTGAACTTACACACTTAAAACGAATGAAATCTGCCATAAAACTGCCACTAACAGAAAAGCATAAGTCTACTCGGTTAAGTTTTGCTACAGAACATATTCACTGGAAAGAATAGTGGAAATGAATTGTATTCGCAGATGAGAAAAAGTTGAATTTGAATGGTCCAGATGGATACAAACAACTATTTCCATGATTTATAAAAAAAGCAAAGGCCTTCTCAGCAGAGGAAGAACAGAAATAAAATTAATCCATGACCGTAGGAATACTATTGGTTACTTTAATTTAGTTAAAAAACAAATTCAGACTTAGGCTTGTAAAATTTCTGAAAGAAAATAAATATTTCAGCAGGATAATACAGCTAAGCATTCCGCTCACATAGTGAAAAATTATTTTGAAGATGAGTAAATGAAGATTTTAAATTGGCCTGCAAGGTCTATTGACCTGAATATTATTGAGAACATTTGGGCAAGATTAAGTGGATTATTGTATGCAAGTCGGAAACAGTACCTGAAACACACAGTGCCCGAATCAAGATCAGTGACTTTAGAAGCTTTAGAATACTTGGATCAAAATGATATAAAACACCTGTATAGCAGTTTACCAAGAAGAATAATTGAAGTGGTGCAGCATAAAGAACAGTCTACACACTATTACAACTTTTGAAAAACTATTTAATTTGATTTATTTTAATACTTTTGTTCTTTTATATATAAAGCACCTTATCAGAACCTTATCATTTTGTCTACGCTAAATTTTTTTTTTTTTCGGTATAAATAACGAATGGATTGAACGACTTATTTAATTTTCTGGTGTATTAAGTGAAAGTTAGTACCTTGTTTTTATGCATATTTACATTCCATGTATATATACAAATAGATAGAAATCTTAAGTCTTATTGTTTTGTCCACCAATGTATACAGGGTGTCCCAAAATTGAGGGACATCGCCAAACATGCAATTTCTTCGTGTCAAAAGAAATGGAAAAATCTCTTACCATTTTGCAATCTGAAGCTTTGCTTCCGAGATATCAACCATTAAAAATCAGGGGCCCGACTTCCGGGGAACGCAGTTTAAAGTTGAACTAGTGAAGTGTAAGACAGGGTACGCTCGTACGCTCATACAGAAGGCACACGTTGATACAAGCTCACACATATTGCAGAGTTGATTGGGCTAGTTTAAACGTATCTAAATATTGACATAGATTTTCATAATATTCTTCACGTCAAAATGACACACTGTTTTGACATTAATATTTCTACACCCAGTCTTTCTGTAGTAAGACTAAACTTTATTTTACCCTTTTTAGGTAAACACTTGTTTCATTTTAAATACCTTTAACACTGAGTTCATAACAAATGTTCAAAAAGATCTCCTTCCGACCATATGCTTTTTTATTCTTTTTATTGTAGAATTGGATGCATTTTCACACAGACATTCTTGTCATTTCTCATGAATTTCTCTATTATCCTTTGACGTAATGTTTCTTCAGTGTCTATTTCGGTGCCGTAAACTTTGTGTTTAACGTACCCCTAAAGAAAAAAATGTAAGGGGGTAAGATCAGGAAATATCGGTGACCAGGTTACTGGTCTCGATCATCCTATCCAACAACCATCGTAATTCCTGTTTAAAACTTGCCTTATACATTGTGCAAAATGGGCTAGAGCTCCATCTTGTCGGAATACCATACCTCCGCACATTTAATGGAATATCTTCCAACAGCAGTGGCAGATCGTTCTTGATGTATTTAGATTATTCTCAAAAATATTTTATTTCTTATTCTAAGCTACCGTATAAAAATACCAGTATAGATAGTGCACGCCACATTCGTTGTACTTGTCCCAACCGTATCGACATATCGATGTCATATAAACGCGATAGATCGATATTATACAACATTTCTCTAATCTTAAAATAAAATAAATTAATCTAAGATCAATGAATTACAAACACAAAATCATTCGATTCAAACCTTGTAGGTTTTTTAACAACTCTTCCTGATCTTGTCGTGTAATGATAAATACAAGGCATGAGCGAAAGAAATGGTTAGCGCTTGGAGGTGTTATTTTTCTCGTTGTCAAACAGTTTCTGACTTTCTTGAGGTCGGCTCCTCCAAGTTACCCACTCGTGTGACCGAATTTCACGGAATTTCGACGTTCGTCGAAGCCTGTACATCTAAAGTAAACACTTGCATCGATGTGACTTCCGTGGTCACGCAGTCGATCTTCGTGCTGGGGGATAAGTCCCGGAACGCGATATGAGGTGGTTATCCTCGTTTAACGCCTGCTCCACCGTTGCTTAGTCTATCCCTACGTAATCATGGTGGAGCCCATGCTCACCTCCGCAGGTGAGTCGTTCGCCTCCTCCCAACATCGAAGACGTCCACTTCCAGATATGGCAGCCTCCTCCCACGTCCCGGAGGCGTCATTATCACTTCCTAGGCTGAGCGTTCCTAATGTGCTGCAGTCAGTCAAAACTAAAGCATCCTCCGTAAGCGAGATGCGCTGGATCTGATACTGGGCCACCAGTTCATTCCCGCCAATGATGTCATCACTAGTCACCGCCAAATCGCTGTTGACGATTCTCCTCCCATGCGTGGAACATGATGATGGATAACGTTAATTCTGCTATTTCGCGATGGTGCGCATCAAAGTACCGGTCTTTTCGCGGAAATCCGCGTGATCGGCTTTGTGACATGCATGTATGTCACTGTATAGAAAAAGAAACTTTTTCTGTTTTTTGTGTTCTAATAAGAATTTATTCATAAATGATCATTTAATTTATGGGGAAAATATTTAAATAGACACATACAAAAGGACAAATAAGTCGGTTGAATATTTTCAGAATTATCTTCTACGATAATTTGGGATAAGTAGTTTTGAAGTAAACACGTTCAAAATGTTGGGTATATTAATATAATATCCGAAAGTTACAGCTATATAATATCGAAACTTACAGCTGTTTTGCGTTAATCTGCTATTCTAGCCCCATAGAAATTTTTGTCGAAATCTTTTGTAATAAATGAAGTTGTATAAAATTTTTGTTAAAACTGATTGTTGTAGGAATGCTTTGTACATTATGGGGGAGCCATTAAGGGGGGATGATTCTTGGAGTGTTTCTAAACAACTTTTTTCTTTGCGAAAATATCCTCTGAAGCTTAGTTAACGAGATATTAACGAAAAACATTGACTAACCACAGAGTGTTCAGCCGACTAGTGACGGTGCACAAGCTACACGTAGTTTTTGCCTTCGCCGAGCTCGAGCCTTGTACAAGAAATTCAAGGTCTCTACGTTACTCTGTTACGTCATTATGTTATGAATAAGTAAACATACATTGTTCTCGTCGAAACTCACCCATTCGGAGAAGAATTCATCTGCTGCTTGAACAGCTGCACCACTGGGTCGCGCTGCCGATCTCGGTCGTTGAGGGATAAACGCTCTATTGTAATATAGTGTGTGTATTTTAGATTTTTAGATACACGTTTATATCTTTCATTAAAAGAAGTATCATTTTTAGAGTCACCATGATGCACAAAGTCCGACCGAGCAAGCTCCCCGCGGTGTACATCGGGTAACGCTAATGCCGGCGGCGCATAAGATTTCTCGTTTAATATCTCCAGATTGGTTAGCGCAAAATACATGTGTAGATAGTGTTTTGAAAATGTTTTAACGTCAACTATATGAATATAAAATAAAAAATATAGCATTCCATTAAAAAATGTACCCGTGACCTTCATACAGTTTTTCAAGGCCATCACAGGGTCAATTTGATATAGACATTATATGTGCCCCTTCGAACCCTACAAGTTTTGTCTTAACTATTTTTTTGTATCACCAATATTTCTCCAGATGTTGAAGCGTTCATAGATAAAACATACACATTGTATATGGAGAAGAGAAGAGGACAAAGTATAGAGCCTTGCGGTATTCCGGCGCGAATTGCTACTACCTATTTTAGCAAAGAACTCTCTATTTTTAAGGTAGTTATGTAATAGATGAATAATCCAGTTTGGGAAACCCAGATGAATAAGTTTTACAAGGACTCTTTTGTGCCAGACTGAATCGAATTCTTTCTCCAGGTCAAGGAGTAACATGTGTTCCGTTCGAAGAGGCAATCACGTTTATTGTTGCCAGATGTGGGAATCCGAGTTTCTCTTAAATACCTTGTGTATTCATCCGTACTTTAAAAAATTCCACATCTGGCAGAATAAAGTAATTTCGTGCTTTCCTCGAGCGGAGTTCCTCCCTAATAACCACCGAGGGCCGTATTGCCTAGCAATCGGTGCCTTCGCTAGCTCATCCTCTTCGGACTCTCAGAGGGTTGACGCCAACTTGCAGGACAATACGGCCATAAAAACATCCGGAAAAACAGAGGAGATGCATTCAAGTCTTGGATAAGAACGCAAGGAAAGAAGAGGCAGAGCCGTCTGAACTTCACCGCATTTAGAGTCGTCGTGCGGACTCACTGTTTTTCATTATAACATTTCGCTGACGAGGTCAATCCGGAATTTGAAATAGCCACTCAAGATTAATTTGGCGAGCGGCAAGACGAGTGTCGCGAGTAAACGATTAACCGCGAACCGAACAACATGGCAGCAATCCAATTGATGTTTAATTCATGTGTGATGAACTGAGACACCCCTTATGAGCTGCTGGATGGTTGAGTGTTTGTGTTTGAATCCAAACTGAAAATGAGGTGTGAGGGTAGTACCTTTGGACAGCATAGCGGAGAAATTTGTTCATCGTCGCAGACAACGGTCATATTTGCCAAACAGATGTTTTAGGACCTTTGGCGATTGACCTTCGAACGATATTTCCGAGGACCTGCGAGGCGTCTGTTTTTCCGCTAGGTCAGGAGACTCTACGCTGTCACTAAGGGGTTCTATTACTCCCACCAGTACGTCATTTTTAGGAATTTGACCTGGCCGTCCATGGTTAAGAGAGTGAACAATCGTGTTGTCAGGGAGTTCAACTTGAGCGTTGACGTGAGCAACACGTCTTGCAAGTTCCACGTGTAACGCGACTTAAATAAATCTATTTTGTTGATTTTTAAGTACGTGCTTTAATTTTCCCCGAACACGATAATCCCACAGAGGTATAATTTTCTTACTGTCAGCATGTGTTGTGATCATTTTTGCTATTATTTTCTCATATAATAATGATAGAACCTAATTTTAACTGCGACGGCTTCTACCTTTCCGGTGTTAGGTAGTGGATACAGTATATATGTAAGGCTTTTATGAACAAATATACATACTCCCCCGTAACCGGAGTTGTCAGGTCTATCGGCTCTTACTATCGAATAATCTTTAATATATAGCGATGTTCTAGGAGTAAGCCAGGTTTCTTGAATGGCTGCAATGGAGATATTATTTTGATGAAGAAAAAGTTCTAACTCTGGCTGTTTGGGAGTTATGGGGCAAGCGTTCCATGTCATGAAAGCTACTAGCTTTAATAGTAAAGCTAATGGATGAGAATCTCTATACTTCATGCATTTCTCCCTTATATTACAGTTAGCTGACGCGTGTCCAAAAGATTGGCAACGAAAGTACTGCGTATATCTTCTGGTATTGTTAGATTTTTCCCAATATACCCTAAGATAAAAAAAATGACTAATTTTATTTATTTGCGAGTAGATTGTGGTAGCTGGAAATGAGAGTTTGTAAAGTGAGAAGTTTGATGATGACTCCCCTTTAACTTGAGAGCAACTTAAGGGCATAAGGTCTTTCAGTTTAACTCATCAATGATTTCACTTTGAGTCAGCGACGGTAGACCTTTTAGAATTACCGTGAGTGGTTTTTCGGATTTTAACAAATAAGTGTGGAACTGTAGGCCTCTAGCTATTAGCGTTTTTTAAACTCAGTATAGTCTTGTACCTCATGAAAATTTAATCTAACCTGATCACCCAGGAATTTGAGATTAAATTTATCTCCTATGGAATTATTTAATTGCTTCGCTAAAGAAATTACCCCGTGGGCACCAGCATCTCTTGAAGAGGGGAGAGGAACGCTCCTGTGGGGAGGGTTTCTGTGTTACTACTGTCGGAGGGATGACAGACTTGTTCCTACATATCCTTGCTACACTGCTTGAGTTGTGTTCATTTACCTTCTAAAAAAACTCAGGATTAAGGAAATCAAATCTGTTTTTAACCAGAATATTTGGCATGTATGAAGTGGGTCGAACTTCAACGTCCATGTTACCACTATTCCCTGAGTTTCGGGTCTTGTCATCCGCTTTCCCTTTCTTACTGATATTGCCGGTCTGTTGACTATTAGCAGTACCAATGCCCGAAATTTTTAGCATTGAAGACGTCCCAGTCTTCAGTACCAATGGCTCCTTCGAACTTGCGGAGCAATACCTGTGATCAGAAACGGTAACATCTACGAGACACTCGTTACTGTCTCCTACACTAATCCGTTATGCCTTTCCTTTCCCTCACGAATTTGTCTGCGATTTTTTTCTATTACGTCACCTGACAAAACAAACTTGAGTATTTTGGCGATGTGACACCCCTAAGAAGTCACACCTAGAACGATGCGAGGGCAGGAAGAAAGAAACTTCGAAAAAAATCGTCAGTATCGATCATGATTTCCGCCCCTGAATGGTACAACGTCTTTTTTTTTCTGCCGCGGAGTGCCGAGGCAACGTGGAAACCGCGGAACGAAAGTACTGCGAACAGTAATTGAATACACCGCTGCAAACCGTCAATTTCTTCCGCCGTATGGCGAATCGATTATATGAGACGGGTAGCGTACTGGTTCCCATAAATCGAGAACACAGACGACCAATCCGATCGCGCCATACGGAGCAAGTGTTGGAGGCTGTAGAACGAGCTTGCCACCGCAAGCATATGTGACATAAGCCGCCAATTCGAGTAAGTACAATAAATTAATACCTATAATATATATAATACTATTTTTTTTATTCTATCTTACTATTAATTATGTTTTCTTCTCTATCTTTATACTGGATAAATTTATTACGTAACTCTTTCACAGTTTATACTTTCTAATTTTTTTCTTCATCAATTGGCTTTTGCCCGCATACAAATAAATAAATAAATAATTAACTAAATAAATAAATAAATAAATATGTTCACAACTATACGATCCCAGAATGCGCTCGACGGATCGCAATAAATTGAACTTAACCAGGCAATAAATTTCTTCTAAGTCTAAATTTACTGCTCCAATTAACTAACAAGGGAATTACCTGAAGTGATAATCTTCGATTTTGATGTAACTTTGTAGGTTGGTAGAGAAGCCAAAAATATTCGACACGTATTTTTTTATATCGGCTATATTCGATGTTAAAGGGGTGAAAACCGCCCCCAAAGTCGGGGGTGGAAAACATATTTGGTTTCCTATCTCAAAAACTATTAGGTACAGAAAAAAAGTGTAAATTGGGCGATTACGTATTTTTTTAGCAACGAATCCATCTGCATAAATAGTTTTTAAAAATACCGATTTGTTTTGTTACGAGCTGAGGGCTAGGTAGTCTGACCGAGGGTCAGGGTTTTTGGAATTTTGTTATTGTTTCGTGGACGAATCAAGGAATAACTTTGCACTCGTTGGGAACCACTTCACGGATGTGGACGAACCAGTGCGCAACGGCCAACACCGGGAGCCACCTTAGGTTTAGGTAGGTTTTCGTGAACGAACCAACACTCAACTTGGCAAGTATCGGGAGCCACTAGGATAGAATAAAGACTGTGGACGAACCAGCGAATAACTTTGCACTCGCCAGGAGCCACGGGATGTGGACGAACTAGTGCGCAACGGCCAAGACCGGGACCCACTAGTAAATTAGAAAAAGAACTTTCGCAAGGATTGCGAAGCTATTAGTATAGTCTCTGAACTTTCAAATTTATAATATATCTCGAGCATCAAAGATATAATATTGTGGGATCGTTACGCGTTCACTTCTTATTGGATTTAGGAAAGGTTTTGGTTGAACTAAGTCCAATTTAACAAACCTTATAAAAATATGTATTATTACGAGTTTAAATTTGACTCAAAGGAATACCAGTGTTTATGAATTCAAATGTCGCGGAACTAAGTCCTCTCTCTCTAGATTACGCACAAAAGTATGTGGGGGACGCGTCGTTAAGACGCGTAATGCTCGATCTTGCTTACAGTTTAAGTCACGTACTACACTCGAACTGGATTGGAAATGAGTTCGCTAGACCGAATTTCTCGGCCTTTTTATATTCAAAAATCTATAGGAAAAATGGTGGGGATTTGACTGTATCGCAGAGTTTCCGAGAAAAGTTCGATGATATTAAATTCAAGGAATTCTATTAATTGGATGCAACGGAAATGCCTATCGGTCCTTGCCTGGTGACTTCCAGGCAAAGTCAAAGGTCTCGGAAGGAGCTTTGAATTGAGCCCTTTCATAGTTGCTTTACGTAACTCGTCTGGACTCGTAACAGTTTGAACAATATATTGAAAAATGTCATATTTTTGTTAATTTTTCAGGTAAAATGTTAATCGATTTTCTCGTAAATTTATGTGTATATACTGTATGCCAAAATACAAGATACGGATATTTTGGAATTTTGAGTTTTTGCCTTATAAGCAAAATAATTACATTCACAGTTTATCCGTGTTTTCTGTGGAAACGAGTCCTGAAACGAATTATTCCGGGAAAATTATATATTTGTATGATGTTTTCACCATTATATTGTAATATATGTTGTAAATAGTTCAGTGAAACGTTAAAAATAAATGCACAGCTGATGATGATCAGCGCGAGCGCGGCGAAAAACTGTTGGCTGAAGCAAAAATTGTAAACTTATTTGCATTACTGTTTATGTTGGCTTGAAAGGTTTCTATAATTTCTTGAATTGTTCAGATTTTTATCGCCGCTGAACTACTCAGGGGGTCGGAGCAGATAACTGTCATAAAAAGGATAGAAGGCTTAAAGCGTCAGTTACCTGTAACTGGCTCACGACCTTAAGCCTGCAAGTATCAGTATTACTTACTACGCCCTCCCTACTTTAATGAGGGCATAACGACGTGTCTATTGAGTGTGGTATCCTTTGTCCATCGTACATAAATTTGATTAGTTTATATTTACTTCTCTCTTTTTGCATATTTTTGTACATCCCGTTTATAGCATACTCATGATATAATTTCTCCTTTTTCCTTTAGTTCTTCTTGATTACTGCATTTAAACTATTTTGGTTATTAATAGTTCTGCTTTTGCATTCGCTATGGAGATCGACCCCGTGAATATAATTAATTTACTAATAGAAACTAATAGTTATAATTCTAATTCAGTGTGATCCCCCTTAATGCCAAGGAAATTGAGTTGGCTTAAAATATTATTCATCTGATTAACGGTTACAGACAGGCACCATTTCTAAATATAGAGACTGATTGTGAGCAGGAGTTAGTATTTGACGACCTGACGGAAGAGACAGAATTTGCATTATCAAATGTGGAATATGAACAAGAATTAGATTATTCTAATACTTCCATAGTGTCTACCGATGACAATCAGGAGAGAGAGCAGCAAGAAGTAATAGAATTAGAATACAAAAAGAACGCTGTTAATTTTTGGAGGAGTGGTAAAAAGGGACTAAAATCTTTTAGTGCTATTCAAAATAGATATAAGAAAGTGAAAAGTATGCAGCAATTGTACAGGTGGGAAAAGCAGATCACAAAGGGTGGACATCGTTTATATAAATTAAATGCTATTACAAACGGAACGAGTGGAAAATTTATAGATGCTAGAGATCGAAAGACAATAGTACACGACGCTGATTTAAAGCGATGGACATTGTAGGAAAATATTAAAATGAATTTAGAAGGTTTTCAAGTTGCTAGTCATTGGCTCAACAATTTTAAATATAAATACTGTATTGTTTCAAGGAAAACGACCAAATTTCTTTCGCAAAATTACAGCAACCAGATAGCCGAAACAACCGCAGCTGCAGATAACTTTGTAACATTAGTTAAGAAATACTGTAGCACTCACGGAGAATAAAACATATTCAACAGCGACCAAAGTGGTTTTCAACTGGAAGTCCATACTGGTAGATCCCTGTCGTGGAAAGGTATAAAGCAAACAAGAGGCGTTAATACATTCAATGTCTTCTATGACACATAATTACACAATTCAACCTATAGTCTCAGCTAATGGCAAGTTACTATCACCACTTTTTATAATATTAAAAGAACTAAACGGCGAATTAGGATCTCGATTTCGAGAGACAATGT
Organism: Calliopsis andreniformis; assembly: GCF_051401765.1. Taxonomy (NCBI): domain Eukaryota; kingdom Metazoa; phylum Arthropoda; class Insecta; order Hymenoptera; family Andrenidae; genus Calliopsis; species Calliopsis andreniformis. The sequence goes on from NW_027480457.1 coordinate 871,394, forward strand.
TTCAAGCTTCAAACGTTTTTGTGCAGGCTTCATCTTCAGGGAAATAAACTAAAGCAATTTTAAAGACATGGTTACAGGAGGTATATTTTTCGCATACTTCAGAAAAATCTGTACTTCTCATAGATTCGTGGAGTGGCTATGATGAGCACATGATGCACAGTATTATCCCAGCAGGAAGGACATTAGAGTTACTAAAAATTCCAAAAAATACAACGTCTATTATTCAACCATTAGATGTGTCCGGCTTTCGTATTTGGAAAAATTTCGCTACAAGAGTTTCGGATTTAATCATAAGTTTAAATGTACAGATAAAACTACACCACAGAGACACCATAATAAAAATGCAGTCACTAATTGATAACTAGTTATCAGCTCCCAGGTCAGGCCATTATTTAAATATGCTTCGTTTCAGAGCGGTTACACGGATAATAAACCAGAGCAATTTGATAATGCAGTAGATTTCTGTTTCAAAGAGATATGTAGCATGATATATTCCCACTGCAGCGATGTGACCTTCTTAAAATGTTCTTGGTGCCTTGAACATTTATGCTTTCGCCATTTCTTTTAAGATTTTCACTGTTGTGAAAATAATGTTACTTGAAATCATACATTAATCAAATCTCTTTACAGAATAAAGGATACACTGCAGTCGACCTCGTCCTCCAGAATAAAATCAGCTCCTTTCAGAGCTCCACGTTTTCAAACGTAGAGGACATTCATATTAACAGAATATAACCATGGGTTATAAGTCTGTGGAGTGTGTAATAGTCAACTCGCCCTTGCTTCACTGAATTCGTTGTTAGTGTGTATTGTCTTTAGTTTTCGTAGCTTCCTCTTTTCTAGTTTTGCTATTTCTAGACTGCTTCTTTTCCTTCAACTTTCTCTCCGGTTTTCTCTCCTCTCCGTTTTCCTTCTTCGTTTTTTCTACTATCGCTATCTTTCTTTTCGTGTAGTATTTAAGTGCGGAATATTCTAAGCGCGGGACAATTTGCTCGGAGCAGCCAAGTCGGAACGTTTTAAGATTCCTGTAGCTGTTATCTGAGTGTTACAATAAAGTAATTGAGAGCGGAATTAGTTGGAGTCCTTTTATATTATTCACCTCAAGTCCTATTGTCTTCATACTTGTAGGCTTAAGGTCGTGAGCGAGCTACAGGTAACTGACGCTTTAAGCCTTCTATCCTTTTTATGACAGTTACCTGCTCCGACCCCCAGATTAATTCAGCAGGGATAGAAATCTGTACAATTCATAAAATAATAGGGACCTTTCAAGCTAACATAAACAGCAGTGCAAATAAGTTTATAATTTTTGCTTCAGCCAACAGTTTTCCGCCGCGCTCGCGCTGATCATTATTAGCTGTGCATTTGTTTTTAACGTTTTACTGAACTGTTTACAACATATATTACAATATAATGGTGAAAACATCATACAAATATATAATTTTCGCGGAATAATTCGTTTCAGGGCTCGTTTCCACAGAAAACACGGATAAAGTGTGAATGTAATTATTTTATTCATAAGGCAAAAATACAAAATCTCAAAATATCCGTATCTTGTATTTTGGCATATAGTATCTACACATAAATTTACGAGAAAATCGATTAACATTTTACTTGAAAAATTAACAAATATACAGTATGTCCCACGAAATCCTGGACAGTCGATTATTTGCTAACCTATTAAAGATACGAAAAAAGTTTTTATATGAAATTGAATGGCAAGAGGGGGCTGATTTATTGGCCGTAACAATATTTTTTTATCATTATTGTTTACAGAGATATGAAAGTTAAGTTTGGTTTTTTAAATGGGATTATATATATATATTTTTTTATCAATAGATAGTACGTTTCAAGACGAATTCCGCAAACATTAATGTATACACCTTTTTTCAAATAGTTTTTAAGATATTACGCGTAAAAGTTTACTGATTTTCGGTGGAAGATTTAGGCCTGCCGTTCCTACCACAGTCTCTTCGTATCACTTTCAAGAGGCACGGTTTAACACGTTGCGTGCGGGGGTAAAAAAATGGTCGAAAAAGTTTTGTCCGATTGTATGCTAGCGCGCGGCAGCACCGCCGGATCAATACTTCTCCGGGGAAACGGGCTCAACTCGATAGATCTACTCTGTCGCGCGTCGAACGTGTTAACCCGTAGCATCTTAAGTGTGGTCGAGAGTCGAGACTCCCTACTGTGCTTCCTGGTCTCGCAGATTTTCTTCCACCGAAAATCAGTAAACTTTTACGCGTAATATCTTAAAAACTATTTGAAAAAAGGTGTATACATTAATGTTTGCGGAATTCGTCTTGAAACGTACTATCTATTGATAAAAAAAAATATATATAATCCCATTTAAAAAACCAAACTTAACTTTCATATCTCTGTAAACAATAATGATAAAAAAAAATTGTTACGGCCAATAAATCAGCCCCTTCTTGTCATTCGATTTCATATAAAAACTTTTTTGGTATCTTTAATAGGTTACGAAATAATCGACTGTCCAGGATTTCATGGGACATACTGTATAACATTTTTCAATATATTATTTAAACAAATAGGTATTTTTAAAAACTGGTTATGCAGATAGATTCGTTGCTAAAAGATACGTAATCGTCCAATTTACACTTTTTTTCTATACCTAATAGTTTTCGATATAGGAAACCAAATATGTTTTCCACCCCCGACCTTGGGGGCGATTTTCACTCTTTTCAGAGCCACATTGTTTTTAAACGTAGGAACGAGCTCGTACCAAAATAATCCGCGAGCGTGGGGTTTTTAATTCGGCGAGTTCCCCGGTTGTCAGTTGTTAGGAGGTCTTTTAATGAAGTGGTCAGGTTAGTGACCACGGAGTGTGATCAACATAAGGTGTATTTCTGAGGTGCCGTATATGTGTGATCAGCATATCGTATGCTACCACTAGTTTATCCCTCAGTGACCGGGATCGGCAGCACGACCCAATGGAGCAGGTGTTCAAGCAGCAGGTGAATTCTTCTTCGAATGGGTGAGTTTCGACGAGAACAATATATGTTTACTTTTTTATAACATAATGACGTAACAGAGTAACGTAGAGACCCTGAATTTCTTGTACAAGGCTCGAGCACGACGAAGGCAAAAGCTACGTGTAACCTGTGCATCGTCACTAGTCGACTGAACACTCTCTGGTTGGTCGATGTTTTTCGTTAATAACTCGTTAACTAAGCTTCAAGGGACATTTTTGCAAAGAAAACCGTTTAACGGTTCCCGCACTTTGTTTAGGACACTCTATATACAGTGTGGTCCGTCTAACTGTATCATCTGCAATATCTCGCTTATTTTTAATAATTGTCAAAAATGTTTCAGATACAAGTTGACTGATTTTTAAGGTTTCGTAATTTATCATAACTGGCTTTTTCGTAAGTGAACGCATAGGGGAACGCATCAAGGTCAGCAGTATATTTTTAAACAAATTCAAATGTTTTTTAAGACACTAACTGACTATTTCCTACAAAAAAGTATTAACTCTTTTATACGGAAATACTATTAGCTTAGGGAGTGGTAATGGTTTTCCTATATAAATGGGTTAATACTTTTTTCCTAGAGCATGTCCAGTTTGATCGATTAATGTATTAAAGAATATACGAATTCATTTAAACAACATTGGAGACCTTCATATGTTCTCTAAACATTTACTTATGAAAAAGGTAATAATGTGATAGTATATATCCCTCGGAACCATTCAGCGTGTATTTTAAACATTTTTTAATATTATCAAAAACAAGCGAGATATTTTAAATGACGATCCGACTTCGACAGTCCCGAGGAAGGCAATAGTAGTCTAAACCTTATATATTACACTGTTATTTATCCCCGGCAGCGTGGCTGGGACGTAACATACTTTTAGGTAGAATTCCTTATTCTACTGGACTTTATCATAAAGAAGCGAGCTTCTCATTTAAAATAAATGTATTACCACTCTAGTATAAGATTTTTGTAACAATACATCAACAATACACCAACGATACTCGAAATTGTAGAGATGAATAGGAAGGATAGTTTAGTAGGACACCTTGTATAATAGGTGGTATCGTAGACGTATTTTGTTGTTCACTGTCATTACTAACGCCAATGACGAAAACATAATGTGTTTTCTACATCCACCTCTAGAAAATTGCAGAGGGCACACAAAAACCAATAATTTATCAGGAAGTCGGTATATCAGAACGTAAGACACAAAAGTCCATTAAATATCCGATTTATCCTATACAGGGTATCCCAAAATAATGGGACAATCCGAAACTTGCTTATTGTTCATGCAAAAAGAAATTGAAAAGTTCCTTACCATTTTGCAATTTGAGGCTCCGTTTCCAAGATATTAGCATTTGAAAATTGGAAGTTCGACTTCCAGGATAAGTTGTTTAAACGGCAGACGGTGTTGACGCAGCGACATGTGTTCGTAGTTCATAATGTTATACGAGAGACCCGCGTAAATGTACGCAAATTGGGATACGTTCAGAGATTACATGAAGGGTTCTTATTATTCTTTCCTCTCACTAAGTTATGTTCTTCTACCTCCCAATCACAAATATGAGTTCTTCATCAGATCTATCACATAAACAATCCATTCTGCTTGTCCCTCTAACGGGGAACAACTCGTTCAGCAGCAAGGCGCAACCCGGCTCCATAGTAGGACTCAGAGAGTGAAAAGGCTAAACGACTCCGTCATGTCTCTCTCAAAAAATTGGAACACTCTAATGAGTGAGGGGACTTAATCAATTATAAAAACATGTCGTCCGTGGCAGGAAAACTTTTAAAAACAAAAAGAAGGCTTGCTTCAGAAAATTTGCCGAATCCATCAACATTCATACCAATCCCTCCTATGTCTGGAATACATGTAAAATATTTAAGTGTTCCAAACAGGATTATGAAACTGCCTTAAACAAAATCAGTCCGGCTTGGGTTCTAACTAATCTATCTCGTTTCTCATCCCACCAGGAAAACGAATTCCTTAACCACTCCTTCGACTCTATTGAATTTAATATTGCTCTGGATTCAAAGAGATCCACTTCTGCCCCGAAGATTTGCAATTTAATGTATGCCGCTCACGAATTCCCGCAAAATTGGAAGCACTCTTTCATCCATTTTATGAAGAAGGCTGACGGTTGAAGTATCAGACCTATCTTCTTAATCTCTTGCAGTTGCAAGTTGTTTGAAACTATGGTCAAAAATAGACTGGAATGGTGGATTGAAATCAATAATTTTCTTCCTCCTAGCTAACATGGTTTCAGAAAGGGCAAATCTTGTATTGACAATTAAGTTCGTCTCTCACTGGAATCTGATAAAGCCTTCTCTGAAAATAAATTCCTACTTGCCATGTTCCTAGTTGTAATTGGAGCGTCCGACAAAGTTAATGTTGACATCCTCATCTCTAAACTTACTCTCCTGACCTGCCCTCTGTCGTTTCTTCACTTCATCAAGTTCTTTACTCACGAGAGATTTGTTATTTCCGAATTCAATAGTGAGCCCAGGATCGTGTGTAAGGGAGTGGCTCAGTGGGGAGTTCTCAGTCCTCTCTTATATATTTTACATTTTTTATATTCATATATGTTACATATATTTATATATTTTACATTTTTTTAGCGACATTACCAAAAATGTTTCCCGCAATATATATACCTTACAGTTTGCTGACGATATAGCTGTATATACGAAGTCCTCCTCACTAGATTATGGTGTTTCTTCGATTGAAAATGCTATAGAGTCGATTAACTTTAACCTGTGTGATCTTGGCTTAGATTTACCACCCGGAAAAACCAAATTCGTCTGTTTCACAAGAAAACGAATTCTTTCTGGATTCTTAGAAATTAAAATCGTCAACTGTTTCATAAAGGATTGCCCCTCAGCTCTTTTTTTTTACATTTGACCGCGATTTATCCTTTAAATCTTATATCGACATTATGTCGAAAAGATGTTTCAGAACCTTAAACATTGTTAAATGTCCACGAGGAACCTGGTGGGGTTCCGATCCGGAGACCCTTCTCACTCTATATAAGCGTTTCTTTCGTTTTGTTCTTGAATAGTCTTTTCTATAGTAAACGTATATTTTCTATACTAAACTTTCCTACTAGTAAACGTTGGTTGGAAAAACTTGTAAGATGTGGCTTCGACTACCGTATCTGTACCCCTACCAATATTATTATGGCGGAGTCCGGTTTGTTGCTTCTGGAGAGCAGAGCCAGAAGAATAAATAGTAATCGCAGGACAACTGGTGTATTTATCGTCATAGTTTTGATACAGTTACCAGTTCTATTCCCTTTGATGTCAGTCTAGGACATAATGCATCTTCTTCTCACGATGCCAACTTCACTTTTCAGTCTCGCATTAATAACCGTTTGAGTCCCAAGCAGCGTGATCGCGCTCTTCAGAAATTGTGTTGAAAAATTCCAGTACATTTTAAGTGCTGTAGAAAATTGACGGTGCAGTCACCGACTGTTGAAATAGCGCGCTCAGATTTACTGACGCACGTTCATCACACAGCTCCTTTTTTTAATGTAAATAATACAAATAAAATATTTTTGTATTTCATTGTTACCTTCTCAATAATTTTTATCGAACAAAACTTGAAATATTTATAAACTTACAATACACATATATAATAATATAGATGTATTTCATAAAATAACGAATTACAAATTAAAAATATTTTTTGTTATGAACAAACAATTTAAATGCAGAGTAACACTTATAATTTGTAACATCGGTGTTCATCAAAACATATTGAATGAATTCCTTTTTTACATTGCACACAGATTAAATGTGATCTTTTTACTTCATTTGTGGTGCTACAGACTACACATCGTCGCAAGTTACGTTGTGGCAACTTTACTAAACCAAATGGTTTTTCCTTTACATGACCATGTGCTTTCTTTTCGTTCATCCACTCACACTGAATTTCAAAAATAATATTCGAAATAAAATCTAATCGACTCATTGCTTTACTGTCAATTCTTTCCTTATTAATTATGTATGCATTTAAAACCATACGGCTGATTATGTTAAAGGCTACCTTTTTCCAATATTTAACTGTTCTTCGTTCTTCGAGATAGGTATACAGCATTTTATCTGATTCATCAACACCACCCATGAAGGCATTGTAAAACTGAATGATAGAGGGTTTTGTCGAATGTATTTCTCTTCCATTTCGACTTTTTATTATTGTCAGATTTTCATCTTCTGCTTTCATTGAAATTAATAATACAGGATTGTTTACACTTTTTTTCGCGATACGCACAGAACAGTACTTCATTCTTTCGAAAATATTTTACCTCATTTACATTAACTTCTTTCATGTTATCGGGAATACATTTCTCATTTCTTCTAATAGTTCCAGTTAAATAGGTATCCATAGAATATAAATATCTAGCTAAATCAACGCTAGTGAAAAAGTTGTCGACAAAAATGTGATGCCCCTTATTCAAACAATTGGTATCTTTTAATAAATTTACCACAACAGCATATCCAAGTCCAAACTTTTTTCTATCACTAGTAGTTATTAGTTTTGCACCTTTATAGGAATAGAACGCCAAACAATATTTTGAAACTGAATCATACAGCATCCAGTATTTTATGCCCCAACGATGATGTTTTTTATTTGGCAAGTGTTGGGTTATGCTAGAATGACACAGAGTTCTAACTAATGACTCATTTAATTGATAATTCTTTATGTGGTTTATAATGTAATTTAAATACTCTGTTAGCATGTTCAACAAGTGGCTTAAATTCTGTACAGGTGAACTAGGTGGAAAGCATACCTAGAGAAACACTTATTGAAGAATACGTCCGATTCCTTTGCCAACTGTAATAATTGTGACGGCGCGATGTGAAAAAAAACAAGAATCATGTTATCTCGCACATATTATATGTGCAGAATATAAATTATGACAAGCGCTATCGCGCCGATTGGGATTTGTCGACATAAAATAGAAGAAGCGCTATCGCGACGCTTGGTTTTTTTCGTATTCATGTAGAGAAAGCGCGGTCACACTGTTCAGGATTTTTTGACAGTGTGTTTTCAATAACCCTTGGGATTTAAACGAATAATCTCAACGCCGTATCCATCTTTACGGACGGCAGCAAGATTTCTGACCCTGTTGGTGTTGGTTCGGCTTGTATATGCTCTGAACTCAAAATATGCATAAAGCGAGCTATTAATCGCAATGCTTCAATTTTCACGGCAGAGTGTATTGCTCTTAATAATGCTCTTGATATCGCTTATTCCACACGGGCCACAGTTTCCTTATATTCTCGGACTCCCTCAGCGCCTTGTCGTCACTGTAGTCACATAAGCTTAACATCAGAATCAATCTATACATTCTCGAAATCAAAAGAAAATTCTTTCTCTTTCATTCTACTTCCAACAATAGATTCATCAAATTTTTCTGGGTTCCATCACACGCGGGAATTGAAGGGAACGAAAGTTGTATGCGTCATACGACTTGTTTGTACTTATTTGTATGTTCAGCTAGATAAGCCCTTTTAAGGGCTTACATGCTTTAATAAAAGAAATAAAAAAAGAAAGTATGTGGCAGGTAGAGCATAGTCTGAACGTGTTACGGTTTTCAGTTCATCGCATACTATAAGAAGAAGGGCTTTATCCGTATCATTTGTACCACGTCCAAGCTTGACAATCGTGCGATAAACCTGTTAGGTTAGAGTTTTGCACGTGACTGTTAAATATATACAAATATAATCGACACATTTTAAATAAGATTTTGTGGACAGGCGAAAGTACATTTACAAGAAATGGTGCGTTCAACTCCCGAAATTCGCACGTGTGGAGATATGTAAACCCGTGCGAAACTCACACAAATAATTTCCAACATCAATGCACCGTCAATGTGTGGGCAGGGATAAATTGTGGAAAACTTGTGGGATCGTTCTTCCTCCCTCACAGATTGTCCGCAGAATCGTATCTGGATTTCGTTATGAAACAATTACCAGGATTATCAGAAGATGTTCTGTTGAATATTAAACCACACTTGATTTACCAGCAAGACGATGCTCTTGCTCATTTTGGTCAACATATAAGAAGATTTTTGACGGAAACGTATGAAAATTAGTGGATAGGCCGAGGAGGCCCAATACCTCGGCCACCGCAATCTCCGGATCTTACGCCATTAGATTTTTTCTTATAGGGCTATGTTAAGCAAAAAGTACACGCTACGGCAGCATATATCGGATGCGTTCGATCAAATAAAGACTGAAGATGTGTGCGGTCGTGTGCATGACTCCTTATTAAGAAGATTACAAAAGTGTGTAGAAGTGCAAAGAGATGTGTTTGAACACTTTCTATAAAATAATTAGTATTTATGTAGTGGATTTAAGAACTATGAAGATGCGTCAGCAGACGTGTTTGAACATTTTCCTTTTTTTTCTTTTAACAATTAGGTAATTAAATATACTAAACACTATACCTTAAATGTAAATGGATTAAAAAGCTATGAATGTGTACAGTCAACTATAAACTTTGTGTGAGCGTGCATCTACGCGAGTCTCTTGTGTGACATTACGAACTACGAACGCATGTCGCTGCGCGAACACTATCTGACGTTTGAACAGCGCGCCCCAGAAGTCGAACTTTCAATTTTGAACAGCTAATGTCTTGGAAACGAAGTCTTAAATTACTAAATGGTGAGGGAGTTTTCCATTTTTTTTGGCACGAGGAACTTGCATGTTCCGGGATGTCCCTCTATTTTGGGACACCCTGTATACTCGTCTGTGGTCCCAGAATTATTAAAAATCCGGTCTGAGAAAATAGGCCCCATAATAACCGACGGGAACCCCCCCCCGTACTTCTGAATTAGAATCCTTCTATATTCATGCTAACAGAACTAAGAAGAATCATAATAAAACCGGCATAAGAACTATGTTATATAAAATCGTAATTGATATAGAACTGAGAAATAACAGTTATATAACGAATAGAGAATCGATATTACATCGGCAGAGCCGAAGAATCGAAACCAAAACCGATATGCTTGGAAATATCGGCCCTATACATGCTATAACAGTCATTCAGAATAAGAGTTATTCATAACTGTTTCAACCAGAACCGATATACAGTATTTTTGCGATAGTGGGACTTTGCAGCGTTAGTGGGACTTTAAGATTTGGGACTTGGCGGTGGAATTCTCTTGAAATGGCTAGAATTAGGGGTTTCAGCTTTCCATCGTTAAGCTATCTCGCTTCCGTATAAGTAAGATAACACTGATGTTTAGCATAACTTCTTTATTTTCAGTTTTTCGTCAATGAAAATTTCACAAACTGACTCGCGAAATTTTTGCAGGGAGTCGAAATCGATATGATTACGGTTACGGTAATGGTCTATGAAAAATAGAAATGTTATGTTTAATCTTCAGAATCGAAGTGTATGAGAGGCTTTTTTCTCAACATTACGGTTGAAACCGAAATTCAGTCAAATGTCACGATTGCGGTACCTGTCTGCGTGATGAGAGAAATGCCATCTTCTATTATCGAAATACATCATCGCTTACTTTACGAATCTTGTTCCCGTACCGTAATTCCGTAGGACCGAAATTCTACTTCTAATGTCTGTACAAGAACATTTGGTGACCCAAAGCGGTTGAGTATCATAATCTTGAAAGGTTTCATTTTTGGTTGTACATTTTTTGTTATGCGAAGTACAGCCTGTATGAATTTTATAAATTACATATCTTGGGATGCTTTGCAACCATTTGAAAGGTGGGCACTTCTCAATAATATATGAAATTAAAATATAAAATACCTATTTTGTAAAATACAACAAGAACTATGTATAACTTCTGATACAAAAAATCAAGATCAAAGATACACTAAAGGTCATAGAAGATATATTTTTTATAATGTACAAATATTGTACAAGAAACACACCATACATCAAATTATTGCTGAATTTCTTTTGAACTATTTGATAAAAAATTTTGAAAAGAATCAGAAACACGTAAGTTATCGAGCCACATATTATGGAATTTGTTCAGATTTTTCAAGAGAAATTCAGCAATAACTTGATGCATGCTAAGTTTCTTGTACAAGCCTCGAGAACGATGAGAATAAACGCTACGCGTAACTTGCGCCCGGTCTGGACGGCCGAACGCTGGCTAAAGACGCTCTCTGATTGGTCGATGTTTTTCGTTAATAACTTGTTAACAAAGCCTCAGCAAACATTTTCGCTAAGGAAAAAGTTGTTTAGAATCACCCCAAGAATCACCCCTTAAATTATCGGACACCTGTTATCGAACACCTTGTATATGTACCTATTACGATATGGAAGAAAATTTAGTTGCCATTGAACTATACGAACTGTATTCAATGCAATACAAAAAAAGAAAGAATGAACGCGACAATAATCCACGTGGACGAAACAAAAATTATTTTATCACCTCTTACCCTGAGATTAGTGACCTTCCGACTACTGCCAATGAGATGTGTTAGAAGGCGATTAACAGTTATCGTTTCTCAATAATAGTGCTCTTATACCCAAAAAATAAACACCGAAAAAATTAAAAGTTTTCCCTTCTTGATGAAATTCTTAAAAATGTGAACATAAGTATTTCCATACACATTTATAATGTATTCCCAACCCTATTTATAACAAATAAATAAGTTCTGGCTGAACTAGAGAGCTCTTTTACAAGTAAGTATAAAATAAAATAAATGCTTTTTTCCTTATGACCTTCATTATTATTTTTATAGAAAGTTATAGTTCTCGTTGCATTTTACAAAATGGTCATATTATATTACGTTATTGAAAAACAGCCGTCCCCTCCGAATGACTGAAAAATTTCCCAAGGCGTTTAATTTGCAAAATTCATGTAGGCCGTACTCTATGTAACGAAAATGAAACATTTCAAGATTATGCTACCCGCAAAATACGGTCATAGATATGCACTGTACAGATATTACAAGTAGAATTACGGTACCAGAAAAATAACTGTAAAAACACCGATAATGTATTCAGGTTTCTATTTCAGTTTCGACTTACTGGATTTTTTTTTATTAAAATGACACCAAATATGATATATGTAATTTTGACCATATTTTCTTGTTAATAAATGCTAATAATTTATTCTCTTTCAATATTATTTTTAATAATATTCTAAAATCGTCTTGTTAGCCACATATAATTTAAGTTTGTTAGTATGAGTAGAGTACATACGGAAATCAGTGAACATGAAAACGTTTGCTCTACACGTTACGGTTTGATAAAGCGGTTTTGTCCACTTTTGACTGTATTACTTACTTTTTGTTGTTGTTTATTTAGAGCAGCGAGTATGTACCTTTAAGGCGAGCAAGCGGTTTCAAGGCCGACTTTAGCAGCGTAACAGCAGAAAAGAGAGCTGTCGAAACTACTTTAAGGCCGTTCATCAAGGAGTGGGGAAGCCGTTCGGGCTAGGCTGCTGACGAACTCACGAGCGATTTCGAGCATTGCCAGACGCTCGCGGATACTCTTCTTGAGCATCACTGACGTAGAGGTTCTTTTGACCAGATGTTACAGTCAGTGAAAACGACAACAAACATGACATAATTTGGACCACTTGTAAGTCACGAAGAGCGATATGTATGTAGATAATGAATGAAATGTTAACATTTATTCAACCGATAAATATAATCAAAATCATATCATATTTGGTGTCACTTTAATCAGAAAATTCTCACCAATATGTTAGTGAACTTTTCATTCACAAGAAATCAAAAATGTAGAACTTTATATTTTCCACAGACATTTTGTTAGTGTTGTCTCACCGATACGCAGGCATTTAAACCTCTTCGGGCCTAGACTCTCAGCCCCTCTCTTTTTCAATCACTATCTTTTTCTGTAATGAAAGTAAGTTGCCGAACCTCACTCGATGTAATTTGATACCAAAATTCGTAGTGTCTACTCGATAGAGAAACCGGGCTAGTCCCAAAAGTGGTACCTCTATCGCGAAAATACTTGATAACATTTTGAAATAATCATTTTCAGAACTGTTTCTAACTGTTTTGAAACAGTTATTTTTAGAACTGTTTCAACCACTGTTGGTAGCTTGAGCACTAGTACTGCTTCGGCATCTCGCCCGATTTTGCCCCGATCCCAAAAACTCGGGATTTCGCATACCTCTAGCAATTACCGACCTCGAAAACCTTAAATATAAATAAACCCAGATACCCATCCAACGTCTGTAATATCGACGTTCATGTAAATAATTGAGCTATAATACGTTGTTATGGACACATAAAAACGGTATTCACTTTTGAAAGGTTCTCTGCCTGCTATTGTATATGCAGGTGGATTATCTAATCCATAATTTGTAATTCCGGCAACATTATACTGTGGTCCAGGACCAATACTCCTTGTATGTATATGGGTACGCTGTCGTATACTATACGCTGGATTCCTGTGTCGAGATGGACAATGTTCTTCATATCCAACTAGAGGCCGCAACTTATATATCGGACCAGGGCCTATGTATATGAATGCAAACAACTATTACATGAACTGGTGATTAAATTATATAAATTTGAGATATATTATTAAGTAGTAAGTAATTTGCTTAATATTAATAATCAGGTTAACTGATATAGTAATTATATTATGTTCTTACATGCACTGGAAGTTAATAAGTAAAATAAATAATACATAAAATTTAATTAAATTTAATATTTATCATTTATAATAAAACTGAACATGTATGAATTAATTAATACATAAGAAAAACTATAAAGTTGAAATAGTGTGATTTTAACTAACATAAAATAAAATCAGTTATGCTTCTAAATTAAATCTTACCTTTGATCAGGCAACTCAATATCTTCTGTTTATTTTCTTTATTTTCCATTTTGTGTCATGTAAAATTGAGTAATAGTAATAAAAAAATAGCAAAAATCTGTAAAATACAAGAACAAAAGTCATTAAAAGTTTAGACTTTTAGAAACTACATTCACTGTATTTATAACATAATGTGGCATTACATTCACAGTTAACATTTATAAATAGAAAATAATGATTGCTGGTAACATAATGCTAATATATAATAATTATTGTATTTACATATATTACCTAAAGATATGCAATATGAAAACTATAATATGTAGCAACTATTGAAAATAACTTGTAAAACTAAAAGATATCATGTGACATAAACGTGCACATACATAAAAATTAATTGTAATGTGTAAACTTACAATAGGTATAAAAGACGCATTGCTAGTTTAGCATGCATGTACGTTGTCTCTAATGCATTACTTTTGCAAAACGAAAACAGGTTGGACATTATGTCATACAACATTTTGCGCTCGAATTTGGATCCCCTACAACCCTTTAAATATCGAAGGCTACGTTTGTTACATTCTGGATTTATTCTAATGTTACAATACTGTAGTATTGACATAAATATTATTAACAATTTACTGTTTAACATTTGTACCTGTTATCAACCAAATTCTTAATTCATGAATAATGAAAAAAGGAAAGGGAGAAAGTAAAAGAGAGAACTATTTCGTTTGTTTCGTATAAAATTCTGATGGTATTTGGTAGAATCCATTTATTATATTACATTTAGAAATAATGATCGTTCATTATATTTTAAAATACCCAAATGTAGCTATAATATACCACTAATGCATATTTAAAAATTTTTAAATATTGTGGTTATATTTAATGTGTTTTTGTAATCGATATAATTAACTAGCTAGCAAATAAAATCTGCCATAAACTGTTATGACATCATTCTTATTATCCAACATAGCTTTAACATGGTCCATAATTTTATTTCCTTGGTTTTGATTATTTAATTTATCTAATAGGTACTCAACCAATGAAAACGAATTTACCTGAAATACAAATACCTACATTAGTTTCAATATTGTGACTGTGACATGAAAATTTAGTTATATCACTTTATAAAATCTTTTATTGTACTTACCTGCTTTCAAATAGCAAATTCAAAATGCGCATATAATTGCACAAGGTTGTCTCCTTTCTGAAATGCAGGATATTGTACATACTAAAGCTACTAATTTAATTGAGAATTGTTAATAAGCCTGTCTTACAAAGACTTCTGCTTTAAATGTCAATGAGTGGAAAAACTTGTAAGCTAATAAATAATGCCTAAATGAATAAAATTATGAAATAAACATGACAAATTAGATTGAAAACATATAAAGTATTTTATTACCTTCATCCAAAATACGCAATCAATAATAATAATAATAATAATAAAAAAAAAAAAAAAAAAGGATAACCTCTATCTCTAACCCTAGTTCAGTGCTGTAAGAATTGAGGATTTCCTACCGTAACGTCGTCTGCCTTAGAGTGAGGAATCTGAGCATAGGATAGTTTCACACTATGGAAGAATATTCTTTAGTAGCTTCGTGAGGGATACAGCGTTGTAAGATTTTTTTTATTGTATATTTTGGACTTTTTAATCTATTAACAAATTTCCAAAATATTTTTGTTACAAGTTTCTAATAACCTAGTGTTTTTTTTACAATTATAGGTTCCGTTGGTATCTTATAATCACATTCATATTTATGTTTCTAATTTCGATTACACTTTTGTGTAATTCATTTTCAGTTAGAATTGTTAAGTTTGAAACTGCCATTATTTTATTGATATTTAAAGGTGGTTTCTAATTGGCTTTTTATAATTTTGGCAACAGCTCTTTTCTTCCATTCTTAAATCTTGGGCAAGGTCAAAGAACATAATCTATGTATTCGGAAGGGTAATTGCATCCGCATTTCAGACTTTGTATGATTCCTATCCTTGCTAAATATTTCTTTGTATTCATAAGACTTATTCTTAATCTTCCAAACCTAACTATGAAAGCTCTTGTAATTTCTGTTATATGAAACCATAGTTTTTTTCTGAGTGCATAAAATAGATTGTAGTATGGTTTGTCTTTATTTATAAATTGTAATTTGAAAGTATTTTCGCTTTCTTTCCACATATTTTTGGTAAATAATTCTTTAGAGTTAGAGAATGCTGCTATATTCTTCCTTTTAGTCTATTTTTGTAGCTTCTTTTCATAATTTATCTGCATATTCATTCTCTGAATGCCACAATGTGAAGGAATCCATAAAGAAGCTATCTTATAATTATTATTGGTTCTAATATTATTGAATTGTAGTATCTTAATCCTTCTTTTTATATATTTGTTAGTTCTAATATTCAAACTTATGTTTTCTTATGTTTCACTTAGCGAATTATTTGATTTCCTACCGTAGCGCTATCTGCTGCAAGGTGTGGAATCACAGATTATGATAGCTCCACTCACTAAAAGAATATTCTTTGGCAGTTTCGTAAATGATAATGAGGGATATACAGGATTTGAACAATCATTATCTCAGCGCTACGCTTATTATAATTTGGTACTAAATTATGTAGAAATATAGGTTAACATTCATTCTGGGTCGTTCGTCGTGTTCAATTAATTTGTGAGATTGATGAAAATAATGTTGTAATGTTTGAAGAATTTAAATAACTGTCTCTGTCTCTTCCTATTTTCACTCTATCTCTCTCTACTATCGCTGTCTCTCTCCATCTTAGAGTAAATATGCCTATCTCTTTCTATTTCATTCTTATTATTGTATATAAGCGCGTATTCTGTTCATTCATTTATTAATAGATATTTTTATATTACGACACACGTTACATATTATAGATTTTAATTACATTCTCATACAAGTATAACATATTTCGTACGTTTTCATATTAAAACAGTCACTATTAGAATAAGAGCGCCATTAGAATTAGAACAACTGCGCATGTGCGAACTCCGACTGGCGGGTATATAAGGAGCTGCGAAAACAGCAGGAGACACTTCTCTCTGGCATCGGGTTCCGAATAGACGAAGATCTGGGAGGCAGCTGATATACTCGTCCAGTGAGATCGAGACAGTTCCTTTAGGGGTAGCGACCGTTTTCCAGAGATCAAGAGTACTTGATGCTCCTTTACAGGTTCAGTCTGAAGTAACCTTATGACAGGTGCACTACGACGATTCTAAGTAAGTGCAGTACGGACGACATCTTGGAGGTAGTTGATATACTAAAGATCGAGACCGCTCCTTTAGGGGTAGCGACCGTTCTACCAAATAGTAATTGATGCTTCTTTAATATAGAGTTCGTGCTTGCCGTAAGCAGACGAATCGCCTGCCAACAAACGCTAGAAGCCATTCCTAGTCGGACACATTTCTAAGTCCGCTCCTGAAGAGTCTTTTCTCCAGGGTAGCGGCTGATGTAGAAAAGATAACGAAGGGCTTACGGATGCTTAAGCAATTAGGTAAAGATTATATGTTTCATGGAATCTTGAGACCTGCTTTGAGGTTATAGCCACCTATAACTTTGGCAGCGACCAGGGTATACGAGATAGGATCTATTGCAGACACATACACAACACACTGCGCCTTGTATAGAGGATCCTCTATCGCGAATAATATCACACAACCTAACTCTCGTTCAATGATACATAACATATTTGCACAACCCTTGCGTTATCAAGATAACTGATAGATAATTATAATCACGTTCAATATAACCTCACATTTATAAAATCACACATAATATAACCTCATATTATCTTATTAATATTTAATCAGATTAGGATAGATATCAATATTGTATTAACGTTAGGATTAGAATAAGTTTTAGTGAATAAATTATTATTGTTAGAATCGCTTAAAATAAGTGATCTAACGGAGGTCCGGATAAGGTGAGAGTGAGGGTATAAGAAAGAAACGGGTACACAAATTCAATTTTAAGTCGGCCCTTAAAAGGACTTAGTAACGACCTTTATTTGGATTTTTTTCCTTGGGGGCTAGGGCTTGCTCCGGTCCTCGGCGGCTCCAGTGGTCGGTGGTAGATTGGAGGGCCCTTGGTGTGATGGCGACGTCGGCTCAAACTCTTCAGCGACGTTGGCATCTGAAAAAGAGAAATAGCGGCGGAACCGCGGCGGTAAGCGAGAGTGTAAATCAAGCTGTACCGAAGATTCCCGACTCCAGGCTTCGATCACGAGCCTATGTGGAGGGGATAGCAATACCTTGCCTGTAATACGAAGGTAATGCAGTGGACTGTATTATCGACTCTTCTTCTGGTGCGAAGAAAAAGTCGATGAGTGAGCGGCTGGAGAGGAGGGGGGACCTCTTCTCTTCACCTTGCACCTTATAGAAAAGCTCGTTTCGTACGAATCCCGATAACTTGGGGATTCGCGAGCGGGGGGACACGCTATAACTAGCGATTGCTAGTCCTGGAGGCTGAGGACGGCCAGAGACTCCGCGACTCCGTTCACCTCACCGTGTGCTTCTATTCGTCACACCGGGGTTGCTTCTAAACGGGGTGGCAGAGCGCGAGTAACGCAGAGGTGATAGGCACGTACGTTAGCTCTCTGTGTTGTAACCCGTCTCTCAGGGATTAACCAGGCAGCGGCCTTTGTTGCTCCTAGACGAAGACGAAATTCAGAGAATCAGGGCAGCCCTCTATTCCAAGAGCGCAAATCTCGCTAAATTGTCACCTTTGACGGACTAGGTGCTCTGTCGTACGTATTATACGTATTAATCGAACAGAGCAGCTTCCTAGTCGCAGGAGACAACGTTTCAGCTGTGAAAGCGAGTGAGATTTCAAGTGTCTGGTAACCAAACTACTTAAAATCTTGGAACTGGTTATGTTGATAGGAGCTTGACGATCGGTCGAACTGACTGTCGCAAGCTAGACTGCCGTAAGACGACTGGGGCGAGAGCCGCGTGTTTCTCCGCAAAGCGGGGAACGTGCTAATTTTTACCACTATGCGGCGCTCACCAATTATCTTTTGTTTCGTTCTAATGTAATACGATGTACTCTCTCTCTTCTTCAGGCTCCGATGTCTTCACTCGACATCGGGCCTGGAGTTCAAAACCGTTGCTCGACAATGCTTACTTTGTTTGAACTTCAATTTTAACGATAAAACGAGTCATACGACAACTGATCGTGTTTTGCTGTTAGGACAATGGATTCTCCAACCGAAGGCGACCTTCGGTCGATCACGTATACCAACAGATCACGAATCTCGCGGACGAGCCAAATGCCCGTTATATAACCGCTTTTTAAGTCCGCTTTAGGGACATTACACATGGCTAAACGTATATTAATACAGTTATAGTGGTAGAGACGTCATAAATAGGATTATGAATTGTTACGCCCTTGGGTTGTGTTGTCTCATGTACAACCGAATAACAGTGTTTTAAATCTTTTTGTTACTTCGAGACCATCTCAAAGGTCTTTTGTGATTAGCTTTGAACGAAGTTGCGAAGGTTTTGTGTGCGTATGAGAGGAACCGTCAGCCGCGTAATTTAAATCTGCAAATAAAGTAAGAAAACACGATAGTGTAGCAAAGAGAAGACTAGCTTTCGCAATCGTGAGCGGCACGCTACGCTTTAACTTTAATCGAATCCTGCTTTAGCAGTCCCAGTTTTCTTTCGGGCTCCGTTTGACGAAACAGCATTACGTTCAGACTTCGCTTAAAGTCAGAACTCTTTTCGCACTTCGTGTACTGTATTTAGCAAATGAAATCTTGCAGTAAGAATTATGCATGTTTGTCAGATTTATTCTGCTGATTCTGTCTGTCCGTTTGGTCGGAAAGACATTGCATCTTACCGAGGACTCCTAATATTGTTAACTACAGTCCACTTGAAATAAACTAAACGGTTCGGCTAAGCCCAATATTCAACAATAAATTATGCCTCTTCTCACTAAGCGAATCTTTACCCCTTCACAATTAACTCCGTGTTCGGATTCCATTCTCCCAGACTCAAACGTATAACAACTGATGTTTGATTGTCAACAGTATTTACTGTTTTGTAACAAACCGGCAGTGATTTCGCCCTCACATGCGAAGAAATCGAGTTTTCAAAAGAGAATTTTTCAACTAAGATAATAAATAATGAGTGATAGCTAAATCTGAACAGATGGTATTGATCTAAACCCCTAATTCATAACCCTAACATCAAACCCTTAGATTGAATCCTCGCGCCAACGACATGCAACGCACGTGCGCACACACAGCAGGACGCTTCTCATTACGCATGCACATAAAATCAGTACGTCACCGAAACGACATTCTATGGCGTGCGATGGAGCACGCATTGACGACACGACGATCAAGCAACGACATCACAAACCAATCGGTGAACGATACTCCCAATACGCCTGCACGAGCATCATCAGACACATGCGCCAGGACCTCCGAACCAAACAAGAACGCGTATCCTGCGATGACTCCGGAACACGTAAGCGCAGTAAGATGCTTCTCCTACAACGAGGGGAGTCATCAAGCCCAAAAGAAGGAGGCAGCTTATAAATAAGGCAGTACCAGCACCAACAGAGACATAGATTGAACGAACACTGTAGTCGTACGCAGCGCAGTTCTCTTTTTCCGAATTTCAACCTCAACTTCCAAATCCATACCGAGGCAGCTTTAACCAGCTCCTTGGTTCTTCCAAATCGAGAAAGCTTTGACCAGCTTCTTGATTACCGACTGAGGCAGTTTTTACCAGCTCCTTGGCTTTTCCTTGATCCACATTGACATTGATCATCACTGCCATCTGCTCGAATTATAGATCATTAATATTCCGTCGATATAGAAACTCGCGACAATTACTATTTCACATGCTAATAAGAGTCTCTTTCGTTAAAAGATTGAAGGTTATATAGTTTTAAGAATAGTGTTAAGTATTTCAAGTTTGTACAACTCGAACTCGAACGGTTGGACAAGTTAATAAATATTGTTAGATATTATTTTAAAGAGGAATCATAATCTATGAAATTTATTTCTTAATCGCACGCCACACGAATCCTACGCCCTGTTCACAGGTAAGCCGCTCTATATGTGAACGTATTATATATCACGAGACACGGTCTGTTACAGTTTTATCAAATCTAGTAACGTTTAAAAAACCTTTGAAGAAGGCTAAATTAATTTTTAATTATACCATCGAAGAAAAGTATTAAAATGTTTTACAGTATTTTATAGATAGAGTGACGTAGAAGGAAGAGCATTTTAGTGAAAGAAGGTAAAAAAAGTCACATACAATACAATACGTTACAATACGTTAAATATTGTATTGTATTGAGTTGGTGTTACAATGTATATTTTAAGTATTTGGATATTTGCATGGTAAGAGCTCGAGCTAGTTATTTCAATTCTTCAAACATTACAAAATTATTTTCATCAATTCTACGAATTAATTGAACACAGTGAATGACACAACATGATCCTCGCCCACGTTTCCAAAATTTTGTACTTTCTCAAAAGTAATACTGTAGGATGTGAGCGCTGACGCGAGTGCGAGTGTGTGTTTGAGTGTGTGCGTGTGTGTGTGTGCGCTAGATGTATGTGTTGTTTTTGTATACGCCGCGACATCATCATCGACGCGTAACGAGCGGTTACGCACCTAATTTGAAAAGGACACCGAGAATAGGCGGGAATATGCGAGAATATGCGAGAACTTTCGATCGGCGGAAAACAAAAGGCCGCACCCGCGGCGCGCGGGGTCAGAGCTACGCGAGTCAACGAACGAGTACAGAAAACGATACGGAAGATCGATCACGACGACAACGGCTTTGAGTTCACGAGACGAATTTCGGCTTAACGGCGGCGCTATTCTGGGGTTTGCTAATCGCATACGCATATTTATCGCTACTTTTCTGTCGCGTGCTCGTCCCAATAAATAGATACAGACAATTCTATTCCTACAATACGTTTGGTACTGTTTGGTACGATATGTTGATTGGCAAAGGAGTTCAACATCTGTTGCACATATTGCCTGCCAACTATCACGATGTCTTTATACAATAGAAACAATAGATAAACGGCTGTATCGGGTTCATGCATACGCTGTCGATAACATAGGCATATAAGGTACAATTTAATTATCTAGTAAAACGAGTGTATTGCAAATACCACGGAAACTAAGGGCAGCCACTTATTATGTGCAGAGAAAAAAGTTGTTCAAAATCACCTCCTTTATGACATACTTGAAAATTATCAAAATCGGTGAGGAACAAGTATATCGAGAACTTCAGTAATAATCTGTTATGAATCGGGTTAAATCTAATCTATTACGACCATCGCATTGACATTTAGAAACACCAAACTAGGAACTAAACAACTTTATTTACAAGGCAATAATGCTTTTAGAGATTCGTATCGATACGTCTCCGCTCTTTGACAGCTGTTAAAAGATGTCTGCTGAATCGATACCGAAAACGTCTTTCTCGACCGTTTTCTCATCCTTCGTTGCGAGCACAGCAGGCAATGACCATGTACACGGTGCTCGAGCACAGCAGGCAATGACCTTGTACCTGGTGTTCGCAACACTGCTTTCACTCCTTTGAAGAGCAGGCGTCCCGAACGCGTCAAGTTTGGGATTTTCAGGCCAGTGTCTGCACTCATGTCTGAAAAAAGAATATGAAAAGAATTATACCTGTATGGCCTTTTTTTAGACGGCGTCTCGACATTTGTCTACCGTTCCAGGGAAAAACCATGCAAAAATCCTGTGTGAAGCGCATTGTGCTGGGACCGTCTTTCTCTTCTGAGCAACCATTTCCGGCTCATCTTCCTCGTGCATCCTCTTAATTGTTGGGTCTCGTGCCCTTTTATTTTGCTACCTTCTCGGTTCCTACTATCTATGATCCCTCCCAAAGAAGCAGTCTCCGGCTGAACGCACCTCCTTGCTTTCCACCGAGAAATCACCATTCCTCGTATGGCAAAGGGATCTCTATACATGGTGTCCCACGCAAGGTGGCGGAGCCGTTAAGGGAAAATTCCTGGGCTGCTTCCGACCAACCTTAATGTTAATCAATTGTTCTCTGAAGCTTTGTTAACGAGTTATTAGCGAAAAACATCGACCAATCAGAGAGCGCCTATAGCCGACGGATGGCCGTCCAGTGACAGAACACAAGCTGCGAGTAGCGTTTACTACTCGTTGTGCTCGATTCTTGTATAAGAAACTTAAGGTTTCTACGTTGTTGCACAATTTCTCTTAGATTATTAAATAAAAAATTACGAAAAAAAGCAGGGACATGTTATCGCGACATATATTCTGGAATTTTTTCAGATTTTTAAATTAATTATCCAAGATGTGAAAAATAAGAAAACAGGGAAATAGAATTAAAAAATGCCAATTTAGTATTATAGCAAAACTGGATTTATGATCATATTAATTCAATATATAAATATCAGTAATACCATTTTGTTTCACACTTTTTAAACTTGATACGCCATAGTAAAAAAAATAAAAAGCAATGTTTTCGTAGTTCCTACAGATTGTATATTATTTTACTGTATATCACAATATTTAAAATTGTACAAAAATACTTATTTTATAAGAAATGAACGAAAATTGGACGTATTAGTTGCTGTAATCGGTAAAAAGTACGGAAAAATCGGTTTTTATTTTTTTTTAATTATTATTTAAAAGTGGAGCTGTAACAAGTTTTTGTCTCATCCGCGAAAACCGTTGTTGGTTAGTATACATGACGTACAGAAGGTGTCCTCGGTAGGAGATTCCGTCGCGCTCATAACAGACATGAGAGAAACGACGTATGACTCTTTTCGATAATTACAGTTGAAGTCAATCGGGTGAACGATCTGTATCAGTTCTTCGAATTTCAGGCCCGACGTAGAGAGAGGCAGAGAGAGAGAGAGAGGGAGAGAGGGAGGGAGAGGAAGGGAGAGAGGGAGAGGGAGAGGGAGAGGGAGAGGGAGAGGGAGAGGGAGAGGGAGAGCACCGCGTAGCGGCTAATTGACATGTCACGTTTACGCGAGACGTTTACCGATTTCCGCTAATCAGTCAGCAAATATTCGCTCTAGATTCTAGAGTACACCTCGGTGAGCGCTTTTCGGCTATCAAACCGCTCGAGGACCGCTACAGTACAGAGACGGACACACGGAATTAATAAGTTTCTTTGGTTCCTGGCGACTGTTATTCGACGTGGGAGCATCTGGAACCAGTCCTTGGATGGCCACTGGTTAGCGGTTCACTTGCAAAGTACACTATCGTGAGGCAGGTGTTGCTCATTCGTCATTCTACTCCCGCGCCTTCACAAAACCCCCGTGTGACGAATGGATTAACAAGCGTCGGGTGACCGCTGTGTTGTACAGCATAGTCGAGATAGGCTGCCGTTATCAGCCACCACAACTAGTAAGCTAGTAAACGAGATTTTCCCGGCTCATGGAGCACACGTTTCACTGACCTTTTATTCCTATCGGTTCTCCATTGAAAAACACATTGCGGCCTGAGGACGAAGTCCGAAGACTGAGCTGTTGCCGATATTATTTACGGCGTATTCAGGAAAACGAAAATTTTATATTTTAAATTCTCTAGAAATAATGAACATACAAGGTCCGTTGAAAATCCACGCCTCACGAGGAACATTAACACTCAAATGCGGTACAGCGTAAATGTTTGGTGTGCAATTTTGACAAACTCACATTTCTCTAACGGAACATTGACCGGTTAAAGGTATCTAAACTTTCTGGAATCCGACCTACCAGTTCTCTTACACGATACAGAGATTCCTCTAAGTAAACGGCAGAACATAAAGTACTTTTAACAAGTCGGTGCTCCAGCACAGAATTCACAGATAGTTGCCACACATTTAAATAAAACTTATGGAGCGAAATGGATTGGTACACAAGGGCCGATTTTATGTCCACCGCGATTACCGAACCTCACATACCCTGACTTCTTTTTATGAGGATCTTTAAAAGATAGAGTGTATTCGCACTCCATTACTAATCTTAAGGAGCTCCAACAACGCATTCAGCACAAAATATCCAAAATTGCGGAAAGGGATATCAGAAATATGTTGCGCAACGTTAAGAAGCGGATGGAAACATGTTTGGACTCCAATAGAGAACTGTTCGAACACTTGTTGTAACGTAGGTACCCCAAAACACTTGTCGAGAGATCGAAATAATTCAGAGAACTTTCAACTTTGATAATTTCCTAACGAATAAGTTTAAGGCACGAGCATGTTAGCACTTTTATTAGAGCACAAGAAGCTGCATAGATTGGTGCAGTCAAAAACATAGGTTTCCATTAAAAAAAAAAGGGCAGTTACATTTTTCTGATACACTGATGCAAAAGAGTGCATAAACATAGTTGCATATTATGCACTGTCTGATACCAATCAACTTTTACTTATAATATCATCTATTCCAAATTGTTTAGGAGATACAGCCTGCTCCAGCTGCGTGGAGCACCCTGTATAAGCTTATATCTTATATCACTTCAATTTCATAAATAAAAAATTTTTGAATAAAGTAACATTTATCTTAAGAATTTTTTTCATTTTGTATGTGTATTCCTGTAAGACATATTTTCTATTGTATTGTTTCGCGGTCGCGTGGGCTGAAAGCAGGTGAGTTCACGACGGTTATCAGGTGGTGGGAAGTGCCAACGCTGGCAACAAACTTTAGAAGTCGGAACAAATTCTGGCTGGTAGCAGTCAGAGCGAATCGTTCAGCCCCGTCCAGACAGGATCGCCGCGAATGCGAACATTGCTGAGAACACCCTGAGAGGATAGACAGATAGAAAAACGTGCTGCAGACAGAGTTAGAAGATTCCGGGGATGACCGAAAATTTGCAAAAATCCTCGAAGTGCGTATGCAATGTTCGAAACTGACTGTACGGTTCGCGTTTTCGTCTCGCGAATCTCGGGTTGTCACTCGCCAAGTTAATATTGAGTAACTGTTTCAAATTACTTCGGATAGTCCTCGACGATAAAGTGTAATATGACTAAAATGGAAGAGTCCGATTCTATGACTCGTTAAGTTAAAAAATCGACAAGTCCGAACGATGACTTGCGATCCCCTGTCGTTACGTTTAGAAATCAACTCGTCCGAATGACGACGTTTTATCTTCTCTTTTCGATTTTTTTGGAGTTCGCTCTTCATCCCCTTACAACCCCCAAAACGCGCGACTCTAAGGGCGTCACCGATTTTGCACGATGAAACAAAAATCGATATTGATTGGCCTTCGACCGAAAGAAGGAAGATCCTCCTTGTCACCCTGACGGGGCAAAGGAACCGCCCCCGTTTTCCTCGCGATGAAGGTGGAGGAGACCTCGCCTTCATGTCGAAGGCCGCGAAGATTGGGGAGGAAGAACGAACCCCGGAATAGCGTGGCTCGAGCGGGCCCACGCGCGTATTTTCCGAATATTTTTATGGCCGTATTGTCCCGCTAGTCAGCTCCGATCCTACGAGTCCGAAAAGGATGAGCTGGCGAAGGCACCGATTGCGGGGCAATACGGCCTTCGATGGTTATTAGGGAGGAACACTCGGCTCGAAGAAAGCACGAAATTACTTTATTCGGCCAGATGTGGATTTTTAGAAATATGAATGAATAAGCAAGTCCTTAAAGAATTCGGATTTCCACATCTGGCAGCAATAAATGCGTTTGCCTCTTCGAACGGAACATGCTCCCCCCGTTGATCAATTAAGTTGATCAATACCTTACTCGATATTCTACAATAATTCGGAACTCGAACGGTCGTTCCGTTATGCAATGTTAAACGGCGTATAATACAAAAATATTATTAATATTACTTATCGCTAAAATATCGACTAATAATTGTCTTTATCCTGATGTCACATTGTGGATTGGAAGGGGTGCCAGACGTTTAACATTTCGACGGTAAATTCCGGTTGACGTCTGAACGGTGACCGTACGAATGATGCCATCTTCGCCCGGATGGACCTCGATGATTCGCCCGAGATTCCATTGCAGCGGTGGCAGATGATCGTCCTTGAGAACGACAATGGTTCCCATTTTGATTTCGTGCGAACCCTTTGTCCACTTATGTCGAACGTTTAAGTGGTTAATGTATTCCTTGTACCACCTTGACCAAAAATCTTGTTTCACCTTTTGGATGTGCTGCCAATTTGACAGCCGATTCGTCGGTGTAGATGTGAAATCAGCTTCTGGCAAGCTCGTTAATGAAGCGCCGATCAAAAAATGTCCAGGAGTCAGAGCGACTGGATCGTTTGGGTCAGATGATAAAGGAGTTAAAGGACGGGAGTTCAGGATAGCCTCGATTTCTGTCACAAAAGTAGTAAATTGTTCGTACGTGAATAATTCTTCACCGACGACCCGCTTCAGGTGATGCTTAAACGATTTCACGGCTGCTTCCCATAACCCGCCGAAATGAGGTGACAAGGCTGGCATGAAATGCCAAGAGATTTCTTTTTCATCAAGAAATCGACGCATCCCTTTGTCGTCGCGTAGGGTTTCGTGAAGCGCGGTCAATTCATTCTGAGCGCCAATAAAATTTGAGCCGTTGTCAGAGTAGACATTACGACAAATTCCTCGTCGTGCGATGAATCGTTTTAACGCGGCGAGAAAAGCTTCGGTCGTTAGATCGCTCACGACTTCTAAATGAATAGCCTTTGTAGCGAAACAAATAAATACCGCGACGTAAATCTTAATTCGCGTACGGTTTCGATAACGCTTTTCTTTTATGTAAAAAGGTCCACAATAATCGACACCGCAATTGTGGAACGGTCGAGTTTCGGTGATTCGATTAGCTGGCAGATTACCCATTACGTAATTTACCGTAGGTGGGTTGACGCGAAAACACTTGACGCAATGCCGGACGATTTTACGTGTAATGTTTTTACCATCGATAGGCCAATACTGCAGTCGTACGGTGTACAGTGTTGATGTTATGCCTGCGTGATAATTTTGTACATGTGTTCGACGAATAATTAATTCCGTGACATGATTATTTTTCGGCAATAGAATTGGATGTTTCTGAGAAAACGGTAAATTTGAATTTCGAAGTCGGCCTCCGACACGCAAAATTCCCTTATCATCTAGAAATGGATGCAACGATAAAAGCTTGCTCTTCGGATGTAATTCTGTATTGGCCTTTAAATTTTGAATGTCCGATGAAAATGTCGATGCTTGAACTGTGCGAATGATACAGTCGTTTGCATTTCGGATTTCATCGATTGTAAGAGGTCCGGTTTTCCGGTTACGAAATCTAAAACAATATGCGATTATCCGACGGAGTTTGACAATACAAGAAAACCGGTTAAAAATCTGGTCGCTAGTTTCGGTGGATGTTGCTAAGC
Organism: Calliopsis andreniformis; assembly: GCF_051401765.1. Taxonomy (NCBI): domain Eukaryota; kingdom Metazoa; phylum Arthropoda; class Insecta; order Hymenoptera; family Andrenidae; genus Calliopsis; species Calliopsis andreniformis. The sequence continues at coordinate 899,505 of NW_027480457.1, forward strand.
ACGTGATTTTTCGCGATTCTGGAACGTCTGACGATGACTCGAACACAGATTATGGCCAATCCGATTCAACGCTAGTGAGCCAATTAGGTCCGCAGTACCAAAGTTTGTTGGTCAAGAATCTTGATGCCGTGATCCCTCGCGATGATAAGTCGGCCGGGTTGTCATTAGATCGAATATGTCGCCAAATTGAAACCTCCGTTTTCGTTTGGATTTCTGCAACTCGATTTGCGACAAACGTTTTCAATGTACCCGGTGGCCTTTGTAACCAATTCAACACAATAGTTGAATCTGTCCACAGACATACGCGATCGATGTTGCAATTTAACGCTTCGCAGACCGATACATACAGTGACGTTAAGAGGGTAGCGCCGCATAATTCCAATCTTGCGAGACTGACAGTCTTCAAAGGTGCGACTCGCGATTTCGCACACAGCAGACTTGATTTTATATGACCTCGCTTATCGATGGATCGAACGAAAAAGCACGCGCTATATGCGCGTTCGCTAGCGTCGCAAAATCCGTGTAACTCGACTCGGTGACCCATGCGTTGCGCAACATGACGTTCGAATGTTACGTTATTTAATCGCTAAAGTTCCTCTTCGTAAGTTGTCCATTCCGTATGGAGGTTGGTCGGTAAAGACTCGTCCCAGTCGAGTTTCAGTTGCCAAAGTCGTTGCATGAAAATTTTTGCCGTGATGGTAATCGGTCCGAGCAAACCTAGAGGGTCAAAAATCTTCGCAATTGACGACAGTACGGTACGTTTCGTGTGTTTCTTCGACGATGGGAGATTAACCGAATAATTAATCGAATCTTGGCGTGCGTTCCACGTGATTCCAAGCGTTTTGATTCCATCGATTTCCCCGAAGAACTTGGGATGTATCTGATCTTCAGACAATCCTGATAGTAGGCGTGGGTCGTTCGATACCCATTGACGAATATTAAGGCCTCCACGTTGAAGGAGATCGATTATCTCGTTTCGTAATCCTAATGCTTCATCGTAGGATGATGCGCCGGTCAGAAGATCGTCCACGTATAGATCCTGCTTCAGGATACTGGCAGCCTTCGGAGAGCTGTTTCTCTCATCGTCCGCGAGCTGATGTAAACATCGGATAGCGAGGAATGGAGCCGATGAAAGTCCGAAAGTGACAGTATTTAATTGATAGGTTGATATCTCGTTGCGATCGTTCCTCCACAAAATCCGTTGATAACGCCGATCTTCTGGTCGTACGATGAATTGTCGGTACATCTTCTCTATATCACCGGTTATCACGTATGCGTGTATACGAAACCGTAATAATAAAGAAAAAATATCGTCCTGGATGGTAGGACCCACGAGTTGCGTATCGTTTAATGATATTCCGGAGGTGGTTTTCGCTGAGCCGTCAAAAACTACCCGAATCTTCGTCGTTGAACTTGTGGGTTTCATGACCGCGTGGTGAGGCAGGTAGAACTCGGGTGCGTCAGATGCGTCTACCTGGCTCATATGGCCAAGTGCAATATACTCTTGAATAACGGCTGAGTATTCTTGTATCAAATCAGGGTTGCGTAGAAACTTGCGTTCTAATGCTAAGAATCGATTCAACGCGTGCGATCGTGAATCTCCCAGATTCTCTTTATTTCCGTTGAACGGCAGTGCAACAACATAACGTCCTGTTAAGTCGCGTCGAACGTGGGTCGAAAAATGTTTTTCGCAAAGCTGTTCTTCCGTGGAGAAATGCCGCTGTCGTGGACCTTCTTCAATTTCCCAAAATTGTTTCAGGTCGAAGTTCACCGCGGTGACGAATATCTTCCGAGTTGTCCGTGGTTGGATGGCTGGAACACTCCCCCCGATGATCCATCTCAGTTGCGTCTTTTGTAAGACGAGAACCTCGTCGCAATGTTGGTTGAGATGGATTTGCCCGATGCTTAGACAGGTCAAAGTCGGACCTGTCCCGATAAGCATGTCGATGGCTGCGGGTTTATGAAAATTCGGATCTGCCAACTTTATGTTAGCCGGGATCTGAATCGTCGTTCGATTAATTTGTACGTTTGGCAACTGACTCGAAATCCGCGGGATTACAAAAAAAGTCAGGCTGCGTTGATAATTCGATGTCCGTGACTTGATTGTTGCTTGAACGAGTTTGCTCGTGACGGTATTCAACTCGTTCAATGTTTCGATGGCCACGTTGAGCTTCTTTGTGGGAAGCCGTAATTTTGCCGCAAAATTTTCGGTGATAAAATTTGCGTTTGAGCACGTGTCCAACAGGGTCCTACCTTCGATTAACCGTTGGTCGCGATCGAAGACGGTAACGATGGCGGTAGGCATTACTCCGTGGGTCGATCCCTCGGCGCTAGACGTACTCTTGGACGCGAAAATTCGGGGACTGTTGATTGTTTGGTCTAGTCACGAGTGTTGCTGAGACGGGGATGTTGATCACGACGCTGCATCATAATGCAATCGCGTGTTATGCATTTGGTTACAGACGCGACATTTGCCTGCCTTGCATTCCTCGGTCGTATGATCGTCCAGCAAGCAATTAAGACATAATCGAGCCTTTCGCGCTGCCTCAATACGTTTTTCGATTGGGAGGCTTACAAACATTTTACAATTAAATGTCGCATGCGGTCCATTGTTGCAGATTTTACAATTGTCTGTTGCTTGTGTTCCGAGTTTCTGCGATTGTGCAGCTCGCGTTTCTACACGTCGCAAATTTGACGGTTGTGAGTTCGCGTTGGTAACAAACGTCTGTTGGCGTTGATTTAATCGCGATGATGACGGTGGAGGATTACGCATGCGATTTGTTTTTACCGACGTTATCGGTGTTCGCTCGTGGTTCTTAAACGCGTCCGATTTAAAATTCGATGTGTGCTTCGCATACGACACAGATTCGTAATCCTTGCACTGATGCGACGTTATGTGCAAGAACTTAAAAATGTCCTCAATTTTGGGTACCTTAGTATCGGATAGCGTTCGCTCCCAGGTCTTGCGCGTTTCCTTCGACATCCGCGAAATTACGATACTCACGAGGATATCATTACCGATATCTGCCCACGAACGTCCCAAGGCTTGCAACGAACGCACGTGAAGTTGCATATAACTTGCGAGATCTCGAACCGATTCCGATGAATCGTCTGTCATCATGGGGGTATCGCGTAAAAGCGCGGCGTGACGCAGAACGAGAGCACGCTTGTTGTCGTATATCTCGACCAGATGTTTCCACGCGGCTTCGTAATTATCCTCGCTAATAGTAAATGCGCCGATAGCTATTTCGGCTCTTCCGGAAAGAGACAGTCGTAAATAATTTAGTTTTTGTATATTACTCAATCCGGGTTGCGAATGGATCATCGTATTGAACGCATCCTTAAACGTTACCCACTTTTCGATGCGGCCGTCGAACTTGGGTAAGTCGATTTTCGGTAGACGAACCGGTAAGGAAAACGATGAGCCGGACGGCGCTGGGGAATCACGTACGGATGGATATCGTTCCGGAATATTCGACGCATCTTGCAATGACCTTTGTAAAACGATCGCGGCTGCTAATGCATCATCGTATGCATTCATCACATCTTCGCGCTCGCTCTCTATTTCTTCGAAATTGTCTTCAAGCAGAACTAACTCGTCTATATTCGCATTGAACGCCGTAAACAAATTCCGTAATCGTTCGATCCGCTCTTGTAATTTTACACGTTCTTTCTCCGAATCCATGTATTTCTCGACAAAATTACTTAAGGACGTAACTTGTGCCTTGAAATACTTTCGTTTCTGTTTCAAGTCACGTATGCGTTTGGTGACTTGGTTAGCATTTGCCTCAAGGTTAGCGGTCGCCATGATTTAAGCAAAAATCGAGGTAAGGACAGAGGAAGGAATCAAAAACGAAAAGGTGTCGATCGGTACTTCGTGATTACGAGCCTACCTTGACGTAGTCTTGCCTGGTTGCACTGATGCCGAACGTTGGTGCAGACGATGACTCCAAGCGAATGGATGATTTAGCTTCCTCAATCCCAATGTCCAATAAGTCCGGTGGGTTGAATTCGATTGTCCGAAGTTGACTTCTCGAAAGCGTCCAAGTCGACTTGACTTTCAACCCAGTGATGTCCAGACAAATGTTCAATCACCTTTACACTTTAACTGTATCCGGCTCGAAGGACCATAAAATGTACGGTTCGCGTTTTCGTCTCGCGAATCTCGGGTTGTCACTCGCCAAGTTAATATTGAGTAACTGTTTCAAATTACTTCGGATAGTCCTCGACGATAAAGTGTAATATGACTAAAATGGAAGAGTCCGATTCTATGACTCGTTAAGTTAAAAAATCGACAAGTCCGAACGATGACTTGCGATCCCCTGTCGTTACGTTTAGAAATCAACTCGTCCGAATGACGACGTTTTATCTTCTCTTTTCGATTTTTTCGGAGTTCGCTCTTCATCCCCTTACAACCCCCAAAACGCGCGACTCTAAGGGCGTCACCGATTTTGCACGATGAAACAAAAATCGATATTGATTGGCCTTCGACCGAAAGAAGGAAGATCCTCCTTGTCACCCTGACGGGGCAAAGGAACCGCCCCCGTTTTCCTCGCGATGAAGGTGGAGGAGACCTCGCCTTCATGTCGAAGGCCGCGAAGATTGGGGAGGAAGAACGAACCCCGGAATAGCGTGGCTCGAGCGGGCCCACGCGCGTATTTTCCGAATATTTTTATGGCCGTATTGTCCCGCTAGTCAGCTCCGATCCTACGAGTCCGAAAAGGATGAGCTGGCGAAGGCACCGATTGCGGGGCAATACGGCCTTCGATGGTTATTAGGGAGGAACACTCGGCTCGTAGAAAGCACGAAATTACTTTATTCGGCCAGATGTGGATTTTTAGAAATATGAATGAATAAGCAAGTCCTTAAAGAATTCGGATTTCCACATCTGGCAGTAATAAATGCGTTTGCCTCTTCGAACGGAACACTGACTGCACGGAAAATCGCCGACGCAGCGAATCGCCTAGCTCGGTATCCAAATAGACCGAACTGGCGTTATCCCATATGCTGCGACGGCTATCTTCAGAGGAATGAAAATAAAGCTGTTGTTTGTATACAAAATCCAGGTTACAACTACGTAGAAATACGGTACAAAGTTTTATTTATATCAAAACTATAACTGAAAACGGTTACTGGCATACAATGCAGTAATCATTAATACCAGTTGACTTAACAAGATTCGATAGAAATATTTTTAATAACAATGTATATTGTCTTTTACATTAAAAAATTTGTCTTTTACTTACTTTCAATCTGTGGCCATTTTAAAAGCATCTTTCCTAAAAATAAATGAAACAGAAGAAGTAAAAATAAACCTATTTTTTGAATAACAAATGACCGATACTTGTGCGTGTTTATTGCATTTAATTCATAATCGCTTAGCGCGGAATACGCCTGAACATGGTAAAGGCAGGTATCGGACCTATGGTCGGGGGTGCGAGTTCTACTGTTATTATGCACATAGCAAGCGAGAACGAGAGCAGCAGAGCATGGATTTACAAAGGAGAAACTAAGCTCGTCGCATCGGCCCTCGTATCATTAACCGCTGTCGACTTCTCAAAACAAACCCGAGCTCTGAACTAGTGTTGGAAGACAACGAGTCTATAGGCAGAAATTAGTGCATCGCTTTCGCCAATGAGTCAAACTGTTTACACATCTCATGGAATTTTCGATCCAATAGGAGTGTAACGCCCCACGACTCTGTCTCTGTCTCTTCCTATTTCACTCTATCTCTCTCTACTATCGCTGTCTCTCTCCATCTTATTGTAAATATGTCTATCTCTTTCTATTTCTATCTTATTACTGTATATAAGCGCGTATTCTGTTCATCCATTTACTAATAGACATTTTTGTATTACGACACACATTATATATTATAGATTTTAATTACATTCTCATATAAGTATAACATATTTCGTACGTTTTCATATTAAAACAGTCACTATTAGAATAAGAGCGCCATTAGAATTAGAACAACTGCGCATGTGCGAACTCCGACTGGCGGGTATATAAAGAGCTGCGAAAGCAGCAGGAACACACTTCTCTCTGGCATCACGTTCCGAATAGACGAAGATCTGGGAGGCAGCTGAGATACTCGTCCAGTGAGATCGAGACCGCTCCTTTAGGGGTAGCGACCGTTTTCCAGAGATCAAGAGTATTCGATGCTCCTTTACAGGTTCAATCTTGAGTAACTTTATGACAGGTGCACTACGACGATTCTAAGCAAGTGCAGTACGGGCGACATCTTGGAGGTAGCTGATATACTAAAGATCGAGACCGCTCCTTTAGGGGTAGCGACCGTTCTACCAAATAGTAATTGATGCTCCTTTAATATAGAGTTCGTGCTCGCCGTAAGCAGACGAATCGCTTGCCAACAAGCGCTAGAAGCCATTCCTAGTCGGACGCATTTCTAAGACCGCTCCTGAAGAGTCTTTTCTCCAAGGTAGCGACTGATGTAGAAAAGATAACGAAGGGCTTACGGATGCTTAGGCAATCAAGCAAAGATTATATGTTTCATGAAACCTTGAGACCGCTCTTAGGTTATAGCCACCTATAACTTCGGCAGCGACCAGGGCATACGAGACAAGATCTATTGCACACACACACACACTTACACTGCGTATCGTCTAAAATTAGAGGATCCTCTACCGCAATTAATACGGATTAATAATTAATAACAGCATAATTACTCTTGCTCACGAATGTAAAAGCTTAGACACATAACCTAACTTCTATTCACGAATTTTAAGCATAGACACATAACCTAACTCTCGCGAAGTATATCGCATAACGATTACGATCAACATAACCTCGTCTGTACATAATAATTAACCTTATAAATATTTAACGAATTAGAATAGGCATTAGTATTGTATTTACGTTAGAATTAGAATAGGGTTTTACTGAATAAATTATTGTCAAGAAAGATCTAAGCTTTGGATTTTAACTCCTTAACCGCACGCCACACGAACCCCACTTTTCGTCCATCGGAAAGCCGCTCTTCCATGGACAACGTAGCATCGCTTTAGGGACGTTACAGACTACGTATACACTTTTTGGTGACAGCGGTGGGATATACGAAGCGTAGAACCGCGTGTAATTTCGATAGAATCAACCCACGATAAGCTTAATATCTTAGGATAATAAAGCTTTGTGAAACCTACTCCAAAATATAAGTGCGTACTATCGATTAAGTTGTGGCAACGAGAATTACTTCTCAGCGGGGCTTATATCTAACTTGGCATAATGGCATCGACTAACAACCCTGGCGTAGATAACCTAGCGAACGATTTGGAGCAATTACAATTAAACACTGGTAATGCGACGCCTGTTCATACTACTCCTCCTTTTCCACATATGAGCATTAGAGATGCCGCTGATACAGTTCCTTCTTTTGACGGTAGAAACTTAGCCGTTTATCAATTTGCAAAAAGCTGTCGCAGTGCTAGGCGAATGATTGCTCCAAACGCTGAGTACGGATTAGTACAGTTAATAAAAAACAAACTCTTTGGACAAGCTTCACGAGTAGTTTTAAGTGGTGATTATAACACCATTGAAGACCTTATTTCCGTGCTCAGTTCGCGTTTCGCTCCATTACACTCGTCAATACAATTATATGGCGACATGTCTAAAATTGCTCAGATGCCAAATGAAGCCGTCGTAGATTATAGTAGTCGCGTTTCGAACATTCTACTACAAATAAGGAATTGTAACGAGATCGATGTACCCGATCATACCGCGCAATACAATATAACTGCGGAACGCAACGCTATCAAGCCTTTCTTAACAGGGTTAAAACCCGAGATATTTTCCCGTATGCGATATTGTGATTATAGTACTCTCGACGCAACTATTAGCGCAGTTATTAGGGCAGAGGCCGAACATCACGAAAATCAAATGCGAATTCGAATGGCAGAAGGTCTTATTCAGAATACCCAATGTACAAATTGTTTCGGCTACGGCCATAATACAAATACTTGTAGTAGTCAGCCTATGGGAAATCAACAACAAGTTTCTCGAGTAGATTGGCAGATGAAACACTGTCAATTCTGTCAGAAGAGAGGTCATACAGTTCAAGAATGCCGAAGTCTAAACCGTCCTCGAAGAAACGTTCAACTTACAGACGTTCCTACATGTCAATTCTGCAAATTTAAGGGACACACAATTGAGCAATGCAGGAAGAAGAAATACTTCGACCAACGGGAAGCTGCAAAAACCGCTAACCAGGAGAGACCTCAAAGAGAACCAGTACAACCAAGAATGGTACGTAGACAAGCCATACTTAAACTCGCCACAACACAAATAAGCAAAGCTCCAAGCATTAATCTCTGTGGTCCAGAATTCGACAATGGGCGAGCAACCTTAATGGTGGATACAGGCTCTGACTTAAATGTCATAAAAAAGTCTGCCATCTCTGCTTATGCACCTATATCAACCAATCTCATCTTCGATCTCAACGGAATTACGGAAGGACGACTTACTACCCTAGGGTATATAAAAGTAAAGACTTTAAATACAGAAATCACCTTTCACATCGTTGAAAACCTTCCTATACCTCAGGACGGCATACTGGGAACCGAATTTTTTGGAAGTAACAAGGCGACCATCGATTACACAAAATCTGCAATAACATTAGGGAATGAGGTATTACCCTTTGCAGATCCAGAAACTATTACAATTCCCGCAAGAACAAGAAGTCAAATCTACGTACGCGTCGCTAATTTACAAACAACCACAGGGTATATTCCCAAAATGAACATACATCCCAACATCTACATGGGAAATGCTGTAGTAGCAAACCATAATGGCACCGCCTATCTCTTTGCTATTAACTCTTCAACTGAAGATATCGAAATTCCAGTGCCCACGGTCGAAATACAGCCTTTTGAAGAGGCACCTTCAGCTGAAAACTGCACAAGAGGATATAAGGACCCGTGTCGAGCTTACAAGGTACTCCAACACATGCGCCTAAATCACCTTAACTCTGAAGAAAGAGCCAGTGTAGAGACCTTGGTAAAGCAACATGCAGACAGATTCTTACTTCCTGGAGAAGAGCTACAAGCTACAAACAAGGTGTACCATAGGATAATTACCGAAAATGAAGTTCCTATACACGTTAAGCAATACCGCTATCCTCAAGTACACAAGGAGGAAATAAAAAATCAAGTAAATGACCTTCTCGATAAGGGAACTATTAGACCCTCTTCCTCCCCATATAACTCCCCCGTCTGGATCGTTCCGAAGAAGGAAGATTCCCAAGGGAAAAAGAAGTGGAGGATGGTTATCGACTTCAGGAAACTCAACGAAATAACTATGGGAGATGGTTATCCACTTTCAAATATCGCAGATATATTGGACCAATTAGGAAGCGCCAAATACTTTTCTGTATTTGACTTGGCTTCTGGATTCCACCAAATCCCCATGCACCCTGAAGACCGGCACAAAACCGCCTTCTCCACCACCTACGGGCATTATGAATATGTACGGATGCCCTTTGGTCTCAAAAATTCTCCTGCAACCTTCCAGAGGCTAATGGACGAAGTTCTAATCGGCCTACAAGGGGTAGAACTGTTAGTATACGTCGACGACATAGTCCTCTATGCAAGTTCACTTAATGAACATACAATTAAGTTCAAGAAACTAATGAAACGTTTACAAGAGGCCAACCTCTCACTACAACCAGAAAAATGCGAGTTCTTAAAGAAAGAAGTCGCATACTTAGGGCACATCATCAGCGAAAATGGTGTTAAACCTGATCCAAAAAAGCTGGAAGCCGTAAAAAATTTTCCAATTCCCAAAACACAGAAGAATGTAAAACAATTTTTGGAACTGTGCGGATACTATCGTCGATTCATTAAGGATTTTTCTAAAATTGCTAGACCTTTAACAAACTTAACAAAAAAGGACTACACTTTCGAGTGGACAGGAAACCAACATAAAGCATTCGAATTTCTACGAGATGCACTTTGTAAAGAGCCTATCTTACAGTACCCTGATTTTAACAGGATGTTCAACATAACAACAGATGCATCTGGCTTTGCTGTAGGTGCTGTTCTCACCCAAGGAGAAATCGGTAAGGACCTTCCCATAGCATATGCATCCAGAGTCCTGAACGATGCCGAGACAAGATACTCTCCAACAGAGCGAGAATTACTTGCTGTAGTATATGCTGTGCATCACTTTAGACCTTATGTGTATGGCAAGAAATTCCTTCTCATCACAGACCACAAACCATTAGAATGGTTACAAAATCTGACTAACCCAACGTCACGGTTAATGCGTTGGAAACTAAAACTAGCTGAGTATGAGTTTAAAATCGTTTATAAACCTGGCAAATATAATACTAACGCCGACGCCTTATCCAGGAATCCGACTTCACTTCCTGTATATGCAAAACGAGCAATTACTCACTCAAGCCCAGATTCGGATGAATTCAAGAGGAAAAAGGAATTTCACCAGTACAGAACCCGTCAAAGATCAACATCTCGCTCTAGCTCTGACCATGGTCACAAAAGGAAAAAAGAAGTTCACCAGTACAGAACACGTCAGAGATCAACATCTCACTCTAGCTCTGATCCTGAAGATCACAAGAAGAAAAAGGAATATCACCAGTTCCCAACACGCCAGAGAAGCACCACAACTTCAGCATCTGGGAATCCAGCCCCAAAGAAACAAGCAAGAATATATTCAAGCGATACAGATAACGAAACAGAAGTAGAAGTTAACGAAAAAAAGAAACAAAAAAGGAAAAAGAGCCAAACAACTTCCTCCTCCAACCAACCTGCACCTAAGAAACGAACAATTCAAGTGGAAGTCCATGAAACCCCAAGATCACCTCCTGCCAAAAATCCTAGTAAACCAACTCCCCTTAAGCAAAAACCAGAACCTACTGACTGGAATGAAATTATGGAAGCTGACGAGGAAACAATAGTCCCCAAACATCAATTTAGAGACCCACCAAAAATAGATTCTTGCTCAAAAACTAGTAGCAGTACAAGTTCCAGCGAAGCAACACTTACCGCACCTAAAAGGGAACCAGTGTCAGACTCTAGTGGTACATTAACAGCCCCCGTATCCCCTATAAGGATCAGCAAGAAGGAACACAGAATACTTACCCCTCAAGTCTATGGACCAGTGCAGAAGAAGCCAACAAAAGAAGTGCACAAGAAACCAAAAGTTGTTAGTAATGTGCCTGTAGGAGTTAATATTCAGGAGTCCAACGATCACCTATTGATGAGGAAGGAAACTATAATAATATTCATTAATGAGAATGGCAAACCATTAGGAACATTAGGGGAAGAATTAATAAAACAGAAAAAAATCAAACCATGCAAACCACTGCAAGCAGGACAAATAGTAGAATTAAAGAAAGGTAGGAACACTGTCTTTGGTATAGTCACTACCAGCAATCCTTCAGAAGAAACCCTCCATAAGGTATTGAAGTCACTAAGGATTAAGCTGCAACAAGAAAACATAATGCAAGCATGCATATCAGGAGAAAAAGGAAAAATTCCGTGGAATAAATTACAAAATTTAATCCGGTTAAATTTTCTGCAAACAAATATGAAGTTTATTTTGTGTAAGGGCACCATCCAGATTCCACCACAGCAAGATCGCCTACAAATCATGAAGGAAAACCATGAATCACCAATAGGAGGTCATAAGGGTATTAAGAAGACTTACCATCGCATCAGAAGTCAATACTACTGGAAAAACATGAAATATGATGTTACAAATTTCATCAAAACTTGCCTACAGTGTCAAAGAAATAAATTAGTTAGAGTAAAAAACAAGGAACCAATGATAATAACAGACACACCTGTGGATGCATTTGACAAAATTTCCATGGATATCTTAGGACCACTTCCCTACACTGAAAGGAATCATAGTCACATTCTGTGTTACATCCGGCCTTCACCTGGTCCCCTTTTCCGTTGTCAATAAGCGAGAAATGCTGATGCATTTCACAACATTGTTATGCGAGCGAGTATAACCGACACCGCCGAGCTGATGTAAGAAAATAACAGATAAGCGTTTTCCTTTTGGGTATTACGAAGAATGACCCAAAAGGAATATTATAAAGAGCAGGCGAGCCAATCGATCGACGGTCTTTTGTTGGAGTCATTTAGAGTCGTTAGAGTCCTGTAAATCAGGCTCAGCCACCCGGAGATCAGAGCGAATCTCTGACCATCGCCGCGACGCGAGAATTGTAACATCGTAACAGTGAGGGCGTAACGCGTAGCAACGGAATATCGCGTAAAGAGTCGAGGGGAATAGTTAAGAATTCCGCGCAGTTCGAATCCGCCATCTCTTGACCGCGTAGAGTGACTCCGCGAAGTACAAAGTAGAGAAGTGCGCGAGACGAAGGAACTAGCAACGCGAAGCAACCCCCAGCGACCGGCTACACAGGCGAGGTGGCGTCCGCAACTTTATACTCACAGACCTAAGAAGAAGGGGGTTGGTATGTAAACAACGAACCACCAAATACATTTACCATTGTTAAAACCAAACAAGCGATACAGTTCACTTTCCATCCTCCCCTTCCCTTATTTATAAGAGAAAGTTTACTCAAGGTGTGCTTTAGCACTTAAAAAGAGCAAGAACCCCTAAGGTTGATCTCTGCCGCTCGAGATCACCACCGTTTAGTTAGGACGTAACATCTGACAATCCAAGATAACCTCACAAAATACTCCCTTGCAGTCGCATTAATGGCGACCACATCTGAAGATGTTGCCAAAGCGTTCACTGAACATTTCATTTGCAGATTTGGTAGCCCAAAGGCAATATTAACAGATCAAGGCACTAATTTCACAGGATCCCTTATGAGGAAATTTGCACAAGCCTTCCACATCAAGCAATATCGAACCTCCGCTTTTCACCCTCAGTCGAATGGTTCCATTGAAAGAAGTCATCATGTTCTCATCGAATACTTGAAGCATTACGTATCCAAGGAGAAACAATGGGATCTATGGTTACCTCAAGCAATGTTCTCCTATAATACAAGCACACACGAAGGAACAAAATTCACTCCGCACGAACTTGTCTTCGGCAGAAAAGCGCGCTTACCCTCAAGCATTCCTTCAAATGACAGTTTAGGCACTTATACAGATTATGTAGACAATTTAATTTCCAAATTACATTCCATTCGGGAATTAGCACGAACTAATCTCGAACAATCAAAGTATAGACAAAAATATTACTATGACAGGAAAATTCATCCTGAAATCTACAAAGTTGGAGATTATGTGATGCTACTCAATCCGCGACGTGATAAACTAAGTAGCGAATACAGAGGGCCTTACCAGGTCATTGAAATCCTAGAGAATAATAATGTAAAAATTGCTATAGGACCGAAACAACTTAAGGTTGTCCATATGGACAGAATTAAGAAAGCCCATCTACCTTAAAGCACACACAGGCATTAAACCGCCATTAGTACAAGCGGAAAAAAAAAAAAAAAAGAGCACGTCAAGAAAATTCAAATAATTCGGAATAAGAACGGCAGACCGTAAGTAGAATATACGTATAAGAAGAATAAAATAAATAAAATAAATAAAGATATAGGACATACAATTTTCCAGAAAAAAAAAACATGTGCGGACACAGGCAGTTTTTGTACAATACTAACGACAAAATATTGAGAACAATGGACCTGTGGTATAATGTATACTGCATAAAGGGAAGGATCTATACGGACGTAAATGGGAATGACTACTGCCGCCAGTGCAGTACAAATTACGACATAATAGAAGTGTACCACACGCACCACCTGAGCGTAGACTACGCTAGCAGATGCAAAAGGTGCATTAAATTAATAATAGAACCACAACCGATATATTATTGCACGGACTGCCGAACAGCGTTCTTTCGAGCATACCACCGCAGACAGAACCGCCAAAGAATTATGTAAATATATATATGTAATAATAATAATAATAATAATAATAATAATAATAATAATAATAATAATAAATAAATAAAAAAAAAAAAAAAGGGGGTTTCATTTATTTCATCCAAATATCCATAACCTTCTTGGAACATTATTGCAAAACCAAGATGGCGCGACCAAAGTGCGCCCCACGACCGATAAGAAGCAAATGCGCAAGAGGAAAATTCAAACGATATAAATACTCCTGCGCAAAGCTGCAATCGCACCAATAAGTAAACAGGAAAAACAAAGGGACCAATCAGAAACCTACAAGATTTTTCAACAGCTTCGGAAAAGGGTATAAAAGAACGAAAAAAAAATCACAATCGCCACAGAAGAGAACATCATGCCGAAGCGAGCAGGCAAACGAAGAACCTACAGAGCTAACCTGGAAAGAATCATGGATAATTTACTCCAGATACCCGCTCCCATTCTCCCTATCCCAGAATCCGTCTTAGGACCTGTAACCATTAACTGAAAATTTTCTTTATTCTTTCATTTTAAAAATACTAATAGCCTCTAATCTAACGAAGCAGCACCGAGAAACGCAGTCAAAGCCGACTGTGCGGAGCAATGTGCCAGTCGATCCGGGAACCAGGATAATGGTAGCATGAGCTGTTCCAGGCCTTTATCCAGAGGGCGCCCCAGTCCTTGTCCCAACAAAAGCAGCTGCCCCTGCAGAAGACGCTCCAGCCGCCTAGCCTCCAGAGGAAACCTGGTCCCTCCCAGTCACCCCGACCCGACCGATAACCCCGGACCCTGGACCCCTCCCAAAACCCACGATCCCGTACCGGTTACTACAAGTGGACGTTCCAGAGCCAGACTGGAACCAATACAAGAACCTACCCCAAAACGACCCCCGAAAAAATTTGTGGCAAATAGGAAGCCTATTTGGAACCGGAGCTGCGGGTCCCCCAAATTCAAATGGGAACTGCAGGTGCGCCCGATGCACGAGGCCACCAAAAGAAGACCCATCTCAGCGCAGAAAGACAAAGGAAATCCCAAAAGTCTTGAAAAAGCAATGGGTAAAATCCAAGTCAAGACTCGATCTCTCGAGGACGAGAGATTCCGTAAGGGGGGAGGTGTAACGCCCCACGACTCTGTCTCTGTCTCTGTCTCTGTCTCTGTCTCTTCCTATTTCACTCTATCGCTCTCTACTATCACTGTATCTCTCCATCTTATTGTAAACATATCTATCTCTTTCTATTTCTATCTTATAACTGTATAATAGCGCGTATTCTGTTATCCAATTACTAATAAACATTTTTGTATTACGACACACATTATATATTATAGATTTTAATTACATTCTCATATAAGTATAGTATATTTCGTACGTTTTCATATTAAAACAGCCACTATTAGAATAAGAGCGCCATTAGAATTAGAACAACTGCGCATGCGCTAACTCCGACTCGCGGGTATATAAGGAGCTGCGAAAGCAGCAGGAACACACTTCTCTCTGGTATCAGGTTGCGAATAGACGAAGATCTGGGAGGCAGCTGAGATACTCGTCCAGTGAGATCGAGACCGCTCCTCTAGAGGTAGCGACCGTTTTCCAGCGATCAAGAGTATTTGATGCTCCTTTACAGGTTCAATCTGAAGTAACCTTATGACAGGTACACCACGACCATTCCTGTGAAGAGCAGTGCGGGCATCTTGGAGGAAACTGATATACTAATAGATCGAGACCGCTCGAAGAGGGGTAGCGACCGTTCTAACAAATAGTAGTTGATGCACCTTTAATATAGAGTTCGTACTCGCCAGAAGCAGACGAATCGCCTGCCAACAAGCGCTAGAAGCCATTCCTAGTCGGGCACATTTCTAGGACCGCTCCTGAGGAGTCTTTTCTCGAAGGTAGCGACTGATGTAGGAAAGACAACGAAGGGCTTAAGGCAAAGATTATATGTTTCATGAATCCTTGAGACCGCTCTGAGGTTATAGCCACCTATAGCTTTGGCAGCGACCAGGACGTGCGAGACAAGATCTATTGCAGACACACACACACACAGAATACACTTCACTTTGTACAGAGGGTCCTGTACCGCGAATAGTATAAATAGTTACATAACCTAACTCTCGTTCAACGACATATATATATCGTATTTGCATAACTCTTGCGTTATCGAGATAATTGATAGATAATTATAAATACGTTCAATATAACCTCACAAATAGATAATCACATATAATATAACCTAATATCATCTTATGATTTTATTTAACCAGATTAGAATAGTTATCATTGTTGTATTAATGTTAGGATTAGAATAAGTATTATTGAATAAATTATTGTTAAGAAAGATATAAGCCTTGGATTTTAACTCTTTAACCGCACGCCACACGAACCCCCACCTTTTCGTCCATTCGAAAGCCGCTCTTCCATGGACAACGTAGCATAGGTTTAGGGACGTTACACTTACCGATACAATGATCTGAAAAGCAACTTCAGATAGATCATTGATACGGTGTTTTGGCATGTGTAACGTCCCTAAAACGATGGTACGTTGTCCATGAAAGAGCAGCTTTCCAATGGACGAAAAGGTGGGGGTTTGTGTGGCATGCGGTTAAGGGGTTGAAATCCAAGGCTTATATCTTTCTTAACAATAATTTATTCAACAAATACTTATTCTAATTCTAACTTTAATACAATATTGATATCTATTCTAATCTAGTTAAATATTAATAAACTCATAACATATGAGGTTAGATTATGTGTGATTATATGAATGTGAAGTTATATTGAACGTGATTATAATTATTTATTTCGATAACGCAAGAGTTATGTTATATATCGTTGAACGAGAGTTAGGTTAGGTGATATTATTCGCGGTAGAGGATCCCCTATACAAGATGCAGTGTGTTGTGTATGTGTGTGCAATAGATATTGTCTCGTATGCCCTGGTCGCTGCCAAAGTTATAGGTGGCTATAACCTCAGAGCGGTCTCAAGGTTTCATGAAAGATATAATCCTTGCCTAATTGCCTAAGCATCCGTAAGCCCTTCGTTATCTTTTCTATATTAGTTGCTACCCTGGAGAAAAGACTCTTCAGGAGCGGTCTTAGTAATGTGCCCGACTAGGAATGGCTTCTAGCGCTTGTTGGCAGGCGATTCGTTTGATTCTGGCGAGCACGAACTCTATATTAAAGGAGCATCAATTACTATTTACTAGAACGGTTGCTACCTCTAAAGGAGTGGTCTCGATCTTTTAGTATAGCAGCTTCCGCCAAGATGTCGCCCGTACTGCACTTAATATGGGCTCCTCGCCACAGGCGGCGCCGCGCGTATACGCGAAGTATACGAGAGAGTGGGGAGGAGACGAGAACGCTCTCGCTCTCCGGCCTCCGACGTGTGCGGACGTGTGCACAACATGGTGCAAGAAATATACAGAGTCTTTATAAACCAACGTGGTGTCGTTTATTTACTGCCAGTCAAGTCGGCAATAGCAGTTTAATAGGCCTGCTACGATCGCCCTTCCACAAAGCCTATATTGGTCACCCCGACGTGATCCCGTTAGCGTCGCAACCGACATGTTCCTGTTAGCGTCGCAACCGACGTGATCCTGTTAGCGTCGCAACCGACGTGATTGGAAAAATTGATTTCATCAGATTCATCGGTTTCAACTGGGCGATTATGCAACGACGCGATACGTTGCAACCGACACGTGTTCGTCGCGTTTGACGATGAAAGGCAGTTTCGACTACTTGGGTCGGTGCCGGAGAATCAGAGGAAATTTCTGATGGCAAGGACTGCTACAGAGAAGCTGTATCTTGTGGCGTGACCCGTCCACGCACGCACTCCTTCAACGACAGTGTGGCGTTCAGCTGACTGGACTTCTGCAGGATTCATCCAGGCTGCAGCCAGCGCAGATAGTCGCTTCACCGTTGAGGCGCCACATCGTGTACCAGCAGCACGTGGCCTTTCATCGGCCGGTGCAACACGTGGCCAGCGGAATGAGTCGAGGTACATCGCCAGCGGTGCTTTCGATCAGCGAGGTCTTCCAGCAGCGCAGTGTGTCAGCGTGCTTCGAGGCGTTTCCCTGTGAGGTATTTTGTTTTTTTGTGAAGGCTTTACGGCGCGAAGACAGTAAATGATGAACCATGCAGTTAAGACGCTTTTAGGTTGAGGCGTGGTAGCCATGTTGTGTATGCAACATTCAGCGTCGTGAATAGGGCGCCATTTTGTCGTGTGTTAGCGAATGCTTCTGCGCATGCGCCGCGTTTGAATCGAATCAGTGTTCCTTGGTCGGCGTGTCCTGCGCGATCAGTGCGTAGTGTTTGGAATGCCTGCGTCAACGATTTCTGCTATTTTTGCGGTGCCGTAGCCCACCACAGCGTTGTATGTATGTACGGATGTGTGTAGATGAACCGTGAAATACCGTGGGCCCCCACCAATGAATTGCTGCGTACGCCGGTTAGGCCGACTTCCCCGCAGAAAACGCGTGGCGGAAGGAAGTACGGTCACACGATGGCGAATCCGAATAAGGATACAGCGGTTGCCGCTGACGGTGCGGAAGGCCGTGATGAACAGACTCGCGACACGGAAATTCGGGCTGATCCGGTAACGCGACGGGAATTTTCCGAAATGCAGAATCTAATAAGCAACATCGCGCGGTTGCTCGAGGAGAGGTTGGCTGTCGGCGCACCGGGGGAGGTTAGGACTGTTCTTCCGGTGACGGACAACGCGGCAGGCGTGCGCGTAGTGGGCAATGAGTCCTTGGAAAGGAATCCGGTTATAAATCCGATTGCTCAGAGCTTTCCATTCCCTGATCCGTCAGAGGTGAATCGACGGAACGCGAATTTACCGGATGCTTCCACGGGAGAGCTTCCTCCCGTAAGTCAGCCGTCGCGGACAAGCGATCCCCTTGCTCGCTCGTACCTTCCATTCCCTAGCACGACGTTTCACGACATAAAGTTCCAAGCGTTTTGGAAAAGTGTACCTCCCGCGTGGTTTTCCACTCTCGAAGCCCAGTTCGAGGTTAGGGGTATTGTCGACGATGAGAACAGGTATTGGAACCTGATGAGCAATTTAGGAGGCGACGCAACTCGCGAGGTTACGGGCGTGCTGAAAACGTTAACCCCGGTTGAAATATGTTGCGGTTAAAGACGCGCTTTTAGAGGAATTTACGGAGACCCAACAGCAGAAGCTTGACCGGTTGTTTAAAGACGCTGAAATGGGAGACCGGAAACCGTCTGTTTTTCTTAACGATATGATGGCATTAGCTAACGGCAAAGTGCCGTGTGAAACGATTCTGACCGTGTGGAAGGAACGGTTGCCGTTAGATATTCTAATGGTTCTTCCCGAGGACATTGATTGCTGGAACGAGGTTAAGACCGTACAGCAGGCGGATAGGTTGCATGAACTTCTACGTAGAAATTCGCCAACAGTAAGTGCGGTTGAACAACGCGTGACGCCGGAAACACGGAAGTTTCTAAGCTTTTATCGCGCATTGACATGTTAGAGAGGCGCTTGAGCAGATCGAGCAAACGTTCCGGATCCAAGTGCAATTATCGCGAAT
Organism: Calliopsis andreniformis; assembly: GCF_051401765.1. Lineage (NCBI taxonomy): Eukaryota > Metazoa > Arthropoda > Insecta > Hymenoptera > Andrenidae > Calliopsis > Calliopsis andreniformis. The sequence goes on from NW_027480457.1 coordinate 918,949, forward strand.
TGTCGCGGGGGCGCGAGGGAGTTCCGCGTTGGGAATACGTACACGCGCGATCCCCGAGTCAAAATAGACGCGAGTCCTCTTCTGAACGTAAGAAGTCTTTCTGTTTTTATCATGAGCGATTCGTGGCAAGAGCTCGCAGGTGCAATAAACCCTGTACTTGGGTTGACGACAGAGCTCAGCCGCAGGAAACCAGCAGTGACAATCTCACATCGGGAAACGGGTAGTGCCAGTTGTCGCGGAGACAGACAATTCCGCGGGAAATCCGTTCGTCTCCAACTTACAGACCGAATCTCTGGTCAATGGTTTTTAGTAGACACGGGAGCCGAAGTCTCTCTTATTCCAGCCTCCAGTAAGTTGAAAGGGGCACCGCTCGAGTTGAGATTATTCGCGACTAACAATACGCGTATCAACACTTACGGTTCGCTGCACCTTGAGCTGGACTTCGGTTTTCCCCAGCCGATCGCGTGGAACTTCATCATCTCGGATGTTCCGTACGCGATTCTCGTCGGCGACGCCTTACGACATTTTCATCTGCTTCCTAATTTAAAGATGCGCAGGCTCATCAATGGAAGTATATTCGTGTCTACTCCGGCAGTTCCTAGGTCAGTCGCGGATCTTTCCATTTCTGTCGTCGATCCAAACCATACGTACGCGCATATTCTGGCGGGGTTTCCGCGAGTGATCGTGATAGAGCAGCCTAACCCCATTCATGAACGCGGGGTATTTCATCATATAAAAACTAAGGGCCCACCCTTAGCGCAGCGAGTCCGCCGTCTGGCACCCGACAAACTTAGAGCTGTCAAGGCTGAGTTCAAGCGATTGTGTGAATTTGAGATTTTGCAGACCCTCGAGAAGCTCGTGGGCAAGTCCCATTCACCTTGTGCCGGAGAAGGATGGGGAATGGCAGATTTGCGGCGATTATCGCCTTTTGAATTCCGTCACGATGCCCGATAGATACCCAGTACCCCATCTGCTCGATTTTCCCGCGTTTCTCCATGGGAAAACAATTTTTACGTCACTTGATCTTCATAAAGCATTTCACCAAATTCCGATAGCACCCGAAGACATGCCCAAAACGGCAGTAATAACGCCGGTAGGTCTGTTTGAGTATTTAGTTATGAGTTTCGGTTTCAGAAATGCCGCCCAAACATTCCAGCGCTATACAAATAAGGCATTAGGCGATCTAGATTTCGTGTTTACATTCGTTGATGATATCCTCATCGCATCTTCTTCTCCAGAGGAGCATGAGCGTCATTTGAGAATCGTGTTAGAGCGCTTGCAGCAATTTCATTTACGGTTAAATACCGAGAAATGCACCTTCGGAGTGCACGAGCTCACATTTTTAGGGCATGTAATAAGTGCCGATGGCTTTAAGCCTACGGAGGGAAAAGTTGAGGCAGTTCGTAAGTTTCCTAAACCGCGTAACCATGACGAGTTGCGTAGGTTTCTAGGCATGGTTAATTTTTACCGCTGGTGTGTTCCTCACGCAGCGGAAACTAAGCGTCCGCTGAATGAATTCCTTCGCGACGCGAAGAAAAAGGATAAACGTCCTATTCGGTGGAATCCCGCAGCAGAGGCTGCATTCGAAAAATCGAAAACCGATTTAGCCGATGTCACCCTCACGGCATTTTCGGACGAATCCGCAGAGATACGCGTAGTAACCGACGCGTCCGATACGGCAATGGGTACAGCGTTGGAGCAGCGTTCTAAAGACGCATGGCGTCCGCTTGCCTTCTGTTCGCGCAAATTTACGCCGGCTCAGTTGAAATATTCAACGTACGACCGCGAGCTCACCGCGATCTTTGAGGCCTTGCGATACTTCTACTATTATTTAGAAGGCGCGCAGTTCAAGATCTTCACAGATTATAAATCCCTGCTGTACTCCATGCAGCAAAGTCCGGAGAAATCCTCATCGAGGAGAATTCGGCAATTATTGTATATCGCGCAGTTCAGCGCACAGATCTGCCACATATCTGGCTAAGGTAACCCGGTCGCGGATTCATTGTCGCGTATCGACGCATCTACACTTCCAACTATGTTCGACTGGAGTAGTTCCGACCTAGCAGCACAGCCCGACGTTAGGTAACTTTTAGCTAGGATCGATGCGTTCAGGCTTCCGACGCTGTTTGATATAGGTCACTTGAGCGCTGAGCAGGCGAAAGACGATGAGTTAAAGGAGATTCTCAGCAACCCTGATTACTCACTTCAGTTGAAACGACTGACCTGGGGTCAGAACAAACTCCTTTCTATCGCGATCTGCACGAGCATGTGATTCGTCCGTATATTCCACCTTCTTTGCGTAGGGAAATCTTTGATCTTTTCCATACATCTTCGCACGCCAGTGCCAAAGTCACGGATAGGCTCATCCGCCAGCAATACGTTTTGCCGAATATGTGTCGAGACATAGCCGCATGGTGCAGGAGTTGCCTGCAATGTGAACAAACCAAAGTCACGCGACAGAACAAGTTTCTACCGGCACATTTCGTTGCCCCTGATGGACGATTTTCGCATGTCCATATAGATATAGTAGGTCCACTTCCTGAGAGCCAGAATTTTCGTTACATTTTAACTATGTTTGACCGGTATTGTCGTTGGCCAGAAGCAGTTCCGCTAGTGGAAACATCTGCTCAAACCGTGGCGCGTGCCTTCTACGACACGTCGATATCCCGTTTCGGTGCCCCAGCGGTGGTCACAACAAACCAAGGCCAGCAATTGGAGTGGCAGTTTTTCTCAGCTTTACTCAAACTCATTTGGTGCAAGCGTATTCGCACCACGGCCTACCACCCGGCCTCGAACGGCATGGTGGAGCGGTGGCACAGGGATTTGAAAGCTGCCATTATGTGTCAGGCAGGAGATGATCAGTGGTCACGAGTTTTATCTACAGTCCTGTTGGGCTTACGTACTCAAGTTAGACTCGATACAGATGCCAGTCCGGCAGATTTTGTATACGGCACACCTCTCCGCATCCCAGGAGAATTTTATGCCTTCGGCAGTTTCGAAGCAAACCCGCAAATCTTCTTAGAAGAATTCAGGTAGTATATTCAAAAGGTGCAACCAGTTCCAGTTGCACACAAATGTGCCGTTAAACCGTTCGTTTACAGGGACTTAGCCTCACGTTCGCACGTATTTATCCTAACAAAAGCAGCTAAACCTCCCTTGGAGAAACCGTACACAGGACCGTATAAAGTAATTTCGCGCGACTTTAACGCGCGAACGTTCGTCGTCAATGTTTAAGGCAATCCGAAGACCGTGTCGATAGAGTTATTAAAACCCGCTTTTCACATTTCGGAGGAGACCACCGACGCGAGTTCACAGGCAATTTCCGGCACTAACCAGCCGATGGCAGTGAACCATCGTTTTCGAGAGAATAGATTGATAAATAAAACAGCCCGTAAACGTACCTTCTAGCTAGGTTGCCACTCTTTAATTCATTTTCGGATAATGAACTAATAGTTCCGTTTTTAAAATGTTCACAGATTGAAAGTAGGTAAAAGACAAATTTTTCAATGCAAAAGACAATATATATCACTATTAAAAATATTTCTGTTCAATCTTCTTAAGTTAACTCGTGACTTAATTATTACCTACAATGTTTTTATTAATTCTAGATTCCTGTATCCGTCTACAATTGCAGTTTTGATATAAATAAAACTTTGTATCGTATTTCTATGTAGTTGTAATCTAGATTTTGTATATAAACAAAAATTTGCTTTTCATTTTGCTGAAAATACCGCGGTCTGCCCAGAGCTGGCTACAGTGGGGACCACAACCAGAGAATGTCGGGTGTGTTTTCCCCCGGTGTTTCATGTGTGCCCAGAGATCCACTTAGTAAGCCCAGTCAGCATTATGTAAGGATGAACTACTTATGGGTGCTATATCTGTAATATATGTGCTGCGGCCACAAGAGGGGGATCTTGTGAATCATGAATCTGCGATAGTTAAAATGTCCACTAAATAATTACAATTAAGTTTTGCATATTTTCTAATAGCTACAGAAGCACATATTAATATAATTAAATTAGATGCATTCCACAAAAACGTTGAAATAGCGCTTCACGAATTAGCAATACTCACATGTATCATTTCGGAAAAATTAGAAAATTTAGGAACTACAGGTATTACATTACAATATAATCCAATTCGATTTCATGTAGTAAAATCACAATTGCCGTTAAATGGTAATGATATTTTAGGACGGGCCTGGGCACATTTCATTTGAAATAAGATAACAAATAATTATTTGAAATAATCAGATTATACTTTATTATTTTTGTATTATAAATAATATAGAAAACTAACTTTATTTTGTGTTTAGTTCAAATAAATTATTTTGAAATTGTTTTTTATTTCAATTACATCATTCAAATAGAATAACAAATAATTTGACATAAGAATTATTGAATTAATTGAAATTGAAAGTAATATAAATTAATAAAAATTTTTTAATTTATTATTCGTAATTAACTTAAAATTATTGAATTAAATTAATTATACTCAACTAAATTTAGTTATACGTAATTTAACACTAATTAGACTTGGAATGAAATTTTTATAATTTAACTGCGTTTGCTTTCAAAATTGTTCTCGCTTGAAACAGTTCATCAGAAAGACATCCTCATTGTAGTAAATCTACCATTGTAGCTGTTACGGTTGGTGATGGTTAGGCCAACCGAAATATACCTTTTCGTTGTCACACCGTCAGGTGTGAAGGAGATAGGATTTTGGCGGCACGTTTTGCCGACATTCTTAGAATTCACTAATTCGGTGCGAAGTTATTGAGCTTAACGCTATTTTGCAATTGAGTGCACGTGTACCTAGCGCAAGCTATATCATTATAAACTAATATACTCACGCTCTTTATAAGTGACTAACCGAGCAACTACTTTATTTTATCTTGCAATAGCAGAACGGTCTTTAGATAGAAGGGAAGCTTGGTCATGATACATGAGTATATCTAGTATATCAATTAATTAATTATCCAGAAGGATACTGGTAAATGGGTTAGGAAATTATCTAGTCCCACGCGGTCTCTGCTACATGTAACTATTTTCCGAGAGGTGGAGGCTTGCATTTGTATTGTACTTGGAGGAGTTTAATAATTAACTCAGTATAAATGAAAAACCAAAAGGAAAATAAATATATTCTCAAAGATCTGATACTTCATAAACAAATATATTGTTAACCAATTCGTAGAACAGAAAACATAGGAATCATATATATTTAAAAAAAAGAAAACAGAAGGGGAACGCATTACACGCAATGAGCACACAATTGTAAAGTAATATGATACATATAGACGCAAAATTAGTATAGTGTTGCGAGTAAGAAACAAATAGATAATATGATACAAAAGAAAGAAAGAAATAGAATAGGTAAAAAATATATATGCAGGGTGACTCAAATGTCCTTGTTGTTTTTTAAAATATGTCAAATATCTCAAGGAGAAAGTTGAATGGCTCAATGGAGCTCATACAATACCAAAAGAACTTTTATTTTTTTGTCATTCTTTTCAGAAATATCAAGGTCAGTTATATTTTTTTTAATGGAACCACCCCTTTTTAAACAATTACAATGATAGTCCCTTTCATTAGTAATTCAGTGACTATAATTATTCGAGGTCATTCAAGGTCATGGAAAAATATAACAAATAATAAACATGATGAATATAAATGATATGATTTTCGTAATTGTAAGCTTTTTTTTTTTTTTAACAGCTAGAACTGATACACCAAAGCTGATTTCCAATTCCACGACTCAGTATTTTCTCAATCACGCCAGTCTCGCTCTTTCCAAGACGAGCCCTGACACAACGCACCTATCTCGCGAACTTCCTGTCTTCTTGCGATACACGGCACACATGGCACACTCACTCATACATACCACTCACTCCTACCGCCACCTCGCCGTCAGAATTTCTTACAGTTCGGCCAGTCCTGACATTTCGTTCAACGACTAGGCTGGGGTTTCAACGTACCTGACCTTTCTGGTTCGTCGTAAGAATCTAAGGCTGGTAGATCTTTTGTTTCAGCATAGTTTTTGTTAAACTTATTCCACGGTTTCAGTTTGTCTACTGACAATATAGTATTGTATGGTTTCTGGGTTAGATTAAATCCTGGGATATCAGTGATCACGTAACGATTCTTGTTAAATACTTTATTAATTAAGTAAGGACCTTTATATCTGGGAAGTAACTTTGAATTTACCCCGGGCTCGGCATTCCGCTGCCTAACCATTACAAAATCACCAACCTTATAAACTGATGGTTTTTTATGTCGGCTGTCATACTTCGCTTTGTTGCACTCCTGTATCGTTCTATTGATAACGACGGCATTTTCCCTTAACGCCTCTCGATCTTTTACTAAATCACGATTCACTCTATTTAACGCATCGAAAAATTTGCATAACTCATCGTCCGCCTTGTGCCGCTGTTCGTAGCCTAGCAGAAGTTTGCTAGGTGACGTGCCGATGGATTTGTTGAAAGTGTTATTGATAACATATTGAACATGGGATAAATATGTTAGAAATTTACTAAAATTATATTCTAACTCTTGGGCGCTTATTACAATAATTATAAGCTAACAACGAATTCGTTAAATCAGGCGCAAGAATTCCACCGATGTTATTAGCAGCGATGCTCGAGCCAGAAGGAAGGGCTCTACGCGTGGGGTCCCTTTCCGCACGCAGTTTCGGCTACGTTGCCGAGGTGCGTTGTCTCCCTGGGTTTTTCCCTGGGTTTTCCCCCGGGGTTGCCGCTTGCCCTCGCGGGGTACATTTCCGCCTCGGTGGTTGCTTCCGGGGAGTGCCACTCAGGTCGTTTAGGCGGCAATTTTGAAAATATCTTACATTCGGCCATCCTGACGATACGTCTGTCCTCAGACGCTCTCTCTGTAAGATAATCGAAATTTGCGTCAGTTTCTTAATGAGCAAAATTGTGGTATTGACTACGTATACCGAGAGGAAGATACTTATCGGTTATGGGTGGGTGAATAAGTAGGTTTCGATCACGATCGGTCGAAACCAGAGTCGTTGACTCCCATATTGCACGCAACAGTTATGTGGCGCATAATAAGGCGTGCTCACTGAAGAGGACACGTTCTGCATTGCGACGTCCATCGTCGCCCTGATGAGCTGAGCGCTACAACGCTCGCTGCAATGGTGAAATCCACCGTAGTCCTAATGAGGTGAGCGCTACAACGCTCGTTGTACTGGTGAAATCCATCGTATCCCTGATGAGATGAGCGCTACAACGCTCACGGCAGTAATGATGTCCATCGTTGCCCTGATGAGGTGAGCGCTACAACGCTCGTTGCAGAGAGAAGGCACTCCCATGCCTTGTTGATGCTCCTTTTATTCGGTTATTTTGACCTGACGCCCAGCGTCATTCAAAATGAACCTCCGACTGCCTCAACACAACACCCATTGCTTGTTTCGGTCAATCGTTGTTCGCTGATTCTGCGATACCCAGTATCACATCGGAATCAGCTTGACCTGGGACACCCAGTGTCCACGCTCGGTCCACGATCTAGGGCACCCAGTACCCATCTTCGGCCAACTCGCTTATGATCTAGGGCACCCAGTACCCATCCTCGATCGCTGCGTCCAGACCTAGGGCACCCAGTACCCGGTTGTACTTTAACAGTACGGAGTACCCAGTACTCTACTGTTAAAGTTTCTTCCAGTTGCGTGTGTCGCGCTGGCACAACGTCCTACGTTGCCTCGTACGACGTCCCTCGCAGCGAAGTACTCCAGGTACTGCTACTCCAACGTCGTTGCGTTTGCCCAACGTTCCGCGACACCACAGCTGCTCATTGCGGCGGCTGCTCGCAACCACTCCTCCCTTGTTGTCACTTTGTCGCCGGTCGCTGTTTCTGTACAACATAAGTAATAAATATAAATAAATATTAACAATAATCATTGGTATCTCCACGCCACTGGGCCTGCCAGTTCCCTATAAACGTGTCAACGTTCATCTCCCGCCATCGTCGCCTCCTTGGATGGAAATCCAAGGCTTGATCTTATCCGCTGCCACTACTATTTTCGTTCTTCGGTCCCCACTGCGAAGATCCTCCACCTCGTACCGGTCATTTGGAATGGCAACCTGTATGCGGAAAGGTCCTTTGTACTTCGGGAACAGTTTGCGGCTACTCCCGGTGGCTGGTTCACTGGTGACCTGCACCATAACTAGTTCTCCAACGGCGTATTTCCTTGCATCTCGTCGTGCCTTGTCATAGTACGACCGCTGCTTCCGTTGATCGTCCGTGATGTGTTGGTAAATCCGCTCTCGTAGTTCCGCTAGGTCTAGACGATGAATTTTTCGCCGTATAGCATTTAGAATTCTGCCTTCAGCGATGCTTGGTGGTTCGCATCCGATCAACGCCTTCATTGGTGTGGTCTTTATGGTTTTGTTATGGGCCGTGTTTAGCGCGCTTTGTATTTTTTTCACCTCCGCGTCCCAGTCGCGAGGGTCTTTTCCTGTCGCAGTGGTTGCAAGGGCATCCACGATAGTCCTATTGTACCTTTCGCACTGTCCATTCGCCCTTGAAGTGGCGACGGCGTTCAACACGTGCTTTATCCCGTACGTGTTGCAAAACGTTCTGAAGCTGCGAGATGTGAAACACGTGCCGCGGTCGCTGATGATGCGCGTTGGTGTTCCGAACAGATACATCAGATTAAGGAGTGTCCTGACCGCGTACTTCGTCTTCTGACTCTTGACGGGTTCAATTACTACGAACTTAGTGAACGCGTCAACCACTACGAACAGGTATTTATTATTTCTTCTACTACATTCGAATGGGCCTATATGGTTGATGTGTAGTGTATGGAAGGGTGTTGGTATCTTCTCGATTGGATTCAGCTTACATTGCTTTTTCGTCGTCTTCTTCTTATAGTAAGCGCAACTGAGACACGCGCTCACGTATTTGGCAACGAACCTACGCATACTGGCGAACCAATAGTTTCGTTGTATCCGCTCCAGGGTCCGCTCAACACTCGGATGTCCAGCATCGTCGTGGCATAACTTACAGATCTGTAATCGAGCGTTCTTGGGTACTGCCCATGCATCCTTCCTTCCCGGTAGTCGACGATAGAGTTTGTTGGACTTCAGGAGGTACTCACTGAAGTAGTGTTTCGTTTCCGCTGTCTTCTTGTTGTTTTGGAGTATCGTTCGGATACGTGCTAACTGGTTGTCCTGCAACTGAGCTGCCACTATCCACTCGTCCTCCGTGATGTCAGTGCGTCCACGTGAGCCATTCGAGTACCTGGTCGGTATTCGATATTGAATGTGAACTCCTGCACTTCTAACCACCAACGTCCGATTCGAGGCAAGAGATCCTTTTTCGAAAAGGTCGTCCTAAGTGCATTGCAATCTGTGATCACGGTAAATTGTAGTCCTAATAAATATACGCGAAAATGACGTAATGCCAATACTACCGCCATTGTTTCCAACTCATAAGAATGATAACAGCGTTGGTCCGTTGTTGTTTGCTTACTAAAATACGCGACGACGCCTATGTTGCCGTCTTCCTGTCGTTGCAATAGTATGGCGCCGACTCCCCGAGAACTCGCGTCTGTATGCAATTCTGTTGGTCTTGCCGGATCAAATATCGTTAGCACCGGTCGCGAAGTTATTTCTTTTTTTAATGTGCGGAAAAAACGTTCTTGCTCTTCTGTCCATTGCCAAGCAACGTCTTTTCGCGTTAAGCGCGTAATTGGTTTCGCTATAGTTGCGTAATTTTTTACGAACTTTCGGAAATAACCAATGAGTCCGAGAAATTGTCGCACTTGTTTGACCGTCATAGGCGCCTCCATCTGTAGTACGGTTTCGATTTTCCTTTTGCCCGGTTTAACCCCTTCCTCGCTTATCTCCCGTCCGAGATAATCAATCGATGTTTCAAAGAAGGAGCACTGCGATAACTTAAGCGTAAGTCCGTATGCTCGGAGTGCTTCCAGGACCTGCCGTAGCCTCTTCAAGCCCTCTTCCGTCGTTCTTGATGGAATGATTATGTCATCCAGATACGGAAACGCAACGGTGTTTTTGAGGGATCCCAGGACCTTGTCGATTAATTGTTGAAATACGGCCGGCGCATTCGTTAATCCGAATGGCATGCGCTGGAACTCGTAATGGCCGTCTGGTGTAACGAACGCAGTTTTCGGAATCGATTCCTCTGAAACAGGGACTTGCTAGTATCCGGACGCCAGATCCAATCCTGTGAAATATTTATTCCCTCCAAGTCCGTCGATTTGATCGTCGATTCGTGGAAGTGGGTAGTTCCTTTCTTTTGTGATCGCGTTTAGTTTGCGATAGTCGACGCACATCTGGTAATCTCCCGTCTTCTTACGGACCAGCGTAATCGGACTCGCGTATGGTGAATTTGATTCGCGAATAATACTGTTTTCGAGTAATTCGTTTATCATTTCGCGTACGATTCTTCTCTCTGCTTCCGCCAAGCGATACGGATGATATACAACTGGTGTATCCGTTAAACACTCGATTTCGATGCATGTCGTGCTCGTTTTTCCTAAGTCGCGCATTGATGAAGACACAATCGCGGAACTCATTAATTAGAGCGATGCACGCTTCACGTGTCCTTTCGTCTATGTTGTCACTAAATTTCAGTTCGGTAGACGCATCGAAATCACAAATGTTTATATCCTTTACGGATCTGGTTTGCGTGTGTCCGACTTCCGGAATTTCTTTAAATATTAAACTGTTCCCGCGTTTAATCATTACAACCTTTTCTTGAAGTAGAAAATCTCGTCCGATAATTACTTGATAGGTCGTATATTGGTCTGGAACGATATACGACTCTACTTCTGCGGAAACACTTTGGATTCCGATAGTTATACGAGCCATTTCATTCACCGCGATGGTTTGTCCCGCAAACCCGCGAAGTGAGATTTGATTCGTGGATTTCGTATTAAGTCCCATACTTTTTGCCAACGATGTGTGCATTACTGTACACGCACTACCGGTGTCTATTAAACTGCTGTTGACTCTTCGGCCATTTATGCGAATACTTAGTTCATACAAATGAGAGGTACGTTTCAAAGACTGAATATTATTTACCTCTTTACAATTCCTTGCGTAATAGCCCGTCGCTCCGCACGAGAAACATTTTATCGGCGAATGGTCCATCCGTGGGGTTTGCTTTTGCTCCTTTCCCCTCTTTCCACTGTGCAACGTCGATGACGATGGTAGCCATGGCCGCGATGGTCCCGCTGTTGGCGCCCCTGGTTTCTTCGGCATTTCTCCAAGATTGCGCATGAAGGAGTATAGCTCGTCCACGTCGGTGACTTTGGCTGGCCGTATCGAACGGGCTATGGCAGCATCCGGTATGCCACCGATCACGGCATCAATTAAATGCTCATCCAGGATCGCCAACTCGAGTTTCCGCAGCTTCTCGAGCTTCCGAAAACAATAGTCCCCGAGCCTTTGCTGTGCCAGGCTGTGGTCACATCCTGGCGTGCGTCGAACCACCTCCTAGCATGTCCTTTCAGCCGCGTCGTAATCAGCCGCATTACGGCGTCATCGCTCCATCCGTATTTGTCGGCCAGAGCGTCCACTTGTTTCACCCAACGTTCGATGGTTGGGTCCTCCACTTCCGGGACATAAACTGGTATCAATAGTTCATCCCCCGGTCGAGTGAGACAGGGCACTCGCGAAGACGATCGCGACCGTTGTCTGCCCAACTTCTCCACCAATTGTTCCAATCGATCCAACCACTGCACAATGGGGTTGAACGCCGTGGGTGGTGTGCGAGCACGCGAATCCGACCGCGAACGTGAGCGTACGCGCGGCGGAGAGCGGGAACGTGGACGCCGATGCGGACGCGCAGAAGAACGCGCACGCGAGCGTGACGCGAGGGCGAGGGAAAACGCGTACGTAAACGCGTACGTGAACGCGCTGTACGGCCTAGCGAGACCACTATTAATCGCTCTAAACGTTCTAAACGAGCGTTCTGCTCCCGCACACCCTCTTCGATTGTATCCGAAAAGAGGTCGTGTCGCTTTTTTGTTGTTTCGTTTTCACGACTGTCGTTATCAGGACGAGAGTTACGGCCCATCTTGTCACTTATTAATCACTAACTTATACACTATTATATACAGAATATATGCACAATAAAGTCACTGTCTCTTCCACTATATACACTATATATACGCAACCCACAGCGAAATAGCGTTTCTGTCGCGTCACCGTGAGCGGAATATTTTGTTGGCCGTTCCACACGAAATCCGCGAACGCGGCACAGCACGTGGCTGTATCCCACTTCTGATATGTTAGAAATTTACTAAAATTATATTCTAACTCTTGGACGCTTAGTACAATAATTATAAGCTAACAACAAATTCGTTAAATCAGGCGCAAGAATTCCACCGATGTTATTAGCAGCGATGCTCGAGCCAGAAGGAAGGGCCCTACGCGTGAGGTCCCTTTCCGCACGCAGTTTCGGCTACGTTGCCGAGGTGCGTTGTCTCCCTGGATTTTTTCCTGGGTTTTCCCCCGGGGTTGCCGCTTGCCCTCGCGGGATGCATTTCCGCCTCGGTGGTTGCTTCCGGGGAGTGCCACTCAGGTCGTTTAGGCGGCAATTTTGAAAATATCTTACAAATATTTTTGCCGTTTGTCTGGCGAGACTACTAAAAAGTAAATTAGCGAAAGCGCTAAGGTGCTTTTTAACCCCTTCCCGTGCCATTTAGCTCGACGAAACTCGGGCCCGAGCGGTCCGCATCAACGCGCGCTAAACAGACCAGACTGATGTTTGTAAACAGTCGCAACTCTACAAATCCTCCACGGTATGATATGTCTTAAAACATTCCAACAGATGTAAAGCCACTTGGCATTTCGAGCATTCCCACTTCGTTGCGCTTCGTATTTTACGTTTATAACAGACTTTGCACATTCTTGTTGGATGCTTATTTCGAGGTGTCGTTTATTCGACTATATCGAAGTGTAAATTTTAATAATTGAACTGCTTCGTAACAGCAACGATAAGAATCGTGACTAACTGTTCTGAGGTACTGAGAGGAACTAACATTCAGTCACGAGCATAACGGGCAAAAAATCAGTCCGCGAGCTCGGCTTGTTATGTTTACGTTTGGCCCAAGTATCTGGTGGCGAGTCAGACTCGTGATATTTATGTTTGCCCCAAGTATCTGGTCGCGAGTCAGACTCGCGATATTCATGTTTGGGCAAAAATCTTCATCGCAAGTCTGAGTCGCTAAAGTATGGGAAGGGGTTAAAAATCGGTTGACACGCTCAATCTGACCGTTTGCCCAGGGAGAGGCAACTTTTGCTCTGCGAAGTTTTGAAATTTATTGGAGGTAAATCTGGTGCCCCGATCAGTCACCATTCGAGCCGGTATACTGAATAAATGAAATAAATTGATTTCGTGCTTAACTATTTCCTTTGAATTAGTTGCCTTGGTAGAGTACAACCATACAAATGTTGTACAAACATCTATAACGGCAAGAATGTACTTGTAACCTAACTGTGTTCTCTCTGGTGGCCCGAAATTATTAACGTGGAGCGTATTCAACGGGCTAGTATCCTTTTCTACATTTTCCAATTCACCTTCTGCTTTCCCTGTTATCAGAGAATGAGTTATGCACTTAATGTAATTATCGATGTAGTCATAGACCTTCTGCTTCATACAGGGGAACCAATAGTGGTCCAAAATCGCGCTTATTGTTTTGTCGATTCCGATATGCGCCATCTCATCGTGATAGACTTTAATTACATTGCTAATCATGGTGTCCGGGACTACAAATAGTAGTTTGTCGTTTAACTGACGTATAACCAAGCCGTTTGCGATTGTGAAGCGCTTATGATCCTCAAATTCTAACATTTTCGCTCATTTCGGTCCGTTAACTGCTTATATTGTAACTGATCTTCAAAATTAATTTCCTCAACTAACATTAACTGCCGGCTCAGCGCATCTACACGTTGCATTTTTTCAGCAGGGCGGTGTTCGATTTTAAATTCATAGTTTTGCAGGGCTAACGTTCATCTGGTTATTTTTGGATTTATATTAATGCATTTCATTGCTAGGGCTAGAGCATTGCAGTCGATGATTACTTTACAATGTATCCCGTGTAGATACACGTGAAATCGTTCAAGTGCATAAACGAAAGCTAGGGTTTCGAGCTCAAAACTATGATAATTCTGTTCTGCCGCTAACGCAGTTTTACTAAAGTAAGCTACCGATGCCATTTGTTTATTTGGTTGCCGTTGCAATAAAATACCTCCGAAACCCGAGGAACCATCCGTATGCAATTCCGTTTCTGCCTGAGGATTATATATGTGTAGGACTGTGTTGGAATCGCTTAAAATAAGGGATCCAACGGAGGTCCGGATGAGGTGAGATGAAGGGAATTCGAAAGAAACGAAAACACAAGTTTTATATTTTGTCGGCCCTTAAAAGGGCTTTTGAGCGACGTTTATTTAACGTTTCTGGGGGCTGGGTGCTGGCTCCGGTCCTCGTCGGTGGATCGGATGGCCCTGGCTGTGGCTGGTGGTGACGCCGGCGCTCCTCTTAGCGACGTTGGCGTCTGAAAAAGAGATAGCGGCGGAACCGCGGCGGTAAGCAAGAGTGTAAGTCTGGCTATACCAAAGATTCCCAACTCCAGGCTGCGCTCGCGAGCCTATTTGGAGGGGATAGCAAAACCTTGCCAGTAACGCAAAGGTAATGCAGTGGACTGTATTATCGACTCTTCTTCTGGCGCGAAGAAGAAGTCGATGAACGAGTGGCTTGAGAGGAGGAGGGACCTCTTCTCTTCGCTTTGCACCTTTTGGAAAGGTTCGTTCCGTACGAATCCAAGTAATTTAGGGATTCGTGAGCGGAGGGACACGCTATAACCAGCGAATTGCAGGTCCTGGAGGCTGAGGACGGCCAGAGGCTCCGCGACTCCGTTCACCTTACCGTGTGCTTCTATTCGTCACACGGGGGTTGCTACTAAACGGGGTGGCAGAGCACGAGTAACGCAGAGGTGATAGGCACGTACGTTATCTCTCTCTGTTGTAACCCGTCTCTCAGGGATCCAACAGGCAGCGGCCTTTGTTGCTCCGAGACGAAACGAGACTCAGAGAATCAGGGCAGGCCCCGATTCCAAGAGTGCAAATCTCGATCAATTGTCTCCTAAGACAAACCAGGTGCTCTTTCGTACGTATTATACGTACGAATCGAGCAGAGCTTCCTAGTCTGTCGGCGACAGAGGTTCAGCTTTTGAGAGCTAGTGAGATTTCAAGTGTCTGGTAACCAAACTACTTGAAATCTGGAAACTGGCGAGCTGAGATTCGCTTGACGACCGGTCGCACTGACTGTGTCAAGCTAGGCTGTCGTAAGACGACTGGGTCGAGAGCCGCGCGTGTCTCCGCGAAGCGGAAGACGTGCCAAATTTTACCACTACGCGGCGCTCACAAAATTATCTTTTGTCTCGTGCTAATGTAGTACGATGTACTCTCTCTCTCCTTCAGGCTCCGATGTCCCCACTCGACATCGAGCCTGGAGTTCAAAACCGTTGCTCGACAACGCTTACTTTGTTTGAACTTTAATTTTGACGACAAAAACAAGTCATACGACAGCTGATCGTGTTTTGCTGCTAGGACAACGTATGCTCCGACCGAAGGCCACCTTCGGTCGGTCACGTATACCAACAAATTACGAATCTCGCGGACGAGCCAAATGCCCGTTATATAACCGCTTTTTAAACAGACTGGATAAGACGTTAGCTCTGTTTTCAACAACTCAAATGCCTTTTTGCATTCTTCATTGAAAGCAAACGGGGTGTTTTTCTTTAACAAGGTGTATAACGATTTCGCTTTTATCGAATAATTTTTTATGAATTTCCAAACGTAACTAGATAGACCGATAAACCTTTAGACCTCCCTACTATTCCTTGGTTCGGGGTAGTTTAGGATAGCTTGCGTATGTCGGTCACTCAAGGTTAATACTCCGTCGGAAATATAATAGCCAAGGCATTCAACATTTTCCTCCAGAAAGGAACATTTACTCCCATTGAGCTCTAGACGATGACGTTTAAGCATTATGAGTACTTCGCGTAATACCTGCAAATTCTCCTCTACTGTGATGGTAGGGATCATAATGTCATCAATGTAAATGAGAATTTTCTTTTATCTAATAAGTGAATCAAAAATTTTTAGAATATATTTCTGAAATTCGGCAGGGGCTTCACACTATCCAAATGGCAGTTTTACAAATTCGTACTAGACGCTGAGAGTGGAAAATGCGAAGTATTTCGTAAAATCTTCATGAATTGCGATTTGGTGAAACCCATCCTTGAAATCAAGCATAGTGAAATATTTTTTTCCTTATAAACTATCGAGATGATCTTCGATCCGTGGGAAGGGGTACCATTGTTTACTGACTTTTTCGTTTAATGGACGCAAATCAACACATATATGCTTCTTTCCGTTTTTCTTGTCGACTAGTACTACACGTGCACAATATTCGGAAATGCTAAGTTTAATAATATTTCGTGTCAACAAATCGTCTACGATTTCCTGTAATTGGCGTTTCTCGGCACATGACATTCGCCTCGGAAGGTACGAGAAAGGAGTAGTATCCTTTAAAACAAGCTTAACCTTATAATTATTATCTACGTACTCAACATTCATGTTCTCACATTCATCCGGGACCGATAACAGTTTATCTTTCGTTTTTACATCTATAGCATTATCCAAATTATCTACTATATTATCAAACCTATCTCGGGGCTCAACCACATCAATCGCTAATATATCGTTTTCCAACGCGTGATTTTCAGCCTCATTATTATATACGAGACGGTTACGACCGTGACAATAAATGAGTTTAAGATTAGCTGAATCTATAAAGTCGCGGCCGATAATGATCCGGTAGGAAGTAGTATCGTCTGTTATCACGTACAGTTTAATGTCAAAGGACTGACTCGGCAGGTCATCGAGACAGATTTGATCATAAATGTAGCCAAGCATAGTAATTTGAGAGTTATTCACGCCCTTAAACACGCGATCATTAGGATTTCGTAACAAATTACAATCCCTGAAATACTGGAAATAAACCGATTCTGTAATCAGATTGTTGCGGATTGGCTGTGTGGGTCGGCGGCGGATGCGCACAGAACCAATGCGCAATCGCGCGACCGGCAACGTTCGATGGCGAGTGAGCTCCCGAGTCGGCTGGCCGATCGCTGAGTCAGATGTCAGCACCGTCCGGCGGCGATTTGGGTATCGATTATCGATTCTAAGATTAGCCAATCAAAATTGAATAATAGAAGCATCCCGATCGATCCCCTTTTCGCTCGCCAGACGGACTGACGAAGAGGCCAGCGGACTCGTGTGTTGTGTGCGCTCTCACTCTGCTGTATCGAATAATCTTCTCGCGACGTCGTGCGTCTTTTGACTAATCGCGAAAGAAAACGCTAAATCGCAATTGCGGAATCCGTGTTCTCAATTCCGTGAGAAACATTTTTGCCAACGCTGTTTAATTCAGTTTTACTTGTTTAATTAAAATCCTTTGTACAAGACTTGTTTTGATTACATGTTTAAGTTTTTTTTGTACAGTTAAACACACGATAACGAACCCGTTGAGCGAAATAAATACTTTAATTTCTAAGCTAATTTTCTTAAAACTATCCGTGCTGAATACAGATTGATGGAACTACTTGTATCTATCTGTGCCCTTAACGATACGTCACCGTTGATCGCTCTGGTTACTTCTACACATGAGGATCGTTGCTGCGGCAGGCTCTCCCCGTTGACAGCAGAGACCTCTCGGGGGTTTGGTCCTCTCGTCTGATCTGAAGGAGTCGGTAGAGGGTACGCCATCTTGTTCGGTTTCTGTATCCACTGCTGATGTGCCCTTCCATTCCGCAAACAAAACACGTTAACTATGCGGCACAATCTCTTGGCAGGTGCCCAGGTTTCTTGCATCTGAAGCATGTGACTATCCTAGGATTGCTATTCATTACTTCGTCCTCCATGCGTTGCTGAACCACTCTCGGCTTGGCGACTTTGCTGTCATCCGTAATTCGTCTGGCGTGGTCTAGGAAATTTGACAGTTTATCCAAGCGAGTATCAATGACCATTCTGCGGATGTTTCGTTCCTGTACTCCAGCCGCCAACAAATCTATTTGGTCCTTTTCCGATAAGTCCTGTGCTTCCATCAGTTTTAACTTATGTTCCGCATATTCTATAAATCGCTCCGCTGTGTGATTCCAGCTACTGGCACTGATCCGGTTAACGATTCCCGCGAAAGACTCCTTGATTTCAGAATACTCACTCAGTGTGCTTCTCAGCAAACTCCAAGAGGAGATGACGGTATTAGGTTGCCTATGGTACCAGTCCAAGGCCCGACCCTAGAGTTGGTTGGTTGCGGCCAACAACAAAGTGTGGTCGTTGGTGTCGTATAATTTAGCGATGTATTCCACCGGGTCTAGCCATTTCGTGACACTTTCATTATCTTCCCCAGAAAAGTCCGGTAGTTGCTTCAAGATAAACTTGACATGATTTCAGTCACAGCTGTGCTCTCTACTGTCAAAATCCATGGCAATGCGCTCCTTCCGAAGCTCAGTGAAAAGTGACTTAATCACGAATTGATTATTCTCGAGTGTTCCGTTCGACGAGGCAATCGTTGTTATTGTTGCCAGATGTGAGAATCCGAAATTCATTTAGACAATTGTCTATTGAGTCGTCCGTTCGAAAGTTCCACATCTGGCAATTCATAAAGCAATTTCGTGCTTTCGTCGAGCAGCGTGTTCCTCCCGAGTTATAAACACCGAAGGCTGTATTGCCCCGCAGTCGGTACCGTTACGCCAACTCATCGTCCGTTCGAATTATCGGAGGGTTGACGCCGACTCGCGGGACAATACAGCCATAAAAACATCTGGAAAACACTCGCGTGGGCCCGTTCGAGCCGCGTTATTCCGGGATTCGTTCTTCCTCCCCAGTCTTCGCGAACCTTCGACCTGAGGGAGAGGACTTTCCACCACCACCGCCACGGAGTGTCCAGGGAGAGTCCGTTCCATCCCTATCGGAGCGAATGGGGATCCTCCTTCCTCAGGTCGATAGACAAATCGATTGCGAGCTTTCGTCAACGCCCAAAAACTTTGACACCCCCGAACGCGCGAATCGGGGGAAGAAGAGCTGAGGAGGAAGCGAACTCCGGAAACAAAAATCAGAAACGATTCGAACCGATCAGGAGAAACGACTAGCGAGTCAATTTTTAAGACATCTCCGAAAAGTCCCAACCAATTCGTGGGAACTTAGCATCACGGAAACGTGTAGAAAACGATTCGAGACTTCGAGGAAGTACAACCGAGAGGTTTCGCGACTTATTTTTTCGACCCCTCTATCAAGCGTTCGTGATAGAGTTAATCAGTTATTTCAAAATTAATTTCGCGAAATAACGCGTTGATACGAACATCGGTCGGTTCGTCAACATCGAGTATCATTTGTGTGGTTAGCTACAGGATCTCCACAATATTCACTGACTGCGGGGCTGCCACGTGGGGTACAACGTCGGCAGTATTTCTATTATTGGTATTGTCGGCAGGATGATTTGGTGGCGGGGTCGGAATAGTTTTATTTGTTAACCCAACGTTTGGGAGTGGTGCGTTTTTAAACTTCTCTAGGTGCTCCGACAACCGCTCTATCAGGCGTGCGCGCGTACCAGATTCGTGCAGCCCGTGCTCTCTGAGACATTCCTGTAACTGCACATCTGTCAGATTCGACAGCTCCTCTTTCTCCATGACAACCATATAGATAGTCAACAACGATTACAGTCTGACACAAGAGCCACGGTCGGTCGTCGCGCTACCGGTAAACTAGACTGTTTTGAGTACTGTAACAACCAGCTGCGATTTCAACTACGAAGAAATCGAGTTTTAAAAGACAATTTTCCTTTAACATTTAGTAAATAATAAATGATAATTAGATCTGAACAGTGGCAGTGATCTAAACCCCTAACTCATAACTCTAATCTCAAATCCTTAAATCGAATCCTCGTGCCAGCGACATGCAACGCGCGTGCGCACACACAACAGGACGCTTCCCATTACGCATGTGCACAAAATCAGTACGTCACCAGAGCGACATCCTATGGCGATGGAACACGCATTGACGACAGGATGACGACCGGATGATGACAGCACGAGCCAATCAACAAGCAACGCTCTCTATATGCTTGCGCAAATGCTACCAGACGCATACGCCAAAACCTTGGAACCAATTGGAAGCACGTATTTGAAATTAGAGTTATGAGTTAGGGGTTTATATCACTGCCACTGTTCAGATCTAATTACCACGTATTATTTATTAATTGTAAAATGAAAAATGTCTTTCAAAACTTGATTTCTTCATAGTCGAAATCGCAGCTGGTTGTTACACTAGCATAAACTGTTTCGACGATTGATAATCGGAGTCGGTACAGTGACCTAGTGACACAGTTTTCAACGTTAATATCTTCAACGTTAATTCTCCAATTTTCCGATCATTTTTTTGTTGCATTGTTTTTTCGTTTATACGTTATGCGAATAGGAAATTTACGTATTCCTTGTCCTCTCACATCAAGTAATTATTATTGTTGATTTTCCTTAAACAAACAAAATGTGTATTTGTGTTTTTACGTTGGACGTAGTTTTCCTCGATTTTAATTAATTATTCATTTCAAGTGATAAACAAAAAAAGAACTCGGTATTATTTGTTATGTCGCTTTCGGTTTTCATACTAATACTATGTGGCGGTGACGAACTGACGCCCACGTCTTTGCCAAGTATTTAGGTTAAGGTCGGAATACGACGAATGAATGAACGTCTGTTAGCGGTTTGTGAGCTTCGAGAGGATGTTTAGAAAATTGTATCGAGTGTCACGCTGGATGTGAGCGTTTGGGTTAGAGCGAAAGCGAACCGGTGAGAAAGAAGGAAGAATGGCTGGGAAGAATAAGTCAGTGTGTGAGTGAGTATGAAGAGAATTCGGTTTGGGACTTGGAAGAGAGCGTAGAATGTGGACACGCGGGCTTCGTGAGTTCAGTACTGCGGTTAATAAAGTCGAGTCGTATATGACCAAACTGTGTAAGTCACCTCCTCCCGTTTCCAGTCATTTCTCCACAGCTATTTCCTTCGATGCATGCCGACTTTCTTGTTCGGAGTACAACTGTAGCACCTAGCGCGTACCCAACGCTACCGCGGTCGTTCGGGCGGCAAACTCGTGCGTTCATTGGTCGGTGTTTTTTTATTAATAACTCGTTAACGTGTAACAAATGAGAGGGAGACTGCGAACTCCCTACTCGAGACCGCCTCAGGCGGACGTAGTTCAGACCGCGGCTGCGAGACGGCCACTGCGGAGTCTCACGATCCCGCGAGTGAAGCCGCGACATCGCGGAAATATACAGCGGGCAAACCGCACCGGGAGACAGAGCGTTCCAGCCATCAAGCGTGCACACAGCGAGCGAGCACCGTGATAGCGCACAAGCTGGTTCTCTCTTTTTTGTAACCGACTGCCCTCAGTCCTCCAACGGACCCTTGGAGGTGGTGTCTAACCGTTCCTTGTGCTAATAACTGTGATCTTCGACGGGAGAGTTCTCTCTCCGCGTCACCAACCTCGGGTCCCTTGGCCAAGGTCAACGGGTGGCGTAGCCGCCGTAGTCTGTAGCGCCACTCACCGACTCCGATCCTGATGATCCTACTCCCCTACGTACTGTAAATACCGAGTGGAGCAGCGGCTCCCAACGCCCGCCGACACCGCCGTTGGGACATACGTTCCCCCACCGCGTACCGAAGGGAGCAGCGGCTTCCAATCGATAGCGACCGTCTAGCCAGGGAGCTACGACTCCTGACCCGAGCGACTAAGCGGGGAGCGCGACTCCCCACCCGACCGCGTACAAGGAGCAGCGGCTCCTACACCGTGTTGTGAATGAGAGGCGTCCGGCCTCACGCCGTGCGTTCCACGAACCTCAATAAAGACTATTCTTAGCCGAGATTTAAGTGACTCCCTTCATTCGCTACAACGAACCCGGCGCCTGACTGAGACGGCACCTTCTTCCTCACTTCCGCCCGGCGACCACGCCGCAGCGTGATCACAAACGAAACTTCATACTAACATTTTCGCTAAGCAAAAAGTGGTTTCAAATCACCCCCTGAATCACCCCTTTTAAGGAACTACAACATTCTTTTTACACCCTGTATATATAGTGTGTATGTTTTTATCTATGAACGCTTCAATATCTGGAGAAATATTGATGATACAAAAAAATTGTTAAGACAAAACGTGTAAGGTTCGAAGGGGCACATAAAATACCTATATCAAATTGACCCTGTGATGACCTTGAAAAGCTGTATGAAGATTACGAGTACATTTTTTAATGGAATGCTATATTTTTTATTTTATATTCATATAGCTGACGTTAAAATATTTTGCGCTAACCAATCTAGAGGTATTAATTGAGAAATCTTATGCACCGCCGGGATTAGCGTTACCCAATGTACACTGCGTGGAGGTTGGTCGGTTCAACTTTGTTCATCGTGGTGGCTCTAAAAATGGTACTTCTTTTAATGAAAGATATAAATGTGTACCTAAAAATGTAAAATACACACACTATATTACAATAGAGTGTCTGTTTCGAAGATTCTTTCGCCTTATCATAAATAAATTTCTTCTTTAGACACAGCCGCTAGCTTGTGCCGTCGTATCTCAGGGGCTAAACGTGTTGTATACCTGAAATGTCAATTTGTCATCCACTCTTACGCACTCCACTCAAGCGCATGTGTATGAATAACAGCAAAAATGTTAAGATAATGGGGAAAAGGAATTTTTAAGAAGAATCGAAAAGTGTATCATATTTGATAAGAAACACGTTGAAGAGCAAATGAAAACTTAGGTACGACTTCTTATAAACATACAAACCAATGAAAATGCACAAATGGCTCTTTTTAGCGTCACCATGATGTACAAAGTCCAACCGAGCAACCTCCCCGCGGTGTCCATAAGGTAATGCCAATGCCAGCGGCGCATAAGATTTCTCATCTAATATCTCTAGCTTCGTTAGTGCAAAATACATGTGTAGATAGTGTTTTGAAAATGTTTTAACGTAAGCTATATGAATATAAAAAAAAAAGTATAGCGTTCCATTAAAAAATGTACTCGTGACCTTCATACAATTTTTCAAGGTCATCACAGGGTCAATTTGATATAGGCACCGTATATGCTCCTTCGAACCCTACAAGTTTTGTCTTAACTACTTTTTTGTATTACCCATATTTCTCCAGATATTGAAGCGTTCATAGTTAAAACACACACTGTATATCGATTCTTGGTTGGTCATGAATATCTGAATGTGCCCACGATATAATATTTAATTAATTTTATAATGTATCTTTTTTTATAATTTTTATAATAATGTTTTCCTTTCTTTATGTTATACAGTATCATCTGATGTGAATATTATTGATAATTTCTTAGCAATTCATAAATTCAAAGAACATATTTATATTCAAAGACATATTGAGTCAACTCATTTATTTTCCAAGTACGATATAACTATAAGCCTCTACCTTTCAAGGAGTAATCACGTGTGGCGGGGCCCGTATGGGACTAGATGATTTCTTAACCCATTTACCATTATCCTTTCTGGAAAATTAGTTCATAAGAATAATAGATATACTCACGTATCGTGTGCGAGCTTTCCCTCTCCGCATAATCTCATTATTAGTGATTGACAAAACAGAGTAGTTGCTCGATTAGTTACCTAGACAGAGTATGAGTATACGAATTTATAAAATACATCTTGGGTGGTATAACCATCCCGTAACAAAACTGTAAGTAACGAGCGGAGTTCATCCTCCGCTCGTAACAGAATAACAACGTAAATGTTTGAGGAGAAGTACTTCATTATCGTTACCAGTAAAAAAATTCTGAAATGATAGTTCTTTCTCAGAACTAGCTGCAGTTATTCTATATTCTACAAATGCTTTTATAAAATTTGAACCATTATCTGCCACTGTGGCAATAATCTTAGACATATTGCAGTTATAGTCAATGTGAATTTTTTGTAATATACGCGCCAGTCTATCAAAAGAAAGAGTGCCACTGAATCTATGACAGACTAATGCTACAGACTATTGCTACAAAAAATTATTTGATTTTAAATGGAACTAACGATATACCATTTGAAAAATTATTTGACAAATAAAATAATATATTATGTTAACAATTATTTTTTAAGTAATTTATTTACGTAATGCCCAATACTGGTACAGAGTATCTCGCATTTTCGCGGACATTCTTTAGGAGTCTGTTATATAAGTAAAAATGAGTAAAATATGATATTGTTGGATGTACAAACGCACATTATTGTGCATGCGTGTGTGTTTGAAAGCTATGCTGCTGTGCCCTCTCTGACTATGTTTTTGTTGTATTGTATTCAACTACGCTCTTGTACCACGTGCGTCTCACGTGCTTCATTTTTCTTTATAATATGTATTAAGCTTTTACTTGTGTTACTATCCTTTTTGAAAGTCAATAAGATCTGTATCATCATTGCTATTATTCAAATAAATAACCAATAGATATAACAAAAGGTTCACAAATGTTTTTTTAAGAAGTTATAATAAAAAATATGAAATAAGGAAAACATGTTAATGGTATTTCTCTCAGTTCAATTCAGGGCGAGACAAAATATGTAATGTTTGCAATGCATTCAAGGTAATTTTAAATGTTCGTTTAATTTCAGTTCCGAAAAAAGTCAATAAAACTGTTTTGCGGTTAAATGAAATATATTTTACTTATACGAGCGTCTCAAACGCATCACAAAAAATGATACAGTAATCCAATATCAATATCCGATACAATTATGGGCAGTTCGATACTCCCGAGATCCTAATCAGACCCAATGTGAAAGAGACTCTCGGGAGCCAGCTCGATCCCGCCCGACTTTTGCTGACCTGACCAGATGCTCGGGAATCCTGAGATTTCAGAAACCAGCACACCCCTACTACTCATACTATTTCATCAACTTAAATATATTCAATTCAATAAAAATAGGAATAAAAATGAAAACTGACTAGTTCTTTGAGGGAAAACGAATTTTCTTTATGTTCTGTCTAGATTGGAATAAATCACTTTTTTTAAAAGCTCCCGCATTCTGTTTTCTAAATATTTCGGGCCTTACACAATTATTTCTCTCTTTCCTTCAAAGGCCACATCAAAATGCCACCACAGACCTATCGCAAGCACTGTAACTGCTTGCTTCTGGATTATAGACAATTCTAACTACCTGGTGTTTGAAACCCGGTCGACTAAATAATACATAGTCTGCTATTTAACTATACAGTATCAGGTTAATTATCGGTAGGATGTCTACTGAGAGATTTTCCTGCGTCGAGCTGCCGTGAGCTCGAGGCAGAACGGCCTGATAACTTCGCTGTATCCGCCCTGCAAGTCGCTCGGCAAAAGAACAAATTGTCCAGATGGGCGCCAGGCACTTTTATGCCAACTACAACGAAAAACTAACGACGATATGAGACCCTTGCAGTGCGGGTACGGCGGTAATCCTCGGCTAGCTCGGCGGAAGAGGAAGGGTCGTGGTCCGGACACGCAGAGGAATCGAGCCTTCACGGCAAGGCAGAGCCGAAACGCTAATTATCTTCCACAGATGTTTATTAGATTTTCGGCACCGTGCAGACGGTACGGTTACTGAATATTACAGGTGGTCAGTACAAAAACAAACACGTGTCCTAACAATTCCGGCACACGCAGACTCGCCCGTTACAAAGTTGTGTCGATCGTAATGACACCGGAATAAGCGATGCAATTCGACAAATCACACAATACCGCGATATCAGAGACGCCCTGGAGGAAACCCGAATTGCGCCTAGCACTAATGGCACTCCGTGCCCGGTAATTAGAGACCAAGGTAATTTAAGCAGCTTCCTCTAATTCTTCGCAATCCTAATCGTCAGTCGTTTCGGCAACGAGTAATATATATATTATTTATATATATATATAATTTTTATATATATAAATTTATTTATATATATATTACGAATGAAGATGGATGGGCCTTCAGTTTCGTCTATCTCCCCATGAGCCTCCGTGGTTCGTATACTATCTACCTTTAAAGTTTTCAATCATTTTTCTTTATCATTTTTACTAAGCCATCCGTATTCTTTGCTGGAATTTCGTATTTTTTGGGTGTACCGAGTAATCCAAAGCATATCTTGATTACTATAACATAGATACAACTATTTCGGAGTCAGTGAATGCTTCTTAGTACTTTTACATAAAATTCCTTATTCTACTGAATTTAGCCATAAAAAAATAAGCATCTTATTTAGAATAAATATCATCACTCTGGTATATATTTTCAGCAACAACATATTTTTTGTAAATAGTATTTTCGCTTCTTATTGAAATTATAGGGATAAATAAGCAGCATAGTTTAATGGGACACCTTATATACAGTCAACCCTCCTATAACGCGGTGAGTGCGTACCGCGTTATATGGAAACCGCGCTATAAGAAACTCGGATTTAACCGTACAAACCAGGCTAATTCGTAGCGCGTTCTATGGAAACCGTCTACCGCGTTGTATGGAAACCGCGCTATAAGAAACGCAGAATTAGTACAAATCACATTATTCGTACCGCGTTATATGGAAACCAATAAGGACAAGATAAATTATAAATTATTTTTATTGAATTGAAGAGTTTATATAAAGAAATGATACCAAAACTAAACTGAAAAACTGTTTTCCAACAAAAACAAGAAAGACTTTTGTAAAATTTAATCTTTCAACACTCATCCTCGCTGTCAGATAATATGAGTCGCCTAACTCGTCTTCTTGTAATAGGCAAAATGTCTTTCTCACTTGGCTCATCTTCACATTGGTTTTCGATTGTAGCTTTTTTTTCTAACTCCACTAAAACCTCTCTATAGGGAGCTAAGCAATTTCTTAACTCTCTTTTAAACTTTGCGCTACGCACCGTTGAATGATCAGTTTGAATGAAATGGAGTTCTAATTCTTTAGCCAAATTTAGCCCTTTTTTCACATCTTGTAAATCGACATTTGGCACCCATTCGTTTTCCTTATTTTCGTTTACCAATGGATTTGAGGTGGGTGCATCAATTAAATCCATCAGTTCATCCTCATCTAAAGTTTCTTCCCCGAGTACGAGTTCTCTTACATCCTGATGGTTTGTTGTAAATTCTTCATCGCCTAAACGAGAAGCAATGTTTACTATTTCTGTAACTGGGAGTAAAATTGTAGAATCATCTTGTATTGTTTGAACCATTTCAGGTAAAAGGGGTTTCCAACACGCATTAAGGGCCTAGGATCAGATATGTCAGGGCGGTGACATTACCGACAAAATTAGGCAAAAACAGAGGTTTACGCGCTGTCGCTTTACGTCCTTATATTGGAAGGTTTTGAGATGGAAAAGGACTCATTCGATAGAGGAAGGTTCAATCTAGCCCGCTCTGGTCATTATTTAATCAGCTTCTGCTGATGTTCAGTAATATGAGTGTTCAAAGTAAAGCAAAAATCGACAAATTCACAGTCATGAAATCTAAGCATTTTTAGCTAATTTAGGGATTGTTCTGAGCGAAATCATGACCAGAGCGGGCTAGATTGAACCTTCCTCTATCGAATGAGTCCTTTTCCATCTCAAAACCTTCCAATATAAGGACGTAAAGCGACAGCGCGATTTTGCAGTGCTTTTTGCGAGGTTAGAGATAAAACAGAGTAAAAAAGTGACAAGTTTAGTTCCGCTTGAACAGACCAGGCGGCGCCTAATCAGGAGGCCCGTGCTGCCCTGAGTTGGCACGCGAGTTTCGAGAATTTGACGTACCACTACACATGCAACTATACGAGCTGCGTGTTTCGTTCATGTCCCACAAGAAGTCCCATGAAAACTCATTCCGAGTGACATTGTAAGGTTCGAACAGAAAGTGAGCTCGGCGGTTCGGACCGCTTCGGACGGCTTCGGAAAGATTCGGAAAGAAGCTTGAAACGCTTCGGCAAGCGCAACACGGCACAAGCCGTGAATATTTTTGATAATATAGATATTTTCACGTTTCGACTCGGAAGGAGATTATTCGGTGAGATCTTCAAAAATTTTTATGAAATTTTGAGGGATGAGTTTAAAGATCAAACGATGACATTCTCTGTGTATTTTGTATGAAAAATTAAATTAAAACAAGTTTATGTACAAGCTGATACAATCGAGAAAGAGCGATTCTACATGCAATAATAAACTAAAAATAAAGAATATAAATTGTTTATAATATTTATATGTTCTTAGATCTGGGTTAGGTCTGGGTTAGGTCTGGATATATACAAAATAAAAGGAGACGTTGCTAAAAATACATTAATTTAATATATTTATAATCATCAGAATCACGGTTGCCGCTGCGACCCCGACCGCGGCTTCTCCCATACTTTCATTTACGGACTTTCTTTTTAAAATCCCAGAACTGTAATATGAAAAATAGACACATGTTATTCACGAAATTTACTTCGTTCTTGAACAAAAAATGAATAGATAAATTACTTAGCGCTTTAGCATAAGATCGCCTATGATCTACGTATCTTTTGTCGTCATGCCTCCTCTAAAGCTTGCACCGACTCCGGCGTCGGCGTCGGAGTCAGCGTTGGTGTGGGTGTCGGCGTCGGCGTCGGCGTTGGCGCTAGCTTTAGAGGAGGCATGACGACAAAACGTACGTAGATCATAGGCGATCTTATGCTAAAGCGCTAAGTAATTTATCTATTCATTTTTTGTTCAAGAACGAAGTAAATTTCGTGAATAACATGTGTCTATTTTTCATATTACAGTTCTGGGATTTTAAAAAGAAAGTCCGTAAATGAAAGTATGGGAGAAGCCGCGGTCGGGGTCGCAGCGGCAACCGTGATTCTGATGATTATAAATATATTAAATTAATGTATTTTTAGCAACGTCTCCTCTTATTTTGTATATACCCAGAGCTAACCCTGACCTAACCCAGACCAAACCGGAAGGAAAAACGAATAGGAAATAATTCGCCACATATACAAAGAGATAACTAAAATTCGTTTACTGTTATTGTTTGTAAGTAAATTAATATGAAATCATCATGAACTTGTTTTAATTGTTTTTTAAAGGCTGGTATCAAGAACGTAGAAAGTGTAAAACTTGTAAGTATATGTCGGCGCTTGATGTTATTCAATCAGGACACCATATATAAGAACTAGATGTTATTGTTTTTAATGTTATCGAGCGTGAAGTTCAATGGAGGCAAGGGAACAAGACAAGATCAGAATGCTGTGATCTGTATGATAAAGTCGTGTAGTCACGAAAAGGCAATATTATAAAAAGAGTAATTAGAACTATACAGACGTTGTCTTATTTAATATACTCGACATATATCATCTTTTACATTCAAGTTACATAAACTCGAAAAGTAATTTTTATTAAACTGATTTAGTTTTGCAGATAAACCAGAGTTTCCACTCGAAATATTTTACGAATGACTCGTGCCGCTCAATGTCGCTTGCGGGCGACTTGGGCCAAACCACAATAGCGTTTTAGAAACGCGAGAGTAAGATTTGACATTTGCCTTCTCTCTCGTCTTTCCGAAGCTATCCGAAGTAATCCGAAGGGCCGAATTCACGTACATACGGCTCGTATAGTAGTGTGTATAGTGGAGGGGGAATCATAGTGTGGCTCCATCTCGCATTCATTAGGCAGCCACATGTCTGTGGATAATATTATTTCTGTAAAGAAAACTGTAACGGCAGATACCGACCAAGAAATCTCGTAAAGTCACGTGACTACCCTAAGCCCTTAAGCGTTGATGGTTTAATTTCCGCGCAAGCCGATGACACGGTTCTAATACAATCTAAAATAGAAAATTCCATCCAAACTTGAGTAAGGGTTTTATTTTCACTACTTTCTAATCTGTCGAAAATGGTTTGGAAAACTTGGCGTGTGTAATACATTTTTAAAGTTTGAATGACTCCTTGGTCCAAAGGTTGTATTAATGACGTGCAGTTAGGAGGAAGGAAGACAATTTTTACATTTGGATGATCCAGTTGTATGTTGTGGCAACCAGCGTTATCAAGAACCAATAAAACTTTGAAATACAAATTTTTTTCCATCGTATGGGTTTCTACTGCCGGGATAAAACAATTATAAAACCAATCCTTAAATAAATCTTGGGTCATCCAAGCTTTCTTATTAGATCGCCAGAACACAGGCAATTCGGTCTTATTAATGTTTTTCATAATACGGGGAGTTGAAGAACGATTTATTCGAACTTATGGGATGCTGTTGACGGAAACCGCGCTGTAAGAGTATCGTGTTATAGGAGGGCTGTCGCATTTTCAGCTTCGCGTTATATGGAAACCGCGTTCTGAGAGTACCGCGTTATAGGAGGGTTGACTGTATTGGGTGGTATGGTAGGAACATTTTCTCGTTTGCCTGCACTATCAGCATGAAAAGAATACGTTTCCTATATCCACCGCTCAAAAATCGCAGAGGACGCTCGAAAACCAGTGGTTTCTCGAGCCGTCGGTATTTCAGAACGTGAGACACGGAAGTCCATTGAATATCCAGTCTATCCTGTATGCTCGTCTGTGCTACCGCTACCAGGCAGTTATACCGTAAACAGATTCAGGCAGTTATCCAATTTTTACAGTACAGTGTTTCAGTTTGCCTTCCTTCCACGCATCTTATGCTCGGTCTCATTCCCGAGATTTCTTGATATTTTCAACTACATTTCACTGTATCTTTCGCTCGATTAGTAGCCAACAACAGTGCACTAATAAATACTTCTTCTTTTTTAGTTTGTTTCAAAACACTAAACTGTTTGAATTTTACCTTATCGAAACAGATTAAAGAAATGCCTTCAATGTACAAAATGAGACCAAGCACTGCAGTATTATTCCTGCACAGACGTAAATAATCTATGTAAAGTAATAAATTACCCTTATTATTACACATTTGACATAATGTAAATGTCGTAGAGATTGCCGGTGACCGGCACTTTAAATTTCTAGTTTTTCTAAAACATTTACAATAAATAAACTCTAGATTAACGTCAATGAAGTATGAACACTTCTTTTTAGTTTTAAGGAGATGTGTACTAATAATGTATTTAAATAAATGAAAGGACGTCGAGAAATCATACATAACAGTCAATGTCTCAAAACGACATGCATACGTATAATAGGTTATTTGTCTAATAATAATGATAATAATATTACAATACATTGTAAACTATAATAATATTAATGATTACGCATTTAATTGTAAAAGATATGGATCCAGATTTTGACGAAAAAAATAACAAAGGTATACAACACAGGTTATGTACTGCAGATAAATAATTCAATACAGTCAATTATTATTTTACATTTTCTTAATCAATTACATAATAGTTAATATTGTTATAGTTAATAATGTATCATAACATAATACGTAATCAGATTATGATTTAAATGCTATTTTTTAAACATAATAATAATGATTTATTTAATAACAATCAGTCGTGGTCTTGTCGTTCATCTATCATTTTTATCAATCGCTCTTTTAAAGAACAAATACGTCTTAAAATACGTCTTAAATGTTACGTTAAAATCTGTGCGTACCATTAGTGAAATTGTCAGTGGTTGACCAATAGCATTTTTCAATACGAAATGACCTCGCCAAGACCAGCACCATTACGTAAAATGATTCATGTCTCTTATTTCGCATCACTGAAGTGAGATCTATGCATACACAAAAGTATATTCAAATTTGAGCGTACCACTTGTGGCGGTTCCCTCGCGAATTATTCGAATGTATTTTTCCTTGATTGTCTACCGGAATACGTGAGAATTTATCTGATAAGATGTTACTATGTAAAATTTCTGAATTTACATACTTATTTACATTTTCTAATTTTTTTTATTCTTTGTCACAGAATTTGTTCCTGTTTCTCTTACATCTTTTAAAAAAATTTCTGTCACTTGTTGACAATCTATGTAAGATGCAGGATGCCCGAAACTTGTAATTAGAAATTCCTATTTTTCTCCGTTAAAGGCAATAGATCGTGCTCCCCAGGTTTGTGTCATTCTTTACACTTAATACATCTGTGTTGCAGAGTGCAGTTTAAACCGTACGTCTAATCTTTGACACTTTCTACACTAAATGAGACCTACTTTGCGTAATTTTTGCCAGTTTATTGTCGAGTATAATAATAATTTTATATTATTTAATTTTTTTATTTTGCTTTCTAGTGAGAGTTTGATGAAAAAAAGTAATAGCTTCCTATTTCCTTTAACAGATTTTATAGTTTGGAATCTAGAAACACTTAAGAACTTGAAATCTTCAATATTTATATTTTCTTAAAATTTTTTAATAATACATTTTGTGTTTTTTCAATTTTAGGTGTAAATGTGTAGAACTAAGAATTTTTTTTTTTTAACAATTCGCAAACTTTTTTAAAATTAACAATTGAGTTTACATAGACTGAATGTTTGCTACCATTAATTTTCTTAACATAAACACAATATTTTCTAATTAATTATTAAATCTGCTACGTCTTTAGCTACGTGACCTAATACAGTAATTGGCTGTATTTTTGTTATTTCAAAGATTGGTTGTAGTTTATTTAGATCAGACTTTACATTGAAATCTGTACTATCGTTATGTTCATTTGGTTGAATTATCGTCTCCTTCGATGTCGTTTTGTTTCTCCCTAGTGTTGCTTTTGCCGTCTTTTTCTATTTGTTTGTCCAAGATAAATTCGTATGTATATTGTTTACACTTGTATGTGTGTATGAAGGTCATTTAAAACTAGCAATACAAGCAGAAAGGGGGTGATTCTAAATGAAAAAAATAAATCGAAAATATGCAATTAAATTTTCTGATATCGAGATGCGTTTTTAAAAAAATTGATTTTCATTTTTAGCCAAGGACAAGAATGCCGAGTACAATTTCAGATATTTTAGAGTAGATAGAGAGAGGGGTTTGTTTTTAGTGTGCAATAGAAAAAGTTAATAGTCAGACTGTGAGTGTTCCCTTTACTTCGTGTTCCTTTCAAGTACCCAAAATTGCACTTCGGTACACGTATATCAGATCACAATTAAAAATTAGTTTTCTCGAAGACGAGGCACAATAGGAATCAAAAAATTTTATTTTATATTTCTTTTTTTTAAAGGCAAGATTTAACAAAATAATAATCTCGTACTAGTTCCTATCAAAAACAACATTTATTTTATTTTCAAAATTGTGTTCCTGAAGTTGGTTTGAGTTATAATTTAAACACAAATGAAATGTATGCTGTAATACATGTGGCTTCGTTATTAGTAAAGATATACTAATTCAATATATTTTGAAATAAGATTCAAGGGTTTTGCGATTCGAAAATAGAATATCAAAGTTAAAGATAATTAATCTTATCAAGTCATATTTGTCGAAATTACATTCATGGTGTAATATAAAGTACACAGTAAAGATACGTAGTCAGATTATACAATAAATATGAAAAAATTATTTCATATCTGAAATTAAGGCTGTGCATCTAATAGGCCTGGGCATTCTTTAAATAAAATATTTGAAAAATATTTTAAATAATATATCATGCTACTTAACTAAATGTTATTTTAAAATAATTATTGTTTAGTTTATTGGAATATGCAAATAATTTTCCTTCGAATTAATTCATTATTGGCCATTAAATGAAATAATTTATTTAAATTAATTACTTGCGTTTAAATAAACGATTGTTTGGATGTTTTGATGGAGATTGGTACAGATCTGTGAAGATTGTCTTAATCTGTCATGTTAGATCTATCAGAATATAAATACATTATTTGAAAATGATTTTTATACAAAATAAAGTTACTTTTTTACGTTATTTCTAAAATAAAAACAATTATTATTTCAAAATGTTACTTTTTACTCTTGTTTCAAAGAAAATTTACTTAAGCCTAACTTTTGATACATTAGAATAAGGCAAAGAGAAGTTAACTATTACGTCGTGTCAACGTCAAGCAAATGCTCTGGTATGTAAGTCATAATGCGTAAAAGGAAACAAATCTATCTGAAAACAGATCTTTGTTTTTACCTTGTACCATTATAAATTTCATGTAGAGTCTTATGTGTGCTTTATGTCTTTTGGGATAAAACTGTTATCTGAGATACAGAGATATTACTTAAAGATGGTTCTACTTTGTCTTGTCTTGATTTGGTTCAGTTGCACATTAACATCCATTGTATAATGAAAATATATGAAGTGTAAATTACAAAAATGCAAACGGACACAGAGAAAGGTAGATACACATTACCCAGCGGTTCAAAGAGATGGGAGTATTTGACAATTTTTGCAAGTAAGTACAAAATTGTTTTACATTATTGAAAACTAATTACTAATGTTAAACCAATATTATTGAAAATTAATTACATATTTGAAACACACGTGTGGGTTGCGACGAATTTATTACATAAGCTGCAACCATTTATTAATGTCACGTGTTTATGTTAATACAAAATATTAAATTTACATTTTATACGGTGTTTTTAAGAAATTGTTACTATTATATATTTACTATAATTATACATTCCTTCAGCTTCCCTATTGGCTGGTGGTGTTGGCTTTGTCAACGGATGGAATTCACCGAGCATTGTGATATTAATGGCAGAGAATTCACCCATTCCAGTTACAGCATCGGCGATTTCTACATTAGTAGCTATGGTGACCATCGGTAGTACGATAGGTCCACCAATTAACACTTTGATTGTTGACATAATTGGCAGAAAAAATACTATGCTACTTACTACTTTACCCCTTTTAGTTAGCTGGGGTTTGATTACAATTGCAACGTCTATTTGGGTGAGCTATGTTACAACATATTTCTTATAATACTATACAAACACGTATTTCAGAAGAGCAATAGTCATTTCATATAATAATTGTATATATTTCATTTTTTGATTCTATACTTTTGCAAGTAAATTAAGAAATTATATGTACAGGATGGCGCACGCAACTTGTGCACATCTATAATTTCCAAAGTATGCAATGCAGAAAAAAATTTTGTATACAAAAGTTACATGGTTTGAAGGGGTACATTATGTAATCCATTTATTTTTTTTTATAGGTGGAGGCGTTTCGGAGATTTGAAGGTCAATTTTGTTTTTTTAAATGGTATACTATATTTTTTATATCAAAATATGGAAGAATATCGAGTTTTTAATAAAATAGTATTGACCTTTATCAGCCCTAAATCCAATACCTAACAAGTAATTTCATTTTATTTCTTGAAAGTTTTCTTCATATAAGTTAGACATGCAATCTTATCATAGATTTTCGTAGGACAGCCATATTTACGTAACAATGTATATCAACATAACAATGGCTATCACAAATCAGCTGTCCTGCGAAAATCTGTGATAAGGTTAAATCTTCAACTTATATGTGAAGAAAATTTCTCAAGAAATAAAATGAAATTACTCGTTCGCTATTAGGTTTAGGGCTAATAAAGGTCAATACTTCTTTACTAAAAATTCGCTATTCTTCCATATTTTGGTATAAAAAATATAGTATATCATTTAAAAAAGCATGGTTCACTTTCAAATCTTCGAAACGCCTCCACCTATAAAAACGATAAATACACTACATAGTGTACCCTTTCAAACTAAGTAACTTTTGCGTACAACATTTTTTTGTGCAATGCATACTTTGGAAGTTACAGAGGTGCATACGTTGCATGGGCAACCCTGTACACATGTAGATACACTACCGACCTAAAGTTTATAATTACTTACTAATTCTCCATAAAGTTGTATTGTCGAGTAAAGTAACTACCTTTGATTCGAAGTTAACACTTTAAACAATAATTACGTTTTCAACTTCCGTATAATGGAGAAAATGGATACAATTACTTATTATTTAAATTATAGACGAATGTTTATGTACACGAACAAGGTAAGCTTTATTGTTCTTAATTTAACGAATGAGCCCAAACTTGTAACCAGTCGTGTATATTATAGACATACTGATAAAACATTAATCGTAAGGTAAAAAAATGAACGTTTTTACTTGAAAACATTTAGTATATTAACAGATTGGACATTATATCATAGAACATTTTGTGTTCCATTTGAGGCGACCACTACCCTTTCAAATATTAGGGGAGACCAGAGATAAACGTAACAATTTGGGTTTTTGACTCTGTAATTTCTAAGTTTCATAGAATTTTTAAATAGGTCGTACAGGACAGTAAACCTACATTATTAAACAACAATCAAATAAAAACACTAGCAATATATTACACCAATTTTTTTAAATAAGACTTTCTTTAAAGTATGTCATTTATTACTTTTGTCTTTACCTCTAGAAACGAAAGTAACGATAAGAAAGATAATAACCTATTTAAGTTTGAAAATTAAATTGAGTAGTAGAAAAAATACTTCTGAAATTATATTTCTACTTATTCTGAAGGTAAAAGTAAGTATAAATATCAACATAAACTTAACATAGACTTTTAAGAAGCCAGTTCACAATCTGTTTTTCTTTTATGAATGTTGGACATTCTATATACATTAATCCCGTATTTGACGATCATGTTTAAGAACTTAGGAAATCTATTTTTGCCGACTTTCTGTTTTTTATCTCGTATGGTACGCAAAAGGGAATATATCTATTGTATGTGAAAGTTGAACAGCTGAAAACCTTGACAAGTCCTAAGATATGAATAACTATTTTCATAATGGGTACATAGGGAAATAAGTTGACAAATACATGCGAAACAGAGAATAATTTGATAAATTAACGAGAGACTCAAAATTATTAAATAATTTCTAATAATTGTATTAAATAACGTTGATAATAATGATTCAAGGACTCGTTTTTGTTATTTTGTAGTCTTCTATTTCAAACTACAAAACCGCTGGACTTTAGGATTTAGGAAATGTGATTTAACAAGTTCTTTCCTTAATAAATTTTATTAAGATAACATATTCGGCAACGCAAACATAGAAGAAAGTAGCAAGTTACAATCAGTTTAGTAACAAGTAACAAGTTGTTACTTTTATTCCTACTAACAGTATTTCTCATGAGCATGTTCTACATGCGGAACAAACTTATAATCATAACAATTTTTATATCTACCTATAAAGTCAATATCTATTGAATACAATACCAAAAAAGTTAAAGGATTTCATAAAGTCCCAACAAAAAGATAATTAAAATACGAAGAACCGCTTATTATTACATGTTGCCAAAAACTAAGGTGGAGGAGAAATGGAAATGACATGCCATGATAGAAGCACAAGATTATTGGTCGACTAGTATTTATTTTATAACGTTTGTTACATTCATTCCGTGTTATGTTTGTCTCTGGTTCCTCCTACCATGTATATTAGTTACACCTTGTATACATTTCCAACTTCGGTTTAACATCTGGCTGCATCTAGCTGCGCGTAGATTTTAGTTAGAAGGTACTTAAAATAAAAAAAGATGACATTTCTGTATAGAATGTATAAGAAAATGTGAGACATTTCAGGAGACTAGATTCTAGACAGGCAAATAATAAAAAACGCTCATGTTTACATATGCCTGGCAGCGCTAAATTTTGTATTTACACACTATTATTGTGTTAGGCATGTATTACATACCCAAGGTTCTAAGATCGGGTTAGGGAGAAATATTCGAACATTTCATTAGCTTTTCCTGATTATCTGTTTCAAGTATTTTTGTCAAGTCGACATATAGAAAAATATATCGAAATCTAACTATCGGTATTTTACCCAGATAGCACAAAGATGTCTAATGGACGTCTTAAAGACGTCCGTTCCCGATATTGACGACATCGTATAGACGTCGGTGATGTCCTATAAATGTCTTAGAAACATCCTCCGAATGTCGTATGTTACAAAACCGTACGTCTTCCAGATGTCTTTAACATATCTTATGTACGTCTTTAAGACATTTTCAAGACATCTTATAGGCACCTTTCAAACATTTTCAGGGCATGTTTTAGACATTTTGTAAGATATTATAAAGACATTATTCAGACGATTTTAAGATATTTATAAGACGTTTTCAAGACATCTTTAAGACACTATTAAAGACGTTTCCAGACGTTTGTTTTAAAAAAAAATAAATCATATTAAGAAAAATAAAAAATTCAATTAATAAAGGTAAATCAAAACTTTTAATCAGAATTAAAATGTTTATTTAAAGTATTATATTTATGCAACATAACAATACAATATTATATTATTACAAACATTATTACAATAAACGTTATTGTAATAACATGAACATTAGAATTTTTTTGATATTGTTGCTCTCCTGTCCGATGCTCTTCGTAGCCATGTTTGAATCGACACCTCGGTTTGGCGTCTGTTTTGTGCCACATTTGCCTTTTCTGCAGCACCTTAAATACAAATTTCGATAGAATATTTTAGAATGAACTCTATAAAAATTATAACATTAATAAGAATATACTTTAAGGGTGATAATTACATAATATGAGATTTGATGTTTTTAGGCTATGAAACTCTTTCTTGCCTTTCCTTCCCAACCAGCTGTATTCCAATGCAAGGTCGTTTGTACTTAAAGAGTTGAATACCCGCTTCACAAATTCATAATTATTGTTTCCCCCTATTTTTGCTAATTCTTGCACCTAAAATTAAAAAATGACTTATATTCTGCTAACAGAATGAAAATAGATTAGTCACTGAAACACAAATTAAATTTAATTTTATATATGTTCATACTGCATCTTCAAAATCAGCTACATCATTTAAAATAATTTCCACACGTAAAAGAGCCTCTTTTGTGTTTAAGGGAAATCCTAACTCAGAATATTTTGTGAAAAAGGTAGGTTTATCCTGAGATTTATTTCCTGTTTCTTTCAACATATTTTTTATTTCTCCAATTTCATGCAGTATATCCGTTAGCAATCCCCGTATTAAATGGTTCTGCTCAAGAAGAACCTTATAATTTGAATTCTTGCCAGCATAATTTTGGCAATTATTTGTTTCTCCATTTCCTATAAATTTTCAGGCGTTATATTTTCTATATGAATTAGTATTTAATTAGTCAAATAAATGAATTTACCAATGACACAAGGTTGGGTGGAGCTGTTATTATTAGTAATTTCATGATTGAAACTTGCACCCTGAATAGGGCACTCAGCAATAGCTAAAAAACGGAATATTTTTTCTAATTATAATAAACAATTGAATGATTTAATTACACTGTTCAACAAGTATCTAATTTTTTAAACTTGAATGAACATTTCTCATATATTTTGACATGCTGAATACGAATCGACAAACAGATTTTTTTCCAGAACGTATAGTTTTTGAAAAAATCAATTTTGAAAGAAAATGACAAATTTTGAACTTTGGAAATATTTTGTGCTTTTACCGTAATACTTATTTAGTTGCTCTTGACACAAAATAATTCTGTGGACTCTCCCGAAAAAAAGGATATAGTAGTTATTAGATTATAAACATCGAAATATGTTTAAATAATAATGAACGTGAAAAGGACAGCCAGAATGCACCCAGTTTAGTTGATATTTTTCACTTTATTTAAAAAAACGAGGGTTTAGAGAAAAATCTGCCTATACCACGCGATAGAGCAAGCTTTCTACTACGGAAAGCATATCAGGAGGCGAATTCACAAAATTATTTTTGTTTTCAATATAGAAACGAAATAGTTTCTATATATATATATATATATATATATATATATATATATATATATATATATAATCCTGTTTGAATATTTCGTGTCAAACAGGATTATTTCGTGTCAAGAGCAACTAAATAACTGTTACGGTAAAAGTACAAAATAGTTCCAAAGTTGAAAAATTGTCATTTTTTTCGAAATTGATTTTTTCAAAAACTGTACGTTCTGTAAAAAAGGTGTAGGATTTATGTTTACCGCGTGACGTCGTGTGATTGTATTATAACAGTTATACTATGTATAATTTTATACGTTTATCTTTATAATATAATAAATATTACCACAAAAGGTTTGCAGATTCATATTTACAAAATCAAAAAAAAGTCCAAATTTGTCGAACAGTGTTATAAGAAAAAGATTTAGGTGTTGTTTATAAGCCTTGTTTGAGTTGAATAAACATTATGTACTGTAAGTGTTCTAATAATGTTTATAAACTGTTGTGTACATACTTATTGTTTTCTTTTTTTTAATTGTTGGAGGTGATGGTAAACTGCCAATAACTGTTTCATCACTATCCGATGATACTGATACTGATGATACCCACTTTTCTTTCTGCTTCCCTTTTTTTAGCAAATTATCGTTTTCAGACTGCAAATCGCTGGTCTCTTCAGCAGTTTTAGCTTTCAATCTGGCTTTGGAATAATCATCTACAAGTATTAAATAGTAATTACATTAATTGTATATTTGTTTTGAATAATAATGTTAACTTACTGAAAGTGCCATTTCTGAAAACTTTAATTTTATGTGTTGGCCAGGATAATTCTAATGGTTCACACTTTTTGATGGCATTTATCAGCCGATTTTGTGGTAAAGGTGGCCAATGACATACATCGTTCTGTATCCATGTTGATGGTACTGCTTCGACACTACCATCGTCCACAAATTCAACAATGGTCCACGTTTCTTTCTCCATTCTTCAATTTTAGAAATATTTAGAATGTGTTTATTTGTGCTACTAAATGTATGTTTGGCATGCCGGAATAATACAGTCATTATATGCGTGGTAAGTTAATATTGAATTGTAGATAAATAGTAATAGTAATTACTGTATGAAAACACGTTAAATTTATGAATAGAACAAAAAATTCTTGTCAATGGTGATTGGCATTTACAATT
This sequence comes from Calliopsis andreniformis, assembly GCF_051401765.1. Classification (NCBI taxonomy): domain Eukaryota; kingdom Metazoa; phylum Arthropoda; class Insecta; order Hymenoptera; family Andrenidae; genus Calliopsis; species Calliopsis andreniformis. The sequence continues at coordinate 959,774 of NW_027480457.1, forward strand.
TATACTATGTACAGTATGGAAGAAACGATTAATAAAAATAAGCGTTTGAACTTAGCAATAAGCAGAATGGATCAGTGGAAAGATAACAAGTTTTTCGGCAATTTCTAATTTTACACATTTATAGGCGATGTACTTGATATTAAAAATTTCTAAAGGCCCTAAATTATACGGTTCTACTAAAAAAATACCTAATTTTGAGGATTTGCAAGGTTTCTCGTAAAAATCCTTTAAGACTAAAAATTTTCTGCCAAGTATTTTATAATCATCATCTGACAATATTAAATTTTTCACAACAATAATAGTACCGTCACTGAGACAGCAACAGTTATCAGGATCAGTAACTTTTAGAATAAAATTATTAGAATCAACAACTTTAAATTGTTTTAACGCTGTAATATGCTCTGTTAATGGACCTTCGGAATGTTCTTTTCTAAAAGAAGGATATTTCATAGTGTCAGGTTTTTTTTCAAGAAAAGTGGATGTCTCTATATATCGTTTTACAATTTGTTCCAAATGTTTATCACTTTTTCTAATAGATCTTAAAATACTCTGTAAAAAATTTTCAAAAGGGAAAGCACTAAAATTATCCAGTGGCCCGTGATTTTTAACGTCTTGAGTTATATGTAACAAATTATGCACATTGTGAGATATGTTTTCCAAACCATATAGCATTCTAAAAGTTACTACAAAATATTTTAACAATTCAGATGCATAATCAATACAATTAAAATACCTGGCATTTGACAAAATAATCAATCCTACATGCAACGATAAAAAATTTAAGTATCTATCATTACTTACATTTTTTATCAGGACTATTGGACCCGTATAAAATAGAAATTGCCGAAATTCTGTAGCTTTCCATCTTTTTACTTCATCCAAGGCTCTAGGTTTCCTATTAAATTCTACCGGAATATTTTTTGCCAAATGAATTAGTGAATTGGATATATTTGACAATTTTGAATTTGATATTTTTGTTGAAGGTTTACCAGTACACCACAGACAAAGTAATTTCTTTACCACACCCAAGCAAACGAGGTGCATGTAGTCAAGGGGGAAGGAGTCGATCATATCGATTCCTGGGATATTTTCTAGGATTGAAAACCTAGTATGATGCTCTTCTTCAATTTTTAATCTAAAATCAGTATCAGATCTTAAACGGATATTCTCTACATCGGGAAAGCACATTTTATTGTGTATAAAATCTCCTTCCGAATAACACTTAGTACATGAATGATACCCTGTATGTCCTTTTACGCATTTAATGAACGATTTGGCCGGGGCATCACATACAAACGCTTTAATCTGTATACGATATAATTGCTCATTAATTAAAATCCCATTATTAATAACATCTATAGCCTCATGCACAAAATCATTTAAAAATTCATTGACATTTTTGGGTTTCTCATGACCATGATATATACCAATCATGTTAACTCTTTTATTGTGTCCCGTAATGCTACATAAAATTGGGTATACTTGACTCTTTCAGCTTTTGCATAATGGTAAACCATCGATATTAAGATTAACTTGAATGGTGTTATCATTAATAGAACCAATATCTATAAATTTAATTAGCTTTAGAACACTATTTTTTAAGCCGAAATGATAATAATTTCCTGGGTCTACACGTTTCGTTTCTACTGATCTACATGTTCTTAAAAGAGTCCTTGCATCTGAAGGTAAGTTATTCGGAATAGGCTTTTTTAACAAATTCAACAAATCATTAATTGCACAATGCGAAATATTGTGTTTTAAAGACCATTGTATTAGCAAAGCATGAAAACTTTCATCTAATTCCTCCACGGGACCTGTATTTCGATTTAGCATATTGGGATTTTCTTCAGTCTCTTGAGTTTCTGCAGAATCATTTTCAGTATTCTGTATCAAATCTAAAGAAGCAAAGCTACTTTCATTACTGTTATTTAGACTAGAATAAGAATTTTCTGAGGAAACATTTAATTGAATAATATTTGAAGATCCTGTATTACATGATGTGGAAGCTTCCTGATGCAAAGATTTGTACGATGCAAGCAAAGATCTTTTACCACGCATATAATATTTCTGCATATTTCGTTTTTTTGCCATTCTTAAATTAAAAGAAAATAAAAACTTTGATAATAAAATAAAATTATACAACAAAAATATCAAATAACAATAAAATTATAAAACAAAAACTTACACAAATGTAGCTTAGTATAGTACCACCACCAACAACAACTAATATTTTTGGGGATTTTCACAACACACTAAAATAAAGGAAATTTACCACTAATATGAAAGACATATTTAAATAAACAGAAATAAATATAAAGTAAAAACTTACCTAATGTAGCAGCAAAATTTCTTATTTTAACAGCACACTTGCAACAATTGATTTTTTCCTATTTTTCACTTTTCACTGCTCTTTATTGACCAGAGACGCCTGAACAAATGATCGTTCCGCGTCTCGGCGGCTCGGAGATTCCGCGATTCCGCGCCTCCACGATTTCGACTGATTACTGTTTAATTACTATAGTGACCGCAATTATTAACAGTTTTATCAGCGACGTACGTAGTTATCCGAAAACCGTTGCACATTTTCACATCGAAAAATTTGTATTACAGCAAAAAATTTATTTGCAATAAGATCTACTAATATCTCACATAATATATAATATGCATTAAATTTTGAAGGGCGTACCACGTAATTGTCTTCACGATTTTGTAAATATTTCTGATAATCTAAAAAAAAATGTTTTGAGTAGGTATACGTTAATTTTCTAATTCGATCCAGCCGTCGCGCTGCGGTCATCCGCTGCATCCAGCATAGTCCAGCAGCTGCGCTTGCTGATCACGTCTGCTGGTTACGCTTAAGATATATTTTACATTTTTCATCGGTTACAAGTTGCGATATAAAATATTGCCGAAAGCAATATTGATCTTTTACCGAACAAAAACTTTTGGAAAATTTTATATATTTTTGACTTGAAGCCGATTAATATTTTTTGTAATATTGTTGAAAATACCTGAAAAAATGTAGGGACAGAATTACGTGATACACTCTGTATGACACTACTGACATAGATTTACAGGAAATATTTTCTAAAAGGAAAGGACCCCAACTGCCAATAAATTTCTTCGATTTTAACGATTTTTTGTAGGTTGATTTTGGTAGATTTGGTAGATGTTGGTTGATTTTCGTAGAATACATTTACCTAATGATATGTGTAAAATATTAGTCTTAGATACTCGATAG